>NC_083233.1:15606334-15919334 GCF_032191835.1 Heteronotia binoei
ATAACCTCACATCCCAGCCCGCTTGCTGAGGTTGACACCATGGAGTGGCAAACCCTGGGAGCCACGTGGGCACCGGCTGCTGCATGCTGCCTTCCCACCTTGGTGAGAGCCAAGCTGACAGCTCCTGAGATGGGCATGCCAGTTAATTAGCTCTACGCCCAAGACCCCTTAAGGGAGACCCCAGAAAGAAGGATGCAGACCATGCAGTGGGAAGCAGGCTGCATAGTTCCTTCTCCATGTTCTGCCCATCCCTGGAGTCCACAAAGGTGGACCGATTTTGCATTAGGCTTGTTCCGAGTAGAGAGCCCTTTTGCTCCCGGCGCTTCTCTCGGTTTTCACACAAGCTGTCCCAGAGCTGCAAGTTGGCCTACCGCTTTTCCACAGCAAGCGAGATCCTCTTACAAGCGGTTTCTGCTTGCCACGGAAAAGTGGCGCACCGACTTGCAGTTCCGGGGCAGTTTGTGCGAAAACCGAGAGAAGCACCGAGGCAAAAAGGACTCTTCATCCAGAACAAGGCCTAGTGCAAAATTGGTCATGGCATCTGGGGAACCTTATGCAATGTTCAAATACGTTGTATGTATTTTAACTTTGTTTTTTTAGCTTTTGTAATTTTTTTTCTGCTTTGTGCTGGTCATTGACCATGTTAAATTTGAACGAACAAACATAAGGCGGTACAAGATGAGAAGTGATGTCATAATGTTTGGGCAGATAGTGTAGGATTTGCAAGGAAAACCCCCCCACTATGGTAAAACCACAGCATTTTTTGCAAGTCCTAGATCATCCCTCCAACACCATGACATCACTTCCGAGTGCTGGCAAAAGTAGAAAAGGCTGTGTTTGATCGCCACTGTTTGGAACATTTGGTTTCTTCAAAGCAAGCTCAACAGCTAAGTTAGGCAAGAACTGGAAGAAATATAATGAATGAATGAACCTAGCCCAGCGTTCATTTAGTAATGCAGGGGTTATCGTCCTTCGCTGTTTCTGTTAAAAATTATCCCCCCCCCAAAAAAAATCAGGATCCTCCTGACAATAGGAAACAGCAGCAGGAGGAGGAGGAAGAGGAGGAGATCGGATTTATACCCCACCCTTCACTACCCGAAGGAGTCTCAGAGCGGCTTCCGAACTCCTTTCCCCCTTCCCCTCCCAACTTCAGGCACCCTGTGAGCTAGGTGGGACTGAGAGAGCTCTCCCAGAACTGCCTTTGAGCAGAACAGCTCAGAGAGAACTAGCGACTGACTCAAGGTCACATCAGCAGGTGCATGTGGAGGAGTGGAGAATCAAACTCAGTTCTCCCAGACAAGAGTCCGCGCACTTAACCGCTACAGTTTGGTGTAGTGCCAGAGAGCCAGTTTGGTGCAGTGCTTAAGTGTGTGGACTCTTGTCTGAGAGAACCGAGTTTGATTCCCCACTCTTCCACTTGCAGCTGCTGGAATGGCCTTGGGTCAGCCATAGCTCTTGTAAGAGTTGTTCTTGAAAGCTGCTGTGAGCGCCCTCACAGCTCCACCCATCTCACAGGGTGTCTGTTGTGGGGGGAAGATACAGGAGATTTTAAGCCGCTCTGAGTCTCTGATTCAGAGAGAAGGGCAGGGTATAAATCTGCAGTCTTCTTTTACACCAAACTGGCTCTCATCATCACCATGCCCAATCTGCAAGGGGGAATTTTTACAGAGTGCAAAACTTTTAACCTTCCAACCGTGCCTTTTGACAGGGAAGGATTCCTTGGGTGTGGTCCAGGCTCCCTGGGCATTTCATCCCCATTTCATAGGATAGGAAAACAGAAACCAATGTAAATGTCACGTCAATATACTAATAACTCCCAACATGTGACGTAACTGTAGTACACAGTGGGAGGGGGGATTAATGAGCCTAATGAGTTGACCCTGAGTTCAAAGAAAATGTCAGTGTGCATCTCTAAAAGAGAACCAGTTTGGTGTAGTAGTTAAGTGCGCGGACTCTTATCTGGGAGAACCGGGGTTGATTCTCACTCCTCCACTTGCACTTGCTGGAATGACCTCTGGCAGAGGTTGTCCTTGAAAGGGCAGCTTCTGGGGACAGCTCTCTCAGCCCCACCCACCTCACAGGGTGTCTGTTGCGGGGGAGGAAGGGAACGGAGATTGTGAGCCGCTCTGAGACTCTGATTCAGAGTGGAGGGCGGAATATAAATCCAATGTCGTCTTTTTCTTCCAATGTCTTCTAAGAGAGGGCAGGAGCTGAGGGCATCCCTCCTTCTGCCCTACACCATTCAGCCATTGCAGTCTGCTCATAAATATCTGCAATTATACTCTGCAAGCAAAGCTGTTCAGTGTTTAGACTGCTAACACTGCAATGCTACAGCACTACCGGAACGATTTATTGCGCTACCTGGATGTGCGGTTCTGGTAGTTATTTGTGAGATCACAGGTTGATGGCCCATCATGCATTTGTAGATTGCCTATTATAAGCACACTTTTTGCTGTTCCTTTAAACGCTCACACAGCTTCTTTCCTCTTCTCCCTTCCTTCCAGCAGAATGTTAATAATCTGTATTAATTGAACTGTATAGTGCAAAAGGGTATAATAGCTCTCAGTTATCCCAATGTTTATGGCCCACAGTCCCCCATTTTTTTGTGTACCATGGCAATTTGCATTCCGTTGTACATCAAATTGCATTAATTAGGCCATATGCTCCCTTCTGTTGCTGCAAAGGCCTAGAAATAATTACCAGACTATAAGTTGTGAAAAATGAAAAGCAAAGACTCAAAGGGCATTTTACAGCCATCCTTTGCGGCCCCGTTGGAACAGCCTCATGCCCACCAAACACGTGCCGGTGACATTAAACAAACATTCCTTTGTCTTCTGGAATCACGCAGCCTGTTTGTTAGTCAGCACTCTACTTATGTTTATAAGAACAAAGATCCTTATTTGAAATTTGATAAATGGTTATCTGGGGGGGAGGGATCTAAGGTCTGGCCTTTTGAAAGAGTTTCTCTTGCAGTGTCTGAGTCCTTAAGGCAGGGGTGTCGAACATGCAGTTTGGGGGCCGAATCAGGCTCCCGGAGAGCTTCTGTTAGGCCCCTGAGCAACTGGCTGTCATCTGCTTCCTTCTCCCTATCTCTTGCTTCCTTCTTCATAACAGCTTGCTTTGCAAGGCTTCCTTAATCGCACAGGAGCTACAGAGCAAAACCTCTATTTTCTTCATTGACTAAGGCTTGGGGAGGAAGGGGGGAGGGATAGCTTGCTTTGCCAGGTTCTCTCAATTGCACAGCACAGCACAGCTGCTGAGCCAAGCCTCTCTTCCTTCTATTGGCTGAGGCTCCCCCCCCAGCCCTCTGGGGAAGGAAAGAGCCAGAGCTTCCTTTGCCCAGTTCCCTGGATCCCATGGGAGAAATACAAGGAAAGCATCTTTAAAACCAATAAGTGCCAACGTTTTAAGCATGTTTTAAGTTTTTTTAAAAAAATATATTTGGGTTTGTCTGTGTTCTTGATAAAATTTATATCTCTGCTACCTAATCTTAAATAGGTACACACATAGCCCAGTCTGGCATGGCTCAGCCCAACCCGACATGGCTCGGACCAACAAGATCTCATTTATGTCAGATCCGGCCCTCATAACAAATGAGTTTGACACCCCTGCCTTAAGACTTTCTATATATCTTTTTCTGGGCTGTCAAGTTACATTTACCAACTCCAGGTTGGGTAATTCCTGGAGATTTGGGGGATGGAGCCTGGAGATGTTAGGATTTAGGGAGGGGAAGGCTCTCAGCAGGGTATAATGCCATTAAGTTCACCTTCCAAAACACCTGTTTTTTTCCAGGGGAACTGATCTCTGTAGTCTGCAAATGGGTTGTAATTCGGGTTACCCTAAACACTGTATAGACCACAATTCGGGCTTTCAAGCCCTACCAAGCAGCTCCCATTGCCCGACATGACTGGAAGCAGCAGCGAGAGAAAAAATGAAAAGAAAACAAAGCCTCATCTACTTACCGGAAGTTCTTACCAAAGACTTCCTGTTGATTCCTAGAGCTTCCGGAAGTGAACTTCCTGGAAATGTCATGGTAGGAAACTCCAGTTTTACCATAGAGTTTCTGGCAATTCCTAGAGCTACCGCTTTTCACTATTGGGAAGCTCTAGGCATCTCCAGAAATTCTATGGTAAGAACTTCCTGTAAGTCAATGAGGCCTTATTGCTCTATGAAATTTTTATCCTGGAATGCTGCACACACACACACCCCACACCCCCAACCCTCAAGACCAGTTACCTGGCTCTGCCTGACAACCCTAGCCACAGTGGCTGAACAACAGCAACTGCAAACAATCCTAATGTTTGTTTTGCATTCCGTCTTGGTCCCGAATGCAGAATGGCACCTAAGACGGGTTTACCTTTCTGAGCTTTCCTGATGGCGTGGCAGAGAGAACCGCACCTGCCCGCTCTGTTTATAGTCATCCCTTCTCCGTCGTGGCAGGTGGAATCATGCTTTTGCGTCACCTGGAGTGTGAAGCTGTCAGAAGAAAGGCACCGCAATTTCAAAAAGAAGCAATGAAGGAACTCGAGGGTGCCGTGGGAAGGAACAGGGGCTCAGATGAATGTGCATCCCGCAGGCCTTGCTGGGTCTTAAACAAGCCTTGGAGTGAGAGATTGTTTTCCACCAATCAGGGGCCCCCGGAGGGCATCTCTTGCTTTTCCCCATAGCTTATAGAGATTGATGCTTGTGCTCTCAGTTTGTAGCACGCTGTGCTCTGGATCCCCTCGATTCGCATGGGTTGTCTGATGTCTGGCAAGTCCTGCCTTGTGTTAGGAAGGCTGGTTTTGATGACTGACTGTTCAGTCACTTCCAGCCCTCTGCCTCAAAGTACCCATATAGATTTCCAATAAATGTTCACTGTGCTTTTACTAGCAGGCCGGGGTGGGGGGAAGAGGGAAGCCAGTTGTTTGGCTGCCAGACAGCCTTGCCATACTAAATTGTTACAACGCTTGTTAGGTTATTTCTTTGCGATATATCTGGCTTCCCTACAAATGTGACAATTTTTTTGCAAAGAATAGTTTAATAACAAGGAACGTCTGTGTAAATCATACCATTCCCTCATTTGGTAACGTTTATGGCCCGCGAATGTCGGGAAATGGTTAGATTCCGTGTTCACAAAATTATTTCCCATCTGTTTTTATGCCTTTACGAAGAACTTTTCTAGCCGACGTTCATAAGATCTAACATCCAGATTTACAGAGACTGAAATAAGTTTCGCAAAGGCAACTATTGACTCTGATAAAGAGTGAGGGCAGAGTCATATAATTAAAGTTCAGGTGGAGGTGACAACAAAACATTGGTTTATATGGTCAGAAGGTAACGGGAATTAAGGACAAATAATTTATCTGAAGATTCTTAAGTGAAAAGACGTGTCCTGAGTTAATTCATGCCATAGTAGTCCCTTTTAACTATGTATGGATGTAAAAGTTGGACAATGAAGAGAGCTGACAAAATTGATTCAGTGGCAATGTGGGGTTGGAGGGGAGTTTTATAGATACCTTGGACTGCCAACCGCGTAGTTCAAGATTCAGCAATCCACCTCACCCCACTTCAACCAGTGAAAACAGAGTTGGATGAGATCCCCACCCTAGAAGAGACTGTTAAAGCCATCAAGCAACTGAAAAGTGGCAAGGCAGCGGGAGTTGATGGAATCCCACCAGAGATCTGGAAGCATGGAGGCACAGTACTACATAGCACACTTCACAAAGTACTTGTCACCTGCTGGGAACAAGGCAAACTACCACAGGACTTTCGCGATGCAATCATCATCACTCTATACAAGAACAAAGGAGAAAAGTCAGACTGCCAAAAAGGCAGATGTGAGTTCTAGATCAAATCCAATCTGAACTTTCCCTAGAACCCAAAACGACTAAACTTGAAACTCTTGTGCTTTGGTCACATTATGAGAAGACAAGAGTCACTGGAGAAGACAGTAATCCTAGGACAAGCTGAAGACAGCAGGAAAAAAGGAAGACCCAGCACAAGGTGGATTGACGCTATAAAGAAGCCGCAACCGTCATTCTGCAAGACTTGAACAAGACTCTTAAGAATTGGATGTTTTAGATGTCAATTGATAAAAGTAAAGGTAGTCCCCTGTGCAAGCATCAGTCGTTTCTGACTCTGACGTTGCATCACAATGTTTTCCCGGCGGATTTTTGACGGGGTGGTTTGCCATTGCCTTCCCCAGTCATCTATACTCCACCCCCCACCCCACCCAGCAAGCTGGGTACTCATTTTATCGACCTTGGAAGGTTGGAAGGCTGAGTCAACCTTGAACTGACTACCTGAACCCAGCTTCCACTGGGATCAAACGCAGGTTGTGAGCAGAGAGCTTGGACTGCAGTACTGCCACTTTACCCACTCTGTGCCACTTAACATACACATACACAATTTTTTTTGAAAGGGTTAGCAGTGAGCTTGTCTGTCGTGAATTTTTGTAGTTTGTCCATAGCAATGAGTTTGACTGTTATGGATTTTGTAGTTTGTCCAATAACATTGAACTTGTCTGTCGCGGATTTTAGTAGTTTGTCCAATGAATGGTGGCTACAATGCTTAGTGTAAATTGCCCCTGTCACACAAGCTGTTTCCCTGTATGTGGGTACAACCCTTCATATGTGTACCGGCAACTGGATCGAGGCGGCTCGGCAGTATTGCTGCTGCTAGACCTGTCGGCTGTGTTCGATATGGTCGATCATCGGCTGCTGACCCGCCGCCTCGCCAATGCAGGAATTCGGGGGCTAGCCTTACAGTGGCTCTCCTCCTTCCTTGAAGGTCAGGGACAAAGGGTGGCAATTGGGGGGGAGCTGTCTCAGAGACACCCACTTTATTGTGGGGTGCCTCAGGGGGCAGTTCTCTCCCCGATGTTGTTTAACATCTATATGCGCCCCCTTGCCCAGATTGCACGGAGGTACAGGCTTGGTTGTGATCAGTACGCTGATGATACCCAGCTCTATCTATTGATGGACGGCCGGACTGGCGATGTCCCTATAAATCTGGACCGGGCGTTACAAGCCGTGGCTGACTGGCTCAGGCTGAGTGGGCTGAAGTTGAATCCGGCGAAGACTGAGGTCCTTTGCGTGGGCCGGGGTGCACCAGGAGGGGAGATCACCCTACTGGCTTTTGATGGTGCGCCACTGATACCAGTGCGCAGAGTCAAGAGCCTGGGAGTGCTACTGGAATCCTCTTTATCAATGGAGGCCCAGATAGCCGCCACGGCTAGATCCGCCTTCTTCCATCTTAAGAGGGCGAGGCAGTTGGCTCCCTTCTTGGAACGCAGCGACCTAGCAACTGTGATCCACGCAACGGTCACCTTGAGACTAGACTACTGCAATGCCCTCTACATGGGGCTGCCCTTATGCCGAACACGGAAACTTCAGGTAGTGCAGAACGTGGTGGCCAGGCTGCTGCTGGGACTACCTCGGTGGGAACACGTGCAGCCTGGGCTGCGGGACCTGCATTGGCTGCCGGTTGTGTACCATGTTCGCTATAAGGTGCTGGTTATTACCTTTAAAGCCCTATATGGCCGAGGACCTGCCTACCTTAGGGACCGCCTCCCCCCATATGTTCCCCAGAGAGCACTGAGATCTAGCTCCCAAAACCTCTTAAAAATCCCTGGGCCAAGAGAGGCTAGACTGAAGACAACCAGGAAGCAAGCCTTTTCAGCAATGGCCCCTTGATGGTGGAATCAACTTCCAGAGATGGTGCGAGCCCTGCAGGACCTGAACCAGTTCCGCAGGGCTTGCAAAACCTCTCTGTTTCAGCTTGCTTTTGGGACAGAACCTGGCTAAACGGATCTGTAGCCATCCAGCCATCTTGTGTATGATTATGATCTATAGCACTTTATGGCACCGTTTTATCTATTTAATTAACTATGTAACTGAATTGTAATTGAATTGTAATTTAAAATTGTTTGTTTTACATTGTATTTTATTTATATCATGGTGTTCCGTGTCTGTGAGCCGCCCTGAGCCCGCCACCGGCGGGGGAGGGCGGGATATAAAAATAAATTTATCTTATCTTATCTTATCTTACCTAAAGCAGCCTATGTTTTGGGTCCTTTAAGCCTGTGTATACATGGGTTACACTTGGTACCAAATTTTCTGAAGTGGAACGAGGCAAAGGATATTTAAGGAATGCAATATTACTTAGAATGAACAGGAGATCATAAGGAAAAGAGGAGTGATGCAGCAAATTCAAAACTAAGCAGCTGGTCCAGCAGAATATCATGTACACCCACGGACACCAGTGCAGCTGCTGTGAGAGCCCTCTCAGCCCCACCTACCTCACAGGGGGTCTGTTGTGGAGGAGGAAGATAAAGGAGATTGTGAGCCACTCTGAGATTCGGAGTGGAGGGCGGGATATAAATCCAATATCTTCTATGCTTGAACTTAATTGACTTTCCAGAAATGTCTTATTCTGTAGTCCAGTTCATCGCTTGGCTAGTGATAAAAAAGGGAAAACAGGCTTCAGACTATGACTAAAGATGATAAGAAAGCATGATCGTATTCCGTGGGCTGGTTCTGGAGCAGGTAGCCAAGATAATCTACTGCAGCTCCTTTGAAGCTTCTTCCAGGAGGTCACAGAGAGGTCTTGAATGGGAAATAAGAAAGGAGGAGATTCTCTGGATCGAACCTGCTTTCCCATGCAGGACTTGTGCTACAGTGTGCCAAAGTAATCCCCGCTCTCTCCTTTCTTTTCTTTGTCTCCTTTGCTTCCCTTATTGCACTTTTGATGCTTGCTTTTTAAAACAAAACAAAACCCTCAACTCTATTATTTGTAGCACCTTCGTATATTTTACAGGCAGAATCTGACCTCCCGAAATATTACAGCCATCTTATTTTCCTTAAAAAAAAAGAAAAATCCCACATTCTGTCAAAACTTTTATCATTCCAGCCGATATAGCGGTTTGAATAAACAAGTTCTTGGAACTGACATGAATTCATCTGACTACAATAATCAGCCTGCCCCCTCTTCCTGACCTCCTGCATAAATTTGTAACTCTGAACTGGCTGGACGTGGAATAAATAATTTCATCTCACTGTGTATGGAGGAACATAAAAGTGAGAAGTATTCTCCTAGAGGGTAAACGTGTCTAGTCAATTACATGTGGAATTCACCTACATACTGACCTCTTCCTTGGCTTTTATTTCAAAACCGATGTTCCACATTGAAAGAAAAGGAATAAGCCTGCCCTCCTCTTTACTGAGGAAGAAGTTCAATTGAATTCAATGGGACTTACTTCTAAGTAAACATGTTGCCTTGTAGATCTTCAATCCTGTGCATATTTACTCGATGGAAAGCCTAACTTGGGCAGAGTGCATTTCGTGCTTCCTTGAGAGATATTTATGGCGAAGAATCGAGAGACTTAGAAGCATGGTTCTTTATAGCTTTTTGGATTATGGTCTACCATGCCTACCTAGATCAAATCAGGTCTGAACTCTCCCTAGAAGCTAAATTGATTAAACGGATGCTTTCACGCTTCGGTCGTATTATGAGAAGACCAGAGTCAATGGAGAAGACAGTAATGCTAGGAAAAGTTGAAGGCAGCAGGAAAATAACAAGACCCTACATGAGATGGATGGAAAGAAGAAGAAGAAGAAGATGATGATGATATTGAATTTATACCCTGCCTTATACGCTGAATCTCAGAGGTCGTTTTCGCACTCACCTTCCGCCGGCGCGACCCCCCTCTTCACCGCGCAGGATCTGCGCGGATTTCGCACTAAACGCTGCGGAGCAGCCAGAAAAGCCAGAAGCTCCCGGCGCAAAAGCCACTCAAACTGAAACCGCCAAAAAGCAGTTTGGCGTTTGCGCGGCTTTTGCGACGGGAGCTTCCGGCTTTTCTGGCTGCTCCGCAGCGTTTAGTGCGAAATCCGCGCAGATCCTGCGTGGTGAAGAGGGGGGTCGCGCCGGCGGAAGGTGAGTGCGAAAACGACCAGAGTCTAAGAGCAGCTTACAATCTCTGTTACCCCCCCACACACACACTCTGTGAGCAGTGTTCCCTCTAAGCTGAGTTAGTGTGAGCTAGCTCACAGATTTTTAGCCTCTAGTTCACACATTTGTGTTTTCGCTCAGGAAGGAGCACACTAATTTATGCAGTAGTTCGCAACTTTAATGCCAGGAGCTCACAACTTTAATGCCAGCAGCTCACAAAGTAGAAATTTTGCTCACAAGGCTCTGCAGCTTAGAGGGAACATTGTCTTTGAGGTGGGTGGGGCTGGGAGAGCTTTCCCCAGCAGCTGCCCTTTCAAGGACAGCTCTGTGATAGCTATGGCTGACCCAAGGTCATTCCAGCAGGTCAAGTGGAGGAGTGGGGGACCAAACTCCGTTCTCCCAGATAAGTGTCCGCACACTTAACCACTACACCAAACCGGCTCATCCCAAGCCACATCCCAAGATCTTGCTATGCATGATCCGTTGCACCTGAAAATGCTTTATTGTTGATTCTGTTTGGCCTCTTTACAACATTATCACACAGCACTATCTTTCAGCTACACCTCCTTATGTTAGACTTATTGTACTTCTTTTCTTTCTTGTTTATTTACATTAATTATCCTTTATTTTTGTAGTCTATCTGAATATCAGTGATATTTAATTGCACTAAAAGTATTGGCACCTAAGGGTTCTGTATAGGCCCACACTGCACATGGTTGTGTGTTGATTTATTGTTATAGACAGTTATGAACTTGACAACTTCACACGCTGTTCAAGTTCGACATATCTACTTTCCATTTCTCGGTATTGTATGTAACTCGTTGTATTGATAAACAGCTACTTCTGTCTTTAAAAAAATTAAAAGAAACGACAGCCCTTATCTTGTAAGACCTGAGCAAGGCTGTCAACAATAAGATGTTTTGGAGGACACTACTTATCCATGAGTTGGAAGCAACTTGGTGGTACTTAACACAAACACACACCATTGTGAAATACGTTTCCCACCCATGCCTGCAGATGGGCCCATGGTAAAAAGACTTTCTTTCTCAGCCTTCTCTCTTGCTGTCGTTCTGCCCCTCATTCTAAACCAAAGCTTTGCAAAATGAGAGAGACTAATTTGGCACTATGTTGATATTAAAGGTGCCATTGGACTCTCACTATCTTTATTGCTTCAGACCAGCACCTGGATGCTTCTTGCCTTGAAAACCTCATGAGGTCACTATAAGTCAACTGTGACTTGATGGTTAAAAAAAAAATCCTTCAGGGAACCGAGTGATGTCCATCTGGTTTATTTGAACACTTAGTGGTCGATGAGAGCCAGTTTGGCGTAGTGGTTTAGTGTGTGGACTCTTATCTGGGAGAACAGGGTTTGATTCCCCACTCCTCCACTCACAGCTACTGAAATGGCCTTGGATCAGCCATAGCTCTTGCAGAGATGTCCTTGAAAGGGCAGCTTCTGTGAGACATATTTCAGCCCCACCTACCTCACAGGGTGTCTGTTGCGGGGGAGGAAGGTAAAGGAGATTATAAGCTGCTTTAAGACTCTGAGATTCAGAGTGAGGTATAAATCCAATATCATCTTCTTCTCTTCTTCTTCGAACACTTGGTGGCTGATTTTTTCCCCCTCCTTCCCTTCCTGATACCTAGTTGTTGTGATGGTCTGAATACTTTGAGAGTTGGTGCAAATGTGCTGTGGTTTTAAATGCAGTTCTTAAATGTTGTTGCAGTGATTATATTTTTAAAGAAAATTATGAGCCACCTTGAATGCCCACAAGGGCAGAAATGCAGTAGGATTTTTTTTTAAGTTGGATGTGGCTGGAATAAAAGTAGGAAGGGAGTAGCTGTAGATGTGTATATAAAAAAATATATAGTCAGGAGTGGAAGATATTATGCACGAGGTAAAACTGAGCAGAATCATGCACCAGGTTCTGAATTATGCGCAGAGTCCTGAGCTTCTTGGAGGAAGGGTTGAATAAAAATGTCATAGATGATGACTGAACATAGAGTGCACATGTTTTGACTTGTTTGCTATGAATGATTGGATAAGCATATGGAGCAGATGTCCATCAGTGGCTATTAGCCACAGCATATTGCTGGAATTCTCTATCTGGGGCAGTGATGCTCTGTATTCTTGGTGTTTGGGGGAGAGACACAGAGGGAGGGCTTCTAATCCCACTGGTGGACCTCCTGATGGCACTTGTTTTCTTTGGCCACTGTGTGACACAGATAGTTGGACTGGATGGGCCATTGGCCTGATCCAACATGGCTTCTCTTATGTTCTTAATGATAGACTTGACCTGCTAATTGTGGCTTGGACCAGTTTGTTTCCTTGAGTCATTCATTATTGTTTGTTCTATAAACTACACATGGGGTTGGATCCAACCAGGATGGACTATGGGATCTGCATGGACAAAAGGGACATGAGGCCGGGTCTGTTGTAAGGAGACGAATTAAGTGAGATGGAGTGAAAGAGCTGGAGCGATGCTCTTAGCTTGTGTCAACATGTGGAATGATCTGTGTAAGTTCTTGCAACCAATCAGTCATTTGTTACCATCATAGATCAGCCAAATAAAAGCATGTCTTAGTCAAACAGTTATAAGAATATGCAATCTAAGAATATACAATAAGAATGTACAATTTTACATTTAAGAAGTATAAAAATAGCAAATGTGTTTCACTAAATCAGTATTGGATCTAGGTAGACCTGGGTGGCTGCATAGAATCTAGCAACTCTGTCAGAGGCCCCAGGTTGAAGGTCTGCAAGAAGAAAGGAGGTATGCCATTCCTAGGGCCGGCTCTGCCACTGGGCAAATTAGGAGACTACCTAGGGCACTGGCCTCCTGGGGGTGCTGAGCTGGGTACTCCCATATGACTTGGTGACATTATCAGGGTGGGGGTGCCAGGAGTTAGCCTTGCCTAGGGCACCCGATGGTCTACTGCTGGCCCTCAGATCATCCAAGGATTTTTTTGGAGGATGGCAATAATAAATCTGTCTGCTCAAATAATAAATGAGTCTGCTCAAATTCGAGTTAGTTACATCAGTAACGCTGTCCAGCCATCTCATCTTTTGCTGTCCCCTTCTTCTTTTGCCTTCTGTCTTTCCCAGCATCCGGATCTTCCCCAATGAATGCTCCCTTCTCATTTGGTGGCCAAAGTATTTGAGCTTCAGCTTCAGCATCTGACCTTCCAGGGAACAGTCTGGGTTGATTTCCCTTAGGACTGACTGATTTGATCTTTTCACAGTCCAAGGGACTCTCAAGAGTCTTCAGCACCACATCTCAAAAGCATCTATTCTTCTGCACTCGGCCTTTCTTATGGTCCAGCTCTCATAGCCATACATTACTACTGGGAATACCATCGCTTTGACTTTACGGACTTTTGTTGGCAGGGTGATGTCTCTACTTTTATTATACTGCCCAGGTTCGCCATAGCTGTCCTCCCAAGGAGCAAACCTTGAAGGGGCAGTGCAGTAGCATGTGTCTAGTCATTTCAATTTCCCCAGTAATTCAAGGGCATAAATACTTCTGAAGGGGCACACCATGTTATTTCCCTTCTAATAAAGCGGATGGAAGAACACTGAGAAGGGTCAGTTGTGTAGGGGATGAGAATTGTTGCTTGTTTATGGACCTATGCATTAGGTCTGCCTTGACTTCCACTTCTGAATTTTGATTTCACAAGGAGAATTTCTGAATGTAAATTTGGAATGGAATCATGCACAGCTCACTGATTTCTTTCCTCCTGTATCCCCAGTGTCCATGTATGCGTTTAATAAAACAGCCAAAAATGCAGCTTTAAAGTTTTTATACAGCGTTTTGCTAGCATGGAGTTGTGCTCCCTCAAGATTTCTTTTCTTTTTTTTAATGCGAATGCACAGATGTGCTTTGGTAATGTAAAGTGGATAGATATAGAAAACATGAAGGGACTGAAAGCTGTACCAAATTGCACATGCTCTGAACAAAATATGGAAATAAAAATGGACCACTGGGAAAATCCCAATGCGTTACTTCCTCTTTGGAAGCATGACCAAATTGTTCAAAATTCTGAAAGGAATTTAGATGACTATTTTGGAAGCAGGGCTTTTATTTTGCAGCAGGAACTCCTTTGCATATTAGGCCACACACCCCTGATGTAGCCAATCCTCCAAGAGCTTACAGGGCTCTTAGGACAGGGCCTACTGTAAGCTCCAGAAGGATTGCCTACATCAGGGGTGTGTGGCCTAATATGCAAAGGAGTTCCTGCTACACAAAAAGCCCAGTTTGGAAGTATTCTTTGGTCTAGTCCAGAAGTCCTCAATGTACAGCCCCCTTGGAGCCATGGTGCCCACTGGCACCTTTCCTAGAATCTGACAAATTTTTTTGGAAAGTGGTTCAGGCCAGGTGGAGGTTTTGCCTAGCAGAGAGCTTCTGATTGGCCACTAAAGATCTGATTGTCTGCATAGGTTTTTTTTTAAGTTGTTGCAGCAGCAGCTGCCTCCAAAGCACAAGGATCTTCATAGCATGATTGAAAGCAAGCTGTGTGTATAGGCTTCCCAACCCTCCCGCCCTGGCGGGGGACCCCAGGATTTCCACCCTCTTCCCCCGCCCCCCCCAAAAAAAATGGAAGCGGGGGGAGGGAAGGATGGGGAAGCCTCTGGGTACCCTGTGAGGACCTAGCTGTCCAGGATGAATGCCCATGTCCTCAACCCACACTTCCTAGGTCACACTGTGACAGTTCCCCCCTCCCCGTTCTTAGGACATGGCTGAGAAGTGTTTCAATAACACTTCCTTTGAAAAATAATCCATCCCACTCTGTTTTTTTGGAAAACTGGGCTGTGGACAGAACAGGAAGAAGTTAATTACTGTCCAGGGGGGTGTGGGTGTGAGTTCCCAAAAGTTTGAAAAAAATGTTTAATTTTTCATGAAAGAAAAAAGGTCTCTGATCTCCGTTGGAATCCCTCCCTGTTTACACAGAGGGTTTCTATTAGCAGAGTCAACAGCGAGACCCCTGATAGCTCCCAGTCTCTGGGGGAGCTGTTTTTTGAGGTAGAGGCACCAAATTTTTAATATAGTATCTAGTGCCTCTCCTCAAAGTGCCCCCCAAGTTTCAAAACGATTGGAGCAGGGGGTCCAATTCTATGACCCCCCAAAAGAAGGTGCCCCTATCCTTCATTATTTTCTATGGAAGGAAGACATTTAAAAAGGTGTGCTGTCCCTTTAAATGTGATGGCCAGAACTGTTTGGAGTTCAATTATGCTTGTCACACCCTTGTTCCTGGCTCCGCCCCCAATGTCTCCTGGCTCCAACCCCAAAGTCTCCTGGCTCCACTCCCAAAGTCCCCAGATATTTCTTGAATTGGACTTTGCAACCCTACGTGTGTATGCAAGGAAATATTTTTAAACTATATGGTCATTTCAGAAGGCATCCTGTTCTGGAGAGTTTCTACCTGAGATGCTGAAGAGTGACTATTAGAACTATGCACAACCTCATTTCCAGACATTTGTGATTGGCTCCATCTCCTCCAGCATCCATTCTGCGGTTGCCTGCGCCACCCCTGGCAGCCATTTTGCGGCTACTCCCACCACCCTCTGTCAGAATCCCCAGGGCTTTTTAAAAGCAGGAACACAGTTCCAGCTGGTTTGGCATCAGGGGTGTGGCCTAATATGCAAATGAGTTCCTGCTGTGCTTTTTCTAAAAAAAAAAGCCCTGAGAATTCCAAAATTTCCCACAGGCTCAGGAAGGTTGGGGGGCCCCCGTCCTATCTGGAGAGTATCAGAGTTTATGATTCTGTGAATATGTATCACTGAAGACTTGCCGATTTCACACTCGCTTTATGCCACTCTCACGGTCGTCTTCTCAGCGCAGCTTCCTTCTGATTTCACACTATCTGCCCCAAGGCTGCAGCAAGCGTCGGCATTTTTGCGCAGCAGACACAAACTGCTAAAAACCAGTTTTCTGCTTGCTGCACGAAAACGCTGACACTTGCTGCGGCCCCGGGGCAGATAGTGTGAAATCGGAAGGGAGCCCCGCTGAGAAGACGAACGTGAGAGCGGCATAAGGTGAGTGCGAAATCATTCCGGGTTGAACCCGGAGCCGCTCAGAGAGCAATAAGAAGATGGAGCAACGTCTGTCCCCCTACATAGGTTTTACAGTTAGCATTGCCGACTGTTCAGGTTCATCTCTTGCCTTCGTGCTCCCCAATTAAAGTGGAAACGAATCTCATCTGAAATTTCATCCTTTTTTTTTTTTAATAATCCAGCTATATTGCAACACACAGCCTGTCATTGTCACTTGTTTTCATTTAATTAACGACGAAGGGTAAATGACACCAGTAGAGAGCTGTCAACCCAAAGGGACCCAACATGTTTTGCTGCTGATCGCCTCATTAGCTTGTTTGTGAAATGCGTTGCCCATCCATCCCAAGTGAAACAGGGGCGTGTGACGATCGGTGGTGACCAAACATCTGTTGCCTTCCTCCAACTAGGCCACTGAGGGTGAGAGAGGACAAGCTGTGTCCTTATTTAGTCAGGTTAAAATGCAGCCAGAGAGACATCTTGGTAGTGATGGCAGAGGCCCAGCCTTCTGCTGCTCGCGCTCTTTTTATTAAAAAAAAAAAAAAAAACATCTTCAGGGACTAGAGTTGCTGTCTTCAGTCTGATGTTGTTCTTGTAAAGTGAATAATTTCCATCTGCTTTGTAATGAGTATGAATGTGGTGTCTGCTGGTTGTCAGAAAAGGCAACTGTCCACATCTATAAACAAAAGTCCCGCAGGGGCTGAATGTTCCTTCTGCCCCAAAGTAAGGGAGAGGGAAGAATCTGTTATTTCACTGAATTATCTCTCTGGATGAGATCCTTACCGAGCTCTTTCGGTGATATGATGCAGAAAAACACAAAACAGCAAGGCATATTTTTGTATGGATTAAAAAGGTAAAGGTAGTCCCCTGTACAAGCACCAGTCATTTTTGACTCTGGGGTGGCGTTGCTTTCACAACGTTTTCACGGCAGACTTTTTACGGGGTGGTTTGCATTGCCTTCCCCAGTCATCTACGCTTCCTCCCCAGCAAGCTGGGGACTCATTTTACCGACCTCAGAAGGATGGAAGGCGGAGTCAACCTGGAGCCGGCTACCTGAACCAGCTTCCGCTGGGATCGAACTCAGGTTGTGAGCAGAGGGCTCCGACTGCAGTACTGCAGCTTTACCACTCTGCGCCACGGGGCTCTTTTGTATGAATTACCTTGTCTCATATCACATCCCCCCCCCTCATTTGTGTATTCAAGAGGTATTTCTCTTCAGGAATCCTCCCTAATCCTGGGGGGGGGGGGGAAACCCCTGAGATAAGTACTAGTGGAAACCTAGACAAACTGAGCCATTCGTCCCAAAGACAAACTGCAGAAGTAGGTACATTTGTCTGTTGTGTTGATGGAAAGTGTCAAGTCACAGCCAATTCATGGTGACTCCTCGGCTGCTTACAGACGGGCAGTTTGGGGTGAATGGGAGGAGTCCCAAATCCTGCAGGCTAAAAAAATAAACAATCCAAACAAACCAGCACAAGGCACCCCTATCCCACCCGCGGGGCATCTTGGCACAGTCAGAAGGCTGTAGCGCACCATTCCCTTGGTGCAGATGAGTGGGTTCACACCATCAATCCGCCTTGGTTGCATCCTTCTGCATCCAGGCATCAAAGAGGCAACTGGCATGTGGTGCAGAAATTTGCTACCAGAAAGGAGGGCGGGAAGATCATCCCCCAAACCTCCCAAACCAGTTCAGTAAACAGGGAGGTTCATGGTTCGTGTGACCTCAAAAATGAGGACAAACATTTAGCTGTATTGACATACTCAGATAGGGATATTGGCTCTTTATCTCATTACATAGACTAAACCCATCTTCCACTATATCTTAATGTATTTTCTTCTAATGGTAAACGTATGTTACATGTTAAAAGGTAAATTAGTTGGATGGGAAAAACTGCTGAGAAAGTAATGCCTTCTTTTTGACCCAGGCTTATATAATAGAGGGCGTTTTCGCACTGACCTTACTCAGGAGCGACGTCCCTCTTCACCATGCAGCGTCTGTGCGGATTTCTCACTAATTGTTCCGCAGAACCCGGAAGAGCCGCAAAGTCCTGCGGCTTTTGCGTCGCAAATGTAAACTGGCCAAAAACCAGTTTACATTTGCAACGCAAAAGCCGCGGGACTTTGCGGCTCTTCCGGGTTCTGCGGAACAATTAGTGAGAAATCCGCACAGACGCTGCGCGGTGAAGAGGGACGTCGCTCCCGAGTAAGGTCAGTGCGAAAACGCTCAGAGTGACTGACAGACCTTCTACATTTTGACATATTACTGTATTATTGCTTTTGCATGCTCATGCTACCCAGATCAAAGGTTTGCTCAATTTGTTAATTTTACTATTCTGTCATTGGATCTTAAATTTGTACCATTTTGCATTCTGAATCACTGCCTACCAGCTATATATGTAGCCCTGCTCACTGTACCTGATCCCTCATCTGAGGAAGTGTGCTTGGAGCACACAAAAGCTTACGTTCTGAATAAAACTTTGTTGGTCTTAAAGTTGCACTTGACTCCTACTTTGTTCTACTGCTTCAGACCAACACGGCTGCCCGCCTGGATCTCTCTGTTTCTTCTATTTGTGTCCATCCCTATTGGTGACATTTCTGCGCTGAACTCAAAATGAACACAGCGCCCGTTCAGAACAACCATAACATTATTGGTTTAAATCCTTGTCAATATAATTAAATCTATTGTTAAAGCCAGCAATTCAGCAATTACTATTTCAGCAATTATCTATGCTATAACAAATCTGTTAATTCCAGATGGGTGACTGTATTAGTCCGTAGCAGCAAAATAAGATAGGAGACCAGCAATATACTACCAAAATTTATCCTGCCTTTCATGCGTCGGAGCTCACTTCATTGGATACGCTGAAGTCTGCATCCATTCGGCCGATGGAGCAGTTGATCGATTGATTGATCGCTCGATTGATTGATGATAAGTAGTCTCTTCAGATAGCTCATCTGCATCTTACAACTTTGGTGTATTTAAGGGTGGGGATGAGCTAGGCAGCCCGTGACCAATGTTCCCTCCAAGCTGCAGAGCCTTGTGAGCAAAAATTCTACTTTGTGAGCCACTTGCGTTAAAGTTGTGAGCTCCTGCATCCATTATTGTGCTCTGGGGTCATCCTTCCTGAGCTAAGACAAAAATGCATGAGCTGGAGGCTACAAATCTGGGAGCTAGCTCATGCTAGCTCAGCTTAGAGGGAACACTACCCGTGACTATACTGATTTGGGAAACTCCACCCCAACTTGGCCAGTGACTGCTGCCAGTTTTGTTTATCCTCACCGGTGCATGAACTGTGCAGGTAGGTGCTCTGCCTCATCTCCCTCTCCTGCCCAGCATGCTGCGCAGACATCGAAGGGTTTGGCAGAAGCCGTTCAGCACACATATTTGAAGCAAAGGGGAGATGCGCAGTTCTTTGGAAGGCTTTCAAACGTTTATCGGCAGCAGTGACACAAGTTAATTGCGCCGTTTTGTGATAAAGGGCAGAATTAATGTGTTTTACAACAGTAAAATGCAATCACTATTATTTCCAAAAGGAATCATGTTCCCAAGCATTGTAAGCCATCCAGGAGGCTCTGTCTGGGTAATGTCGTGTACTGCCGGGAGAAATTAAATTAGAGTGTAGCTTGTTGTCCCCCATATGTTGTCCCCCATATTCCTTGTTCAGTGTTTGCTTAAACAGTTCCTTAAAGGCCAATGTGACCTAGAATTGACCAGGAAACGAGACAATGTTATTTATCTTTTAAAAGGCATGCTCCATACCTCACATACATTCGAAGCGACGTATATATTGCATTGTGATAAAATGTGTCACAACAAAAATATGCCATTGACGATGGTGGTGATGAGTCTGGGAGGCCCAAGTTGCCAGTACAGTCTTTTATTATCCTCGGCCGGTCAGGCAACTGGTTCTTTATCTCCCTCCACAGAAACTAGCCACAGCAATCCATGCAATGGTCACCTCCAGACTGAGCTTCTGTAGCTCACTCTACACTGGGCTGCCCTTGGGGTTGCCTCAGAAACTCGGAGTGGTTCAAAATGCAGCCACACATGTTCTTTCAGGGAACCCAGGGACTTTTTTTTTTTAAGCAGGAGTTCCTTTGCATATTAAGCCACACCCCTCTTATGTAGCCAATCCTCCAAGAGCTTGCAGGGCTCGTCTTACAGTGTCCACTGTAAGCTCTTGGAGGATTGGCTACATCAGGGGTGTGGGGCCTAATATGCAAAAGAGTTCCTGCTACAAAAAAAAAGCCCTGGGGACACCTTTTAGAGCAACCTGTGCTCCGCCAGCTGCATTGACTTCCAGTGGCGTACCGAGTCCAGTTAAAGGTTTTTGTATTAACCTTTAAAGCGAGGCTAAGAAACTCCCAGAGATTTGAGGGTGGCACCTAGGGAAGAGGGAGCTCGGCAGGGAACGGAGCCTGAGGAGGGTGGATTTGGGGAAGGGAAAGACCTCTAGGGTTGCCAACCTCCAGCTGAGAGCAGGGGATTCCCTGGTTTGGAGGTCCTCCCCCTGCTTCACAGTTATCAGAAAGGAGAGGGGATGTCCGCTGGGCACGCCATTATATATCCTATGGAAACTGGTTCCCATAGGGTATAATGAAGAATTGATCTGTGGGTCTCGGGGTGGGGGGAGGTGGTTTTTTTTTTAGTGGCACCAAATTTTCAGCATAGCATCTGGTGCCTTTCCTAAAAACAAAACAACACCCAGGTATCAAAAAGATTGGACCAGGGAGTCCAATTCTAGGTGCCCCTATCTTCCATCATTTCCACTGGAAGGAAGGCATTTGAAAGGGGGGGGGGTGGTCCCTTTAAATGTGGCAGCCAGAATGCCCTTCAGAGCTTAATCATGTTTGTCACAACCTTGCTCCAGTCCCCACCTCCCAAGTCTCCTGGCTCCATCCCCAAAGTCCCTAGATATTTCTTGAGTTGGACCTGGCAACTGTAGATCTCAGCAGGGAATAATAATAATAATAATAATAATAATAATAATAATAATAATAATAATAATAATAATAATAATAATAATAATAATAATAATAATAATAATAAATTTTATTTATATCCCTCCCTCCCCGCCTAGGCGGCTCAGGGCGGCTAACAACATTCCATACATTAACATAAATAAATAAAACTTTAAATTTAACAATTAAAAAATTTAAACATATAAAAACCAGTTAATTGAGTTAAAATGCATAATTTATGTTACATTAAATGTGTCTGGCAGCAATAAACTGTTCTGGCGCTGGTTCTGCCAGTTTAGATAGTTCCATGGTAATATTATAGGTGGCGGTTCTTTTATTCCTAGCAACTCAGCAGTCGATATCAGTATAGGCTTGTCTGAAAAGGGCGGTCTTGCAGGCCCTGCGGAACTGGTCGAGGTTCCGCAGGGCCCGCACTTCCTCCGGAAGCTGGTTCCACAGTGCAGGAGCCGCAGCTGAAAAGGCCCGTGCTCTGGTGTTTTTCTGGTGTTTAATGCCAGAGTCCACCTTCCAAAGCAGCCATTTTCTCCAGGGGAAATGATCTGTGTAGTCTGGAGATCAGCTGGGATTCCAGGAGATCTCTAGCCCCTACCTGGCAATTGGCAAGCCTGCCCATGAGACAGATTAGGTGGGCAAAGAATGATCGGCCTCGGGCAATCCAGTGAGCTTTTAGATGATCCTCTGAATGTGAAAACATTTTGTCTCCTTCTTTAGTGTCCAGTGTGTAAAAAAAAATGTTTAAATGACTTGTATGATGCATGCAGTTTAGGTGATAGGTCATTTGAACAGGGCTTTCTCTGTAGAAAAAGCCCAGCAGGAACTCATTTGCATATTAGGCCACACTCCCTGATATCACCATTGTTTCACGCAGGGCTTTTTGTAGAAAAGGCTCAGCAGGAACTTATATGCATATTAAGCCACATACCCTGGCACCAAGCCAGCTCAAAAAAAAAAGACCTGCATTTGAATAATATTTATACACAATGGGCATTTCTTAAAAAAAAAAAAAGCATTGATTTTAATGGTAATAAGTCCATACCATTTCATTTGGATCATTAGAAGCTCTCATAGGAAGAAGAACAAAGGCCAGCCGATGTTCACTCTAAGACCAGCCTCGGAAGGTTTAAGGTGGTCTGTTGCATAATTCTGGGTCTAATGAGCCAGTTTGGTGTAGTGGTTAAGTGCACGGACTCTTATCTGGGAGAACCAGTTTGATTCCCCACTCCTCCACTTGCAGCTGCTGGAATGGCCTTGGGTCGGCCATAGCTCTCGCAGAGGTTGTCCTTGAAAGGGGAGCTGCTGTGAGAGCCCTCTCAGCCCCACCCACTTCACAGGGTGTCTGTTGTCGGGGAGGAAGATAAAGAAGATTGTGAGCCACTCTGAGACTCTGATATTTGGAGTGGAGGGTGGGATATAAATCCAATATCATCAACAACATAAATTCTCTTCCTTCAGTTGGATCTGCTAATAACCCAGCTTGGCAATTACTCTGACCCTTCCTCCCTTCTGGAACAGCTTAAGACAAGCTCTGCCATAGTTTGCATAGCCTTCCACAGGGCTTTTTTGGGGTAGAAAAAGCCCAGCAGGAAGTCATTTGCATATTGGGCCACATCCCTGACGCCAAGCCAGCCGGAAGCATTCCTGCTAAATAAAAACCCTCTGGCCCTCCCAGAGTTGAGAGACTTCTGCAATGGTTCACAAATCATTGGATGCCACTGAATCACAGCAATTGTGCCAAGACGGCAAGAGAGCTCTGTACAACCAAGCGCAGTACTGTGTTTCCTTTTATCCATCAGATAGATTGGCACGAAGAAATCAGAAATAGTGTATTTCCTGAAATGAGAAAATAGGTAGGGTTACATCCCATAAGACACTATATCCGCCAGGAATCTACACTAGTTATTAACTTAACGGCCCGATGGATGCAATCTTTTCTTCATATACATGAGGCTGATAGAGTGCTTATCTGGAAAAGTAAAGAATTCTGAAAAGGGAAGTAGCTGAGGAATGACATTTGTGCATAGTTCAGTACATCCTGTTACTGCTTTCAAAATTGAATATATGGAATTGAATATATTTTCATCTCTGTGAACTGACAGGAACTTATGACGGGAGGCTGATTAATAATTTTTAATAAAACAGCAGAGCTGAAACCTAAAGGAATATTCAGAGAACACATTCTCCTCAGTGAATTAAACAGGGGGGTTTTGTTGTTTTTCTAAGGAGGGTGGAAAAGAAGCATTATGTACTTTTAAATCAGTAGCTTGAACTGTGCAGAGATTTAGAACTGGTACAGAGCCTTACTCAATCCTGAACTCAATTACATGCATATAAACCCTATGAAATTCAACAGTACTGGCAAGAACGTGAAAGTACATTTGGTCATGTGTTTGTATGCCGAACAATTTTGTATATTTGCTCGTGTGGCTCAGGCTTGGATCATTCAAGTAGACTCTTCTAAGGTACAATTGCCAGCTGCCGGCGGGGTGTGTGTGTCCCAGAGTTGTCCAGAAATTACAACTGATCTTCAGGCTACAGAGATCTGTTCCCCTGAAAAAAAAAAAAAACAGCTTCATGAGATAAGCCATAAGTCCATCCCCTCCCCAAACCGCACAGTCTCCACAGGGCTTTTTGTGTAGCAGGAACACCTTTGCATATTAGGTCACGCACCCCTGATGTAGCCAATCCTCCTGAAGCTTACAGTAGGCCCTGTACTAAGAGCCATGTAAGCTCTTGGAGGATTGGCTACGTTGGGGTGTGTGTGTGGTCTAATATGCAAAGGAGTTCCTGCTACAAAAAAAGCCCTGGTCTCCAGGATGTAGCCCCAAATCCTCAGGAACGTCCCAACCTGGAGTTGCAATAGAACACCCTACCCTGAGTGATAAAAATGCAATAGTTTCACGGAGAAGATTGTGTTTTAGCATCCCAATCCTTCAACTGGTAAATTTACCTCAAGACTGAACTTAGAAATGTCTCTTCAGTCTTGCACATTCCCATCTCTCCTTTCTTCCACAGTACTCAGGATGGGAAAAATTGTTTTCTTTTCCTTTAATTTACTAAGAAACCATATTCAGCTAATGCTCAGACTCCAAATTCTGTGGGCAGTTGGAAGGAATATGAAGGAAAATGGCCCGCAATTGTAGAGAATCTCTCTTACATAGCCTGGCATTCATTGGAGGAGGGCAGGGGAGTGCTAGACTGACAGAGAAGCTTCTGAGTTCATTTTCTGAGGTAAATTTACCGTTTGTGAACGGTGTGGTGCTAGAACAGAATCTGATCTGTGAAACTTTTCTATCTGTTGAGGACATTATTTATTTATTTATTTTCACATTTATATCCCGCCCTCCCTGCCGAAGCAGGCTCAGGGTAAGCACGTCCCCAATGCATGTGAGTGAGTGAGAATTTTAAAAAGCCAGATAGCCTATTATGTTTAAACTAGCATTTATATTAAACGCTAATAAAAGAGAATGTTTCCAAATATTGAAGAACAGACCTAATGCTTGCGCTGTACAATTTGAATTCCATGGCCAGCTCAAAAGCAGTAGCCGGTTGTCTCTGTCGAGCAGGTCAATAAACAAAAAAACTACCTCCATGCTTTTCTTCTAATGTGACAAGTAAGGGGGGGAGAGTTAATTAAAGCTAAAAAAATTCAAGCAAATAACATCCCTCATGGGGCCTGGCCTCCACAGCTTCCCACCCCTTTCTTGGCCCTGTTACCACCCACCATCTAAAAGAATTCCAGTCTTTTCTCCACTGTTCCTTGCTTAAACAAGACCTGACAGAAATTCTTTAAACCTTTTTAGCTTCCTTACTTTCTCTTTTTAAAAAGCTGAAAATAGGCAATGACTCCTTTTACCTCATTCACATAAGTGAAATATACTTCCGTCCTCTCACTATTGGTCCACAGACTGATAGGATCATTTTTCACATAGTTCCACAGAGGAAGTACCCATTCACTATTAAACAGGCCCGATGAATAGGCTGAACGGATGGTGTATTTCAGCGGGAACACAAGTGGACCTCTTTGGGTTGTAAATACACTTTAAATGGTGAGGCAGTACCTTCCTTGAATTCTTAACTAGCTGTCAGGAACAAACTTCATAAAAGAACAAAACCTACACAGGCTGAAGAGTCGGCGCACAAACTGTTTCACAAAGTCCATGTTCTTGGAGCAATTTCAGGAGCTTTGATAAAACTAAATGATGCCTTCCTGGACATTGGAAAGGGAGATGCTTATGAATCTGAATTGGGGAATACTGCTGTGTTTGCTGTAGCGGTTAAGTGTGTGGACTTTTATCTGGGAGAACTGGGTTTTTCTCCACTCCTCCACTTGCAGCTGCTGGAATGGCCTTGAGTTAACCATAGCTCTTGTAGGAGTTGTCCTTGAAAGGGCAGCTCCTTTGAAAGCTCTCTCAGCCCCACCCACCTCACAGGGTGTCTGTTGTGGGGGAAGAAGATAAAGGAGATTGTAAGCCGCTCTGAGTCTCTGATTCAGAGATAAGGGTGGGGTATAAATCTGCAATTCCTCCTCCTCCTCCTTCTTTAGCAAGTAAATATTCATAGACAGGTATTTTGCTAGTAATCTGACATCTTTATACAGATAGATAAAGCCACCAGCAGTTCTGATGATCCACTCTCTCTGTCTCTGTTTCTCAACATCTGTACTCTGAAGCTCTCTTCAGACATTACATCCAACGCACCTGGAGTCCAGCAACTGTGTGTATCAGGAGTGCACATTGCACATAGTTCTCTCAGTACATGGCAATCAGTATATTGGGTGCGATCACACAAGCAGTTCGGCCCGACATAGCCGCCCCTCTCCTCCAGATCAAATGAGTGTGATCAAACATGCACATCTGGCTCCCATGCCCCAATCATCCCTACCTTGTGCTAAAATGACTCCCATATGGATTAAATAGCCCCTGGCAAATTCTGGTGATTACCTCAGTGAAGTGCTTCCATGGTGTGTTTCTGGGCATCTGATCGCCCGGGTGCACCATGGAAACACATGAGCGGTGTGATTGTTTCACTCTATTTCTGGTGCATCCTCCCCCCCCCAACTCCACTCTGATGTGCACTTTAGCACCCCATAGAATGTGACCAGGAGTGTGTGTGTGTGTGTGTACTTATCTGATTCTGTGCATGCATAGCAAGACTCCAGGAAAAAACCCCAACCAAGCCATGGGTCCATGGTTGCAGTGTGCTAGCAATGTGGACAACCAACCATGGGCTTGTGGCACTTTCATGCCGGCTTAGAAGGTGCTGTCTGATTGACCGAAGCTGCCCCAAATTCAAGCAGTTTATTCACCTGTTGTGACTTCACCTGTTGTCTGAACAGGGGACCATGTATGGCAACATAAAACAGAACACTGAAAAATCCACAGAGTGGGTTCATACATACTAAAGCTGTATGTGAGTACAAAATACATACCTGCCTCTGTTCAAGACAGCACAGTAGTCATGCATATTGGGAAGATCTACATGGGGTTGAATTCTCTTCGTATGCATGGAGGTGATCTCTGAAAAGGGCTCAGAACAGCCAAGAACTGGAACCAAGGCTCCCAAGGGTCCCTGCCTCTTTGCCCTGTGGTTGGCTCCTCAGAGGAACTGGTTGGCCATTGTGTGAGACAGGGTGCTGGATTAGATGGACCACTGGTCTGATCCAGTAGGGTTCTTCTTACATTCTTAACTGTGTGTCTGCTTGACTTACCAGTGCTAGCCAAATTGCCCTCGAGAGAGGTATGGAAGAATTTAATTAGGTGGGCAAAGATGGCAAAATTGTATGGGAGTGATAACCTGTGTATACAGTAGTCAGTTCTCTGTAGGAGCCCCTTTTAGATTTGTAATCTAAAAATAGATTTTATTGCAAAATACTCAAGCACACAAGAAAACACAAATACTCATCATACATACAGACCTAGGAAAAATAGCTAGGGAAATTGATCAGGACGTTGGCATTAGCAGGGATTTCGATGAATGTGTGATACTGTTACCTGTTTGATGATGGAAGAAGAGAGATTCCTCAGTGAAGATGAGATAAGGGAAGGGCTAGCAAGAGACAACTAGCGTCACCCACAATAATGGGCCCAGAACTGATCAGTATTTGGGAGTACTTCTGGCAGCAAGGTAGGGGTACCCTCAGAGTCCCACCTGAACTGCCAAAAAGCTGGCCTTATATAGCCAATTTCATATCCTGAGGCAGAGTCTCATCACGAGCTCTGCCTACCCCATAATGGTTCCCAGGAAATGGAACAAAAGGATTTTATGGGCAATGAAGGTTCACGGAGTGCAAACCATATTTTACACAAAAGAAACTAGAGTGGTTAATTTAGGGTCAAATATGCACTATTGTAACACCTCGGGTAGGAACAATGGGGAGATACTACACGTGATCTTAGCCAAAAGGCCAAGAAGCGATAACAATGGGGAGACAAAAGAGAGGAGATGGGTGATAGGATATAGCTGATGACTGGCGATCTTCCCAACAATGTTTTATGGAGTGGGGGATTCTCCTTGATGGGCAGTAGGAGGACTCTTATGTCTTGAGAGGAGATGTTGCAGTATTTCTTTGTTGACAGTTATGCCTTTGCATCTGCATTTCCAAAGTGTCTGCAGGACTCTGGAATGTGGTGCATTAGGAAGAAACCTTCTCTGCATGGCGGTTTGCAGGAGAGCGTGTAGCCTTCTTGGAACATCTCAGGAGCATGGCTTCTGTCAGGGCTGCTTCTGGTCTTGTCTTCTTGGAGACAGAAGTGCGGTTGCTGATCTGCAGGGCTGAGCAGCTAGTAGATGAAGCACGATCCAAGGTCCACCTGGTTTTACAGGCATAGGCAGTCTTTTCTGTAACAGGCACAGGCAGGAAACACATTGGGACCTGGCTTCATTAAATTTTTTGCAGCCCATAAGGGCTGAGTGTCCATAGAGCCAGTTTGGTGTAGTGGTTAAGTGTGCGGACTCTTATCTGGGAGAACCACGTTTGGTTCTCCATTCCTCCACTTGCAGCTGCTGGAATGACTTTGGATCAGCCATAGTTCTTGTTGGAGGTGAAAGGACAGCTGCTGCAAGAGCTTTCTGAGCCCCACCCACCTCACAGGGTGTCTGTTGTGTGGGGGGGGGAATTAAAGGAGATTGTGAGCTGCTCTGAGATCCAGAGTATAGGGCAGGATATAAATCCAATATAATCTTATTTTTCTTCATAGCTGGTCTAGCATGAGTTCCAGATTTCAGAGTAGTTGGAGAGGGGGTTCAGGGCTAACACCAGCCAAAGGTGCCTTCACTTTCAGAAGGAGACAAACAGGACGCTTGGCTAGATCAGATAGGTTGCTGCAGTTCCCCAGTGGCATCTTGCTTGGTTCTTTGAATGTCAAGGGCAATCTAGTCCCCAGAATTTCATACCCTAGTCCACTCTTCCTGCCTGTCCTGAATGGGATCCAATTTGTGGTGATGCAGATAAGAGTCTGGGACTACGTGGGGAGGAACAGCCTCCATGGTTTGCGATGAATTCTGAGGGCCAAAGAAAGCCATTCTCAGTCTTGGACAAAGCTGAGCTGTGGCATTGATGGCATCAGATGGAGGGCTGCATACTTTTATTTCCTCCCCTGTAGGTGAAAAAAACATTGAGCAGTGTGATGCATTGGTCAATGTTGGGTTGAAACCCATTCCTCTATGAAAGTCAACAAGTAGGCTTGTGTCAGTCATGACCTCCCACCCTAACCTACCTTGTGGGATTGTTACGGGAACCGGGAAGGGAAGAAATCATGTATGCGACTCCCCTTCTTGGAGGAAAAACATTGGGAGGAATAACACTGTGTGTTGAAAGTTGCCACAGTGGTCTTCTAGCTTTGAAAGAGCCAGCACTGTTTGAAGTGCACTGCAGCGATCAGACAAGTGCCCACCCGCCGCAGGGAGAGGCTTTGGTCATACGTGCACCAGAGGAGTGTTCACAACATTCATGCACATGCATAGCATGTGCATGGCGTGCCCCAGCTTTTCAGACAGCTGGAAACTCATTGTGGAGGAGCAGCAAGGAGTTTGCCACCTGGAAATACCTGGGGGCTATTTAATGCATAGTTGAGGCCTCAGAAGATGAGGTCAGTACAATTGTTTAGTGGGGGCCAGATGTGAACATGTGAAGGCGCCTCTTTAATCCAGGGGTGGGAGGTGGCTATGGTGGGGCAAAACTCCCATCTGATTGCACCCACCGTGTCTCCTCACTGCCATTCAAGTCACTCCATCGCAGCCACCAAACATGACTGTGATTCTCTCTTGCTTCACACTGAATTTCATCCCATCTGCTTCCAGCCAGCATGGTCCTGGCTGCAGTGGGGACCCAGCATCAGAGCCCAGTGGCCACCAAGGCATGAGTTTGCTGGAGATATTTATTGAGGTTCTCTTTCCCAACATCCTCTCCTTGCTCTCAGAAGCGTGTCGCTTAAAATACGTTTCTAGTACATCCCCTCCTCCAAGCTGTGCCACTCACAAAGTTCTTCAACCCACTGTTGCCCGTCAAAGAAGCGACACGGAAGACAGTTGTGGGGTTTGTCGTCAGTGCAACAATTACAGATGCTTCAGAAGCAGAGTGACAGAATTCCACAATTCCGTTTCGGTCCCAGAGGCAAAAGATGCAGGGTGGGTGGGAGGAATACATCTCAGATTCATCTAAGTGCAAATGATATGTTAATATATGTTTGTATGATTATGCTGCACTTATTATAGTCAAGATGTTTGCTGGAAGAGAACCTGTCTCAAACAAGTGTTCCCACCAGCAAATGCAATCATTTAAATTATGTGAATTAGCTCCGAGCGCCAGAAAAGGGGGGGGGGGGCGGAATGCAAGCCACTTCAATAGTTTATTCTCGAACATGCTGAAAAATGGATAAACAGAAGAATATCCCAGTAGGCACCCGTGTTGGTCTGAAGTAGTAGAACAAAATAGGAGTCGATTGCACCTTTAAGACCAACTTAGTTTTATTCAGAACATAAGCTTTCGTGTGCATGCACGCTTCTTCGGACGAGGAATGAGGCACAGTAAGCAGAGCCACATATAGCTGGTGGGGTTTGGAATAGAATGTAACTCTTTCAGGCTGGGGTTGTCAGATGTGAAGGCTGAACTTCAATGTCTCATATTGCATGTGGCAGCTGGGTTGTTGTTTTTTTCCCACATCGATCACAGGGCTTTTTTTTTTTTTTAAAGCAGGAACGCACAGGAACGCAGCTCCGGCTGGCTTGGCATCAAGGGGTGTGTCCTAATATGCAAATGAGTTCCTGCTGGTATTTTTTTTTAAAGAAAAGGCCTGGTCAATTATATAAACAGTTGCTTATCTACAAGTCTTAGAGAACAGTTGACATTTCAAAAAAAAAAAAAGTCAGTTTTTATTCAAGTCATTTAAGAACTGGGGAGGGACGGTGGCTCAGTGGTAGAGCATCTGCTTGGGAAGCAGAAGGTCCCAGGTTCAATCCCTGGCATCTCCAAAAAAGGGTCCAGGCAAATAGGTGTGAAAACCCTCAGCTTGAGACCCTGGAGAGTCGCTGCAAGTCTAAGAAGACAATACTGACTTTGATGGACCAAAGGTCTGATTCAGTATAAGGCAGCTTCATATGTTCATATGTTCAACTTGAATTGAACCCATTAACATCTGATCTGAAGCAGCTTGTAGTACAAAATCAATCCAGTAGTTGGCGTCAAGATCCCTTGCCATTTGAATGTTTTACCACCTTGCTGTTCTGTACTGAAACACCTGCTATGCTACTGGAAAACGAAAGTATGTAAGACCTCTAACACGGCCAGTCCCTCAAGGTCAGCACTATCTGTTGGAGTGCTTTGCTAACAAATACTGTGATGTGAGAATGTCTGCCTTGTCACAGTTTACTGTTTTGAACTTATCTCGTGCCAGAAAATTAGGCGTGCATGTAACGGCTAACTGCTTCTGTATATATTCACTCACCTGCATCCTGCCTTAATTTCACCTCTGGCCTTGCCAGTGGTACTTTCCTGCCTTACAATAAACACGAATCCTGATGAAATGGAGAGTTGTTATTATTGAAGATAGTCATAGACCTGGCAGTTGGTTCAATGGGAAATGTATTTCCAAATATACCTCCCCACCGCCATAAAAATGATCTGCAGTTCCACCCCTCACCCAAAGGACACTCTTTCTCAAACTGCAGGCCGATGGGAGAGAACATCGGTGTACGTGAAGTGCCATCAAATTGCAGCCACTTTATGGGGTCCCTGTAGGGTTTTCAAGGCAATAGACAGATAGAGGTGGTTTGCCAATTGCCTGATTCTGTGCAGAGACTCTGGGCTTCCTTTGTGGTCTCCCATCCAAGATCTAGCCATGGCCAGCCCTGCTTAGCATCTGAGACCTAATAAAATCAGGCTAGCCTGGGTCATTGAGGTTAGGCCCATGTCAGGGGTGTCAAATATGCAGCCCAGGGGCTGAATCAGGCCCCCGGAGGGCTCCTATTAGGCCCCTGAGCAACTGGCTGTCGTCTGCTCCCTCTCTCTTGCTTCTTTCTGCATCACAGTTTGTCTTGCCAGGCTTGCTGAATAACACAGGAGTTACAGAGCAAAGTCTCTATTTTCTCCATTGGCTGAGGCTCCTCCCTTGGGGAGGCAGGGGGGAGGAATAGCTTCCTTTGCCAGGCTCTCTCAATCACATAGCAGAGCTACTGAGCCAAGCCTCTCTTCCTTCTATTGACTGAGGCTCCTCCCCCTCCTGGTCCCCTGGGGAAGGAAGGAAAGAGCCCTCTAGCTTCTTTTGCCCTGTTCCCTGGATTGCATTGGAGAGATACAAAGAAAGCACCTTTAAGACCAATGAGTGATGATATTTGCAATATATCAGAAGGAATAACTTTTAGAATAACATTTCACAAAATTGTTGACCACATGATCCTTGGGGCTCTATTTGCTTAAAAAAAATAACTGAAGTTACACTACATGGTACCCCATTTCTAATAAAACATGGGGCCTGCATCCAGACTTTAGGAAATCATTCTTTAATTAGACTAATTATGGTTAGCGTGTGTCTGAAATTCCACTAATAATAGTTAGCTAGGATCTGTCAAACCAAATATGGCCAGATCTGAAGGTGGTTTATTGATCATAATTAGTTTTAAATGCACTTTTGCATGATGTACGAATGCAGACATTCAAGGTTAAACTTGGCTTAAACATAACAGGTTCCTTTGCAGTGACATCCCAAAACATAGACAGGAGGCAATACAACCAACATTGGTCAAATCAAACCAGGTTCTGAGTAATCATCTTTTAGCTGAGTCCTGGATTTTCAAAATAACGATACTTGAAATAAACTGTATTTTCACATGAAATCTCAACCTAGAACAGTTGTGTTATCGGTCTATTTCACAATTATTTCTTGCGGGATTGCCAGCCATAGAAAAGATTTCAGAGAAATGTTAACTTCCCCCAGCAAACAGAAGTAGGGTTCCCAGCAGTGGATCAAAGACCCCCAAAGGTGGGGGGGGAACCCGCTGGGTCCTGGGATCTTACAACCCTGTGCTAAGAGCATCAGACTAGGCCCAGTGCAACCTCTGTTCAAATCCGTACTCATCCACAGAGCTCCCTTGACAACCTTGAGCCAGTCACTTCTGAGAGAGCCAGTTTGGTGTAGTGGTTAGGTGTGCGGACTCTTATCTGGGAGAACCGGGTTTGATTCCCCACTCCTCCACTTGCAGCTGCTAGCATGGCCTTGGGTCAGCCATAGCTCTGGCAGAGGTTGACTTGAAAGGGCAGCTGCTGGGAGAGCCCTCTCCAGCCCCACCCACCTCACAGGGTGTCTGTTGTGGGGGAGGAAGGTAAAGGAGATTGTGAGCGCTCTGATACTCTTCGGAGTGGAGGGCGGGATATAAATCCAATATCTTCTTCTTCTGCCAGAAGAGGTGAGGGCCCTGCGAGACCTTGGGCAGTTCTGCAGGTAGGGCTGCTAAGTCCAATTCAAGAAATATCTGGGGACTTTGGGGGTGGAGCCAGGAGACATTGGGGGCGGAGCCAGGAGCAAGGGTGTGACAAGCATAATTGAACTCCAAGGGAGTTCTGGCCATCACATTTAAAGGGACAGCACAGCTTTTAGAATGCCTTCCTTCCAAAGAAAATAATGAAGGTTAGGGGCACCTTCTTTCGGGGCTCATAGAATTGGACCCCCTGATCCAATCCTTTTGAAACTTGGGAGGTATTTTGGGGAGAGGCGCTAGATGCTACACTGAAAATTTGGCGCCTCTACCTCAAAAAACAGCCCCCCCCAGAGCCCCTGACACCCGTGGATCAATTCCCCATCATTCCCTATGGGAATCGTTCATGGAGGTGCATAATGGCTGTGGGGGTGGGGCTTCCCCCGCTGGCCAGCTGGCTGGGGGAGGGGGGAAGCCTGTAAAACCAGGGGATCCCCCGCTGGGACCTGGGGATTTGGAAGCCTATCTGCAGGGCCTGTAAGACAGCCCTCTTCCGGCTGGCCTATAACTAACTGACATTAGAAACTTTATGGAAAGTTGTAGTGTAGCACTTTGGCAGATCGTTTGTTCTATATGTTTTCTATTTTACTGTTTTTAATTGTTGTAAACTGATGTATTTTTAAAACTAAACGCTATGTTAGATTTTATATGTTGTGAGCCGCCCTGAGCCGCTTTGGTGGGAAGGGCAGGATATAAATTGAAATAAACTAAACTAAACTAAACTTGTATTAATTTTCCTCACAGGGCTGTAGTGGAGGGATAACATGAAGGGAAGGTCATGTACATTGGCCCGAGATCCTTGGAGGAAGGATAGGGTTTTAAAAATCAGTTAATTTAAACAAGTCACACCCCACCTTTCTGCCCTGACAAGGTCTGCTGAAGTGGCTTACTATTGAAAGCAGCAGTCCCCAACCGTTTTGGCACCAGTGACTGGTTTTGTGAAAGACAATTTTTCCACAGACCGGGGTTGGGGGAGATGGTTTCAGGATGATACAACTGTGCACTTTATTTCTATTAGTTTGGTGTGGTGGTTAAGTGTGCAGACTCTTATCTGGGAGAACCGGGTTTGATTCTCCACTCCTCCACTTGCAGCTGCTGGAATGGCCCTGGGTCAGCCATAGCTCTTGCAGAGTTGTCCTTGAAAAGGCAGCTTCTGGGGAGAGCTCCCTCAGCCCCATCCACCTCACAGGGTGTCTGTTGTGGAAGAGGAAGGTAGATTGTGAGCCGCTCTGAAACTCTGAAATTTGGAGTGGAGGGCAGGATATAAATCCAATGTCATATTATTATTATTATTATTATTATTATTATTATTATTATTATTATTATTATTATTATTATTATTATTATTATCATCATCCTTATTATCATTACCATTATTATTATTATTATTATTATTATTATTATTATTATTATTATTACATTGTGATATATATGAAATAATTATACAACTCATGGCTTTGTTGCTAACAGGCCACGACCCAGGCGTTAGGGGCCCCTGATGCAAAACATATGGGATAAAAATACATTATAAAAACATTAAAATCAACCCTCCTCCCAAACATCTATCATTACAACAATTTTAAAAAGTTTTGAAATGAGTTAAAAATAAGGACAACACGGGTAAAATACATTAAAATCTCCCAACATTATAAATTTGGAAAAAGGGAATTTCCACTCAAGGCCCTCAACATCCATGTTTAAGCAATTCCATTGGGCTAAGAGATCCACTCTATTTAAGCAAAGAGCGACATTGATCACAATTAAGCTTAAAGCCGACAGTTTAAGAAGAACGGCTTGTGTCAGAGAGCAGTGAGTCAAAGTGATAAACTCAGTCTTAATCTGAGTTGAAACCAAGCAACTCATACCAGCTCTACAATGGCCCTTATGCCGTGATTTAGAGGCTAGAATTGAACAAGACCTGTTGCCCTCTAGCTGTATGTCACACTGGGCCCACGTTTCTTGGAACAAAATATCAAACCACTTAAGGGAGACCAGAAAATCAGCATTGCCAGCCTTCTTCCTCCAGCCTGTGATGGGTGACTCTTATTGCATTTCAAATCTGAAGAAGCATTTCAATCTGTATTCAATTGTCTGTATTCATTGCTCTTGTTGTTGTTTTATGTATGTCAATAAAGGTACTGAACTGAAAGTTAAAATACATCTACAACATAAAGACATTGGTTAGGAAGGAGGGATCATTGAGGGGATGTCAAAACAATGTCGGCATACATCCGAGAGTTCTGAAAGAACTCAAAATTGAACTTGTGGATCTTCTAACAAAAATCTGTAATCTTTCATTGAAATCTGCCTCCGTTCCTGAGGACTGGAAGGTAGCAAATGTCACCCCCATCTTTAAAAAAGGTTCCAGAGGAGATCCGGGAAATTACAGGCCAGTCAGTCTGACTTCAATACCGGGAAAGTTGGTAGAAACCATTATCAAGGACAGAATGAGTAGGCACATTGATGAACACGGGTTATTGAGGAAGACTCAGCATGGGTTCTGCAAGGGAAGATCTTGCCTCACTAACCTGTTATATTTCTTTGAGGGGGTAAACAAACATGTGGACAAAGGAGACCCGATAGATGTTGTTTACCTTGACTTCCAGAAAGCTTTTGATAAAGTTCCTCATCAAAGGCTCCCTAGAAAGCTTGAGAGTCATGGAGTAAAAGGACAGGTCCTCTTGTGGATCAAAAACTGGCTGAGTAATAGGAAGCAGAGAGTGAGTATAAATGGGCAGTCTTCGCAGTGGAAGACGGTAAGCAGTGGGGTGCCGCAGGGCTCGGTACTGGGTCCCATGCTCTTTAACTTGTTCACAAATGATTTAGAGTTGGGAGTGAGCAGTGAAGTGGCCAAGTTTGTGGATGACACTAAATTGTTCAGGGTGGTGAGAACCAGAGAGGATTGTGAGGAACTCCAAAGGGATCTGTTGAGGCTGTGTGAGTGGGCGTCAACGTGGCAGTTGCGGTTCAATGTGGCCAAGTGCAAAGTAATGCACATTGGGGCCAAGAATCCCAGCTACAAATACAAGTTGATGGGGTGTGAACTGGCAGAGACTGACCAAGAGAGAGATCTTGGGGTCGTGGTAGATAACTCACTGAAAATGTCAAGACAGTGTGCGTTTGCAATAAAAAAGGCCAACGCCATGCTGGGAATTATTAGGAAGGGAATTGAAAACAAATCAGCCAGTATCCTAATGCCCCTGTATAAATCGATGGTGCGGTCTCATTTGGAGTACTGTGTGCAGTTCTGGTCGCCGCACCTCAAAAAGGATATTATAGCATTGGAGAAAGTCCAGAGAAGGGCAACTAGAATGATTAAAGGGCTGGAGCACTTTCCCTATGAAGAAAGGTTGAAACACTTGGGACTCTTTAGCTTGGAGAAACATCGACTGCGGGGTGACATGATAGAGGTTTACAAGATAATGCATGGGATGGAGAAAGTAGAGAAAGAAGTACTTTTCTCCCTTTCTCACAATACAAGAACTCGTGGGCATTCGATGAAATTGCTGAGCAGACAGGTTAAAACGGATAAAAGGAAGTACTTCTTCACCCAAAGGGTGATTAACATGTGGAATTCACTGCCACAGGAGGTGGTGGCGGCCACAAGTATGGCCACCTTCAAGAGGGGTTTAGATAAAAATATGGAGCACAGGTCCATCAGTGGCTATTAGCCACAGTGTATGTGTGTACATAAAATTTTTTGCCACTGTGTGACACAGAGTGTTGGACTTGATGGGCCGTTGGCCTGATCCAACATGGCTTCTCTTATGTTCTTATGTTCTTAAAAAAGTTTTCACCTGCTGCTGGAAGATGGCTACAGAAGGGGTCAGACAAATTTCCCTGGCAAGAGAGTTCCAGAGCTTTGGTGTCATGACCAAGGAAGCCCTCTCCTGAGTTGCCACCCTCCTAATCTCTAGGGTTCCCAGCTTCCCCCTGGGAGCAGGGGTTCCCCCAGTTTTTGGGGGCCCCAACCTGCTTGCATGGAGCTGGTTGGTGGGAAGGATCCCCACCCCCCAAAGAGCTCCACTGCATCCAACGTGTCCAGCATGATGACATAACCTGGAAGTGAAATAATCAAGCTGGGCAAGTTGCAGGGTGGACACTCTAGCGATTTTGGTAAAAACTCTATGGCACCATAAAGTTTTACTTGAATTGCTAGAGTGTTCCCACATGACATGGCTAGCATAATGATGTCACTTCCAGGTGATGCCATTGCACCTCATGTGTAAAGTACACACAAGAAACTCCCCCCCCCCACCCCTGCTGAGATACAGATAAGACCTGGCAACCCTACTAATGTCAGAAGATAGAGGCACATGAAGCAGGGCCTCTGAAGGTGAATGTAATGGTTGGTGTCCGGGGGTTCATAAAGGATTAGGCAGTCCTTCAATGATAGATGTGGGGAAGCATCTGAGATTATCATTACCTCGCAGTTAGTGAGAGTCCAGGCATAGATGGCTTCAACTGATTTTATTCAGCCTTCTCAACTACTCAGGTTGAATCCTTTTCTTGTATGAATAATGAACGTCTGGACAAGGATCAAATGGTGAAAAGCTGGAAACAACAAAGGTTTAGCTTGTTAGTTCAAGAAGGTAAAGACCTGGCATTAGTCCAATGCTGATATAGTTACTCAAGAGAAGACTTTTGAGTTAATTCTTGTTGAACATAATTAATTCATTAATTAAATTTACGTATTACTATCGTACTTCTGTTTTATTAGTATCATAAATAAAGTGAATAAAGAGAGAAGATAGCCAAAGTGTCTGGGTGTGAAGGAGGAGGAAGAGAGAGTGTTTTATTGTTTTTAATTAGTTTTTGACCTACAGTCAATGTGAATGCTCCAGGAAAAGAAAAAAACTTCAAAATGAGTTGGAATTTTCATTTGTGAGTTGCACAAAATAGTAGGGTTGAAATTATTATCATTGTCATGCATGTCTTTCCCCCCAAAGACAGAGATATTACATCCAAGTCTAATTAGTTATTTTTTCAGCATTTGGAAGAAGAGACGGTTTCCAGATTTCTCCACATCCCATTTGGGAGCTTTTGATTTGGGAGAAACCTCTGATTTCTATTTCACTCAGGGAAAAGGTAGCTCCCCCTCTGTTTCAAACGGGAAAGACTGGAGGAGGTTTCTCCTTGAATTTCACATTCATTAAGCACTGGAGTATGCATGTGTGAACATCACAGTCATGTTCAGGTCAAAGTTCTTGGTCCCCAGTCAGTCTGGGGACCGGATCTAGGGGAGGCAGAGGGGGTTGCTTGCCCCTGGCGCCAACGGGGGGACACCAAATTGGGCACTCGGGGGGGGGGGGAGCAAACCAGCATCCTCGCATTCCCAGTCTACCTCCCTCCCCATTTAAAAACCCTGGTTGCAAAGTCTTTCAATGAGGGGGAGGCAGATCAGCTGCTTTCGCCTCTCTCCACAAGGCAAAGCAGCGTAACAGCAGCCCAGAGGTTTATTTATTTATTTATTTATTACTTTACATTTATATCCCGCCCTCTCCGCAAGCGGACTCAGGTTCTCCCTGAGTGGGGGGAGGCAGCACTCTAGCGCTGATGCTGCCCCCTCCTCCCAGCATTTTTGAGTGGTGGCATATTTTTTACTCTTGCCCCCATCAAAAAAAAATTGCAGATCCGGCCCTGGTCAGTCTGGCTGCAGAATCTGTTTTAATTGTCCACGTTTTAATTGTTCCATACATTCTTCATAGGGAGAGTTCAGTTCATCTGTTCCAAATCCACTGGCCATCAGAGAAAAAAGTTCTCTGTATCGACTTTCTTCACTTGATACATAATTTTATAAATTTGTTTATTTATAAAATTTGTACCCTGTCATTCTGCCCTTACAAGGGTTACTAAGGCAACTAATGATGTGAAACGTACATGATAAAATTACATTATAAAGTTTGTATCATGTCCCTGTTAAACTCAGGAACTGTTTTCTAAACTTAAAAGCCCCCAACTCACTCCCGGCGCAAAAGCCGCTCAAACGTAAATCGCCAAAAAGCAGTTTGGCGTTTGCGCGGCTTTTGCGACGGGAGTTTCCGGCGCAAAAGGCTGCTCCGCGGCATTTAGTGCGAAATCCACGCAGATCCTGCGCGGTGAAGAGGGGGGTCGCGCCGGCTGGAGGTGAGTGCGAAAACGACCTTAGTAAGTGCTCCAGCACCTCAATCATTTTGATTGTTATTTTCCCAGCTTTACAATATAGAATACAGTGAGGGTCACCAGTTTATATGGTCTTATAAAGAAGATAGGTCCATCAGTTACCCTCAGCCTGTACCTCCAAATACCAGTTGCTGGGGAGTAACAACAGGGAGATCATTTGGCCTTCACACCTTCCATGGAAACTTGGATGGCCATCTTTGAGAGATGATGATGACAATGACAATGATAGAGATAGATAGATTGATGATGATGATGATGATGATGATGATAAAGATGATGATGATGATGATATCCTGCCCTATACTCTGATTCTCAGTCTCAGAGCAGTCACAGTCTCCTTTACCTCCCCCCCCCCCACAACAGACACCCTGTGAGGTAGGTGGGACTGAGAGAGCTCTTACAAGGACAACTCCTACAAAAGCTATGGCTGACCCAAGGCCATTCCAGCAGGTCCAAGTGGAGGAGTGGGGAATCAAACCCAGTTCTCCCAGATAAAAGTCCATGCACTTAACCACTTCACCAAACTGGCGATAGATAGATAGATAGATAGATAGATAGATAGATAGATAGATAGATAGATAGATAGATAGATAGATAGATAGATAGATAGATAGATAGATAGATTTCCTTTGCATATTAGACCACACACCCCTGATGTAGCCAATCCTCCTGGAGCTTACAGTAGGCCCTGTACTAAGAGCCCTGTAAACCAGGGGTGGCCAATGGTAGCTCTCCAGATGTTTTTGCCATGCTGGCTGGGGCTGATGGGAGTTGTAGGCAAAAAAAATCTGGAGAGCTACCATTGGCACCCCTGCTGTAAACTCTTGGAGGATTGGCTACATCAGGGGTGTGTAGCCTAATATGCAAAGGAGTTCCTGCCCTGAGACTGATCCATCAGTGCCCATCTTTATTTTATTTTTTTAATTTCTTTCTTGGGCTTCAAACACCTTTTGCAAGTCTTGACACTCGGGTGGAAGACTGGGCACTTCAACCCTGGTGACACAAAGTTTCTCAAGTTGGGGAGGGAGTGTGGGCCCCTTTGGTTCTCCAGTTGCGCTCCTCCCAGGACAGCTGTTTGGGGGTGCATTTGGCCAGATTGGGTCGGGGTGTCTTTTCCCGCGCTTCTTTCGGTGGGCCCCCTTGGTGTTTCTTATGGAGAGCAATCATCTTGTTGCAATCCTCTATTTCACAAGCTAGTTGGGTCCACCCGACCAGGTCTTGCAGCTCCCCCAGTTTCGGGGTTTCTCCAAATATGTGAGAGTTGAGGACCCTCTTGAATTGCTCGATCCTGGCCCCGTCATCCCATCATTGGACTTTGGAGTTCAGCTCCCTGAACTCGCTGAGGTATTCTCGGACTGATTCAGCACCCTGCTTCAGGTCTTGCAGTGCTGCTATAGTGTTGGTCTCCTGCAGAGGGTCTTCGAAGTGGCAGCATAGAGCCCTCAGAAGGTCCATGGCCAAGTTCAGCACAGGGGATCACTTCTCAAATAGGGTGACATACCACCAGACCGCTGGGCCTCGGAGGCAGCTGCCAATGTACACAACTCGCGACTGCTCCATCCGGAAATTGTGAAGAAATTGTGGGCCCAGACACTGAGGTGCCCTCGTACAGACACAATGAAGTAGGCTAGTTCTGATGGGTCCCCATCAAATCTCGCTTCACTTACTTGGGGGCCCCTGGGCACCACCACCAGTTCTTTCGGCTCAGGTTGAGGTTGTGGCACCTGGTCGCTACCCACAGGTTGTTCGCCAAAGTTCAGGTCAAAGCATTTTTTTTCCTTACAAGATCATTCTATATGTTCTTTCTTGGGGAGCTGGTTATGGTGTATTTAGGTTGATTTTTTAAATGACATTACTTAGTTGATGTTTGGATTTTGGCAACACCTTGAGCTGGAACCAACAGGAGATGGGAGAGGGCATCACAAATGTGGCCGGATGGCTATCAGCTTCACCTCTCTAAAAATTGACAGAAACTCTATGGTTTTATGAAACTCTATGGAGAGCCAGTTTGGTGTAGTGGTTAAGTGTGCGGACTTTTACCTGGGAGAACTGGGTTTGATTCCCCACTCCTCCACTTACAGCTGCTGGAATGGCCTTGGGTCAGCCATAGCTTTCGTAGAAATTGTCCTTGAAAGGGCAGCTGCTGTGAGAGCCCTCTCAGCCCCACCCACCTCACAGGGTGTCTCTTGTGGAGGAGAAGATATAGAAGATTGTAAGCTGCTCTGAGTCTCTGATCTAAAGAGAAGGGCGGGGTATAAATCTGCAGTCTTTTTCTTAACATGGAGTTTCCAGTGACTCCTCAAGAGGTGTGATGTCACTTCCCACCATTCCCAGGGAACTTCCCCTGGAAGTGATGTCAAGCCATCACCGAAGGTTTTTTTTCTTTCCCAATCTAGCCACTGGAGTGCTTGTGGGGGACATATGGAAACCATAAGCTGGAATTCCACATAAATAAATTAATTAACCATTGACAGGACTTTGGCAAAAAAGTAGCTTATCCCTGAAAGGGAATTATGTGCATTCATTTTGGATCCCTTCAAATGAAACCACAGCATGTCCTTTCATTAGTGGCTGGCTCTCTCTGATTGGTTTGCTTATTTCTTTATGCAAAATATTTCTAGAAAAAGGATTCTGTCCTCAAAGCAGCTGAACAATAAGCAACAATTCAATAAAATGACAAGGCCAGTAATCAATGCTAACAATAATCTAGTTAAAAACTTGTAAGAAACAGAAAAGGTACAACATTCCAATTCAGTGAATACAAAGAAAGGGCGTGCATCCTTTAAGAAAATTCAGGAGGGTTTCCTTACCCTTTAGAAAGATGATTGTAGGGGAGGTGGCCTTCACCAAGAATTCCCTAGTTCTATCCAAAACTATTACTATCTTCTGATATGATAAGCAAATAGGGTTTGATTTCCTTTATCGGTTTGTAGTTCAGGGCTATTTTTGAGCAGGAATGCACAGGAACTGGCTTGGCATCGTGGGGTGTGGCCTAATATGTAAATGAGTTCCTGCTGGACTTTTTCTACAAAAAAAGCCTTGCGTGAAACATTGGTGATGTCTTGTATTTATTTTAAGTAAAGTTAAATATATATATATAGGTTAAAGTTAAAAAACATGACTGCTTTCTATTAAGGACATATTTTCAGCAGATGAAAAGGAGAATGCAAACAATGTCACATGTTCCTTTTTCATAGGGGAAATGCAAATAGAATTGGGGATATTCAAACCAAAACGTTTGGCATTTGGAACTTGGTCTCATGCCTAATCTTGATTTGAGTCCGATAGCACCTTAAAGACCAACAAGATCCCCAACGAATAAGTTTTTGAGAGTGAGGTTTGTCTCTCAAAAGCTTATATCATGAAACTCTTGTTGGTCTCTAAGACACATCAAGAACCAAAAAGGTAAGAAAGAAGCCTAGTAAAAGGTCAGTAGCTGAAACCTCATATATACTTGTTATAACAAAAATGCATGTATTTATTTTGAGAAAAGTTAGGAAATATATAGGTTAAAGTTTCAAAGAAAATGACTGCTTTCTATTGAGGACATTTTGGCTCTGATAAATTGAATACATCATTACTTTCTGGACCAGAATTGGAAAATACACGACAGTGACATCTTTTACCACCTGTGCATATGCACTGGACACATGAATTATTCCTAAGAAACCTCCTAAACATTCCTGTCTTCTGTCTTTTAATCTCGCTGTGGAACATTCCTTTTTGGGACATTTTTTGCCAGTGACATATACCTATTTGTACCTCATATTGGTTGACCTCTGAAGAAGGCCTTATTGGATTGAACTGCATTAGGTCAAACTAATTGGTCCTGCCAAAACAGTACTAGCTCAGTTTTGGAATTCAGACCATATTCCTTCTACTTCTGAGTGGTTGAAATAATTATGTGACTATTGTGTAATGGATAAAATCACTTCCATCATCCATGAATCCGAAACGGGCAATTTTACCTATAACTTTGAGGCCTTATGGTTTCCTTTTATAAACTATATATTTCTAACCAAGATGATATACCCTGCTTGTCTGATGTAGTGAAAACCCTACCTTATTTGACTTTGTGCTTGATTAGTAGTATTGCTGCTCAATGATTCTATAACATCACTATTGCAGTGCATATACATTGTTCTTCATCAGAATTTTCTCCAGGTGTCTATCTATGCTGATTCCGCACTAACCTTGCTCCACGCCAGGCTTCCATTTCTCTCCAGAGCAAGCTAGCGATTTTGCACCAGTTGCTCTGTACCACCATTTTGCACGGGGGGGGGGGGACTGTGATTTGCCGTGCTGCAGCATAAACCAGAAAAAACAGGTTTATGCTGCGATGCAGCAAATTGCAGGTTTTCCCCATACAAAATGGTGGTGCAGAGTAACTGGTACGAAATCGCTAACTTGCTCCGGAGAGAAACGGAATCCTGGCACAGAGCAAGGTTTAGTGCAGAATCAGCCTATATCATATGTTCAGTATTGACTACATTGAATTTGTTGTCCTATATATTCTGTGAATCTTTCCTCACTTGCATCTGTGTATCAATAACCCAAATGTTATTGCTGCAATTGCTGTAATTTGAAGTGTTTCTACCAATACAAATGAAAAATGTCTTTTTAAAAGTAATTGGTCCTTGTGTGTATGTCATTTGTACTTTGTAGCAAGGCTTTCATTGAGCCTTTATATGCTTTTTTTAAACTTCTCTCAAATGTATGTATTTTAATTTCTAATAAGTATATATAAGGTTTAACTACTGGCTTTCTAATAGGTTTCTTTTTCTAACTTGTTGCTTCTTGATTCAACTTCATTGGGTTAAGTCCCCCCACCCCAGCCTGTGTCTTTGGGTCTCTAAGTTTCTCCTGGATTCAAATCTTGAATCAAATTCTTCAGCAGACCCACGCGGCAACCTGAAACGATGCCTAATCTTAAATAGATCCAAGCGGGCAGCCGTGTTGGTCTGAAGCAGTAAAACAAAGTAGGAGTCAAACCGCACCTTTAAGACCAACAAAGTTTTATTCGGAATGCAAGCTTTCGTGTACCTGATTCCTCATCTGATGAAGTGTGCTTAGAGCACACAAAAGCTTACATTCTGTATAAAACTTTGTTGGTCTTAAAGGTGCAGCTTCTACTATGCCTAATCTTGACAGTGACTTAATGAAATGCCACTCATGTTCCAATCCAGCTATTTAGACTCCTCCACAGCTTCTGAGAACAGAACAAAGTTCATCTGTGTTTTGTATTCACATTTCATTTGCATAGAATAAATTTGCAAAGAGACGTTATGTATTTTTTTAAAAAAATTGAAAACATTATAGTGTTTTTGATTAAAGTGAACATTCCCTGAGCTTTATAGTCATATGGAAATTACAGTTGGTCTTAATCTGCTTTCTGGAAACTGATGCAAATATTAAAAAGTAATGAACTAACAAGATTGTTTGTTAATGCCACATAAAAGTGCTAATTATGCAGAACTTCCTGCCTGCAGCTAAACCCAAGAGACGCTTTCTAAGGAACTGTTAAATAAGCGCCTTCGCTGGAGATGAGAACTGATCAGGATTGCTCGATGGATTTACATTTAAAGACCTGTGTGCCATGTTGCTCCACTTGGAGGGTGGGGGGGAACACGCACCAAAGTTTATTGGTTTTACTCCTCGTAAGGAATTAGATCCATGGTGGCTGCTAAGTCAAAGGGTGTCCATCACACTAAACCATGCTTATTCTTTGCTTGGAACGCTTTGATGCACAGCAAGGGAAACACGGTCACACGAAAAAGAGATGGGAAAAGAGGAGACAGAAATGGCAGATGCCTTGATGGAGGAGGAGGAGGAGAAGGGGAAGAAGAAGAATTGCAGATTTATACCCCGCCCTTCTCTCTGAATCAGAGACTCAGAGCGGCTTGCAATCTCCTTTATCTTCTCCCCCCACAACAGACACCCTGTGAGGTGGGTGGGGCTGAGAGGGCTCTCACAGCAGCTGCTCTTTCAAGAACCACTCCTACGGAGAGCTAGGTCTAACCCAAGGCCATTCCAGCAGCTGCAAGTGGAGGAGTGGGGAATCAAACCCGGTTCTACCAGATAAGAGTCTGTGCACTTAACCACTACACCAAACTGGCTCTCAGGAGGAGGGGGAGGAGGAGGGGAGGAGGAGATTGAATTTAATAGCCTACCCTTCACTCAAAGTCTCAGAGCAGCTTACAATCTCCTCCCCTTCCTCTCCCCCAAACAGACACCCTGTGAGCAATACTCCCTCTAAGCTGTAAAGTCTTGTGAGCAAAAATTCTAGTTCATGAGCTAACATTGTGAGCTATGGCATAAATTAGCTTGCTCTGGGGCCATTTTTCCTGAGCTAAGACGAACATGTGTGAGCCGGAGGCTAAAAAAACTGCGAGCTAGCTCACACTAACTCATCTTAGAGGGAACACTGCCTGTGAGACCGAGAGCTCTAATAGAAACTGCTCTTGAGAGAACAGCTCTTTGGAGAATTTTGACTGGCTCAAGGTCACCCAGGGGCCTCATCAAGGATGTCTATCCTCCAAAACTGCCATTGTCTCCAGGGAACTGATCTGTAGAGTCTGGAGATCAGATCTCATTTCCGGACAACTCCAGGCCCAACTTGGAGGCTGGCAACCCCCTGCTGCTGCCAGTTTGGTGTTGTGGTTAAGAGACTCTAATCTGGGACAACCGGGTTTGATTCCCCACTCCTCCACATGCAGCTGCTGGGTGACTTGGAGCCAGTCAAAGTTCTCAGAAGAGCTGTTCTCTCAAGAGCAGTTTCTATTAGAGCTCTCTCGGCCCCACCTACCTCACAGGCAGTGTTCCCTCTACGCTGAGTTAGTGTGAAGAAGAAGAAGAAGATATTGGATTTATATCCCGCCCTCCACTCCGAAGAGTCTCAGAGCGGCTCACAATCTCCTTTCCCTTCCCCCCCCCCACAACAGACACCCTGTGAGGTGGGTGGGGCTGGAGAGGGCTCTCACAGCAGCTGCCCTTCCAAGGACAACTTCTGCCAGAGCTATGGCTGACCCAAGGCCATGCTAGCAGGTGCAAGTGGAGGAGTGGGGAATCAAACCCGGTTCTCCCAGATAAGAGTCCGCACACTTAACCACTACACCAAACTGGCTCAAAGTTTTTTTAGCCTCCAGCTCAGACATGTTTGTCTTAGCTCAGGAAAAATGGCCCCAGAGCAAACTAATTCATGCCATAGCTCACAAATATAGCTCATGAACTAGAGTGAGAAACAGCCAACATCCTTTGTTGGTCTTAAAGGTGCAATGACTCCTACTGTCAAGTCTGTCTGTAATTCTGGCTCAGTCAGAGAGCATTCTGGGTAGAACCAAAGTATATTCAATTGCTGCTAGCTCGTACCTTCCTTACCCCTCCCTTCCTGTAGTGAGTGTCCTTGCTTTGAAATGGAAAGATGTGAAAGCCTTATCTGTGCCTTCTCAGGCCTGGCTCTCAGAAGGGAGTCAGGAGCCTGCTACGATCAAGGCCACTCAAGCCTGAGAATGAATTGGTAACATCAATGTGTGAATGTGCCCTGCATATTCCTCCCCCCCTTAGGAATTCCTTTGAAGTGTCCCATATATGCAATGTTCGGCCCCTTCCCAGCCGAGCCCAGCTAGCGGGCTATAGGCTGGGGGCCGTCGTTGCATCACCGGAAGGAGGGAGGGGCAGCAGTATCACCCGACATACGGGTGTTTAGAGAGGCGTGGAGCTGGGGCTTTATAAGCCCCGGCTCCCGCCTCACCACGCAGTTTGTTTTCGGCTCTCTGCCCGCCCACCCTCCCTTTTGGCAGTACAGGTGTATGCCGGTCGCCTTTTTGGGGCCAGGTAGGAATTTTTTCACTCCCGCACAATTGGCCTATGTGGGGGTGTTTTTCGCCTACCTTGTACTGCCTAGTAGGTTAGGTTTCGTTAAGTATTGGTTTGGTCGCAGGCTGGATGAGGTTTGGCCACAGGGTTTCCCAGGGGAGCACCTATGGCCTAGCACCGTTGGTGCGGTGGTCTGCAGGAACCGTAGATGGGCTAAACGGCTCAGTACGGTGATGCAGATCACAGGGAGCCTCACCTGGGTGGATCTCTCCATGGGGATTGATGCCAGCCCGGTTGGTGATGGCTGGAGGCCTGGCCGCTCAGTTACAACCCGATTTCGGCGGGTTTGTGCTGGGGGCAGGGTGGCTCGCCCTTTAGACAAGGCGGGGTCCAGGTGTTGACCCCAGGGCTTGTCTGGTCTGGTTTCCCCCCCCCCCCCTGCCAGTTATATTTGTTACCTTTAATAAAGCGGCCCGGTTTAAAACCCAAAAATTGTGTCTGCCTCTTCTTTCTGACTGGGGGGGCAATGCATTTACAAGTTATTCTTTAGTCTTTCAATGCTGGCCTAGGCTCACGTATCAGTATCAATAAAACAGTTTCTTTGTATCAACAACGACTCGTTATTGAATCTGCCGACTTGACACCTACTTTGTTCTATGGCCTAAAAGTGGTAGGCTTTAAACACAGAAATGTCACAATGAACACAGAAATTACAATATGAGACTGTTGACTTGAGTTCATTCATATGTTCAGAACCATGGACAATACCGCCCCCCCCCCCCCCCGGGCTGAAGAGGGACATGGGATTCTTATCACACTACAAATTAGTGTTGCCAGCCTCCAGGTGGGGCCTGGAGATTTCCCACTTTTACAACTGATCTCCAGCTGGCAGCGATCAGTTCCCCTGGAGAAAATGGCTGCTTGGAAGGGTGGACTCTATGGCCTTGGACCATGCTGAGGCCCCTCCCCAAACCCCACCCTCTCCTCTCTCTACCCCAAAGTCTCCAGGTATTTTCCAACACAGACCTGGCAACACTGCTACAAATGCATGGAAGAGGTTTCAGTCACATGACCCTCCAGTCTTATTTTACTATATTTATAGATCACCTTATACAGTTGGGGGGCTCTAGACGAGGTACATCATAAGACCAATAATAACATTTAAGTTAATTAATTAAATTTAATGTTTAGATTTATATCCCGTCCTATCCTGCAAGTGGGCTCGGGGTGGCTTACAACAATACAGCAACAGAGTTTAAAAAATACCATAAAAACAGATATTACAACTTAAAACAAGATTTTAAACATTCAATACATTAACTTAACTTCCCTCCTAATTCTGGTCTGTGGGTGCCTCATGGGAATGAGGGAGGAAGTCAGTGGGGTGAAGAGCTAAGGAGGGTGCCAGCCACAATGTAAGCCATTGCTGTCTTTAGTCAAAGTTTGAAGGCAGACACAAAGGTATCACTTCTGTAAAAACAAGGCTACAGAGACTGGGCTGCGTTACCCCCTAGAAGGCCCCGATGAGGTCTAAGAGAGAAGGCAGTTCTAGGATATCCAGTTGATACCAATAAAAGGCATGCTTTCAATTACAGTAGATCTGGATGTGGAGTTTTTGACCTTCAAACTAGACTGCATAAAGATGCAGTCTCTCACAGCATTTGGAAAGTGGCTCCTGGTTCAAAGCAGATTTTATATACATCATATTTCCATACTGTTCTATACTTGGTATCAGGGCTTTTTTGTTTGTTTGTTTGTTTTGTAACAGGAACTCCTTAGCATATTAGGCCACACATCCCTGATGTAGCCAATCCTCCTGGAGTTTGTTGTTGTTCAGTCGCACAGTCGAGTCCGACTCTTTGTGACTCCATGGACAAAGTCACGCCAGGCCCTCCTGTCTTCCACCATCCTCCGAAGTCTGCTCAAATTCGTGTTTGTTACATCAGTAACGCTATCCAGCCATCTCATCTTTTGCCGTCCCCTTCTTCTTTTGCTTTCTGTCTTTCCAGCATCAGGATCTTCTCTAGGGAGTGCTCCCTTCTCATTTGGTGGCCAAAGTATTTGAGCTTCAGCTTCAGCATCTCACCTTCCAGGGAACAGTCTGGGTTGATTTTCCTTAGGACTGACTGATTGGATCTTCTTGCAGTCCAAGGGACTCTCAAGATTCTTCTCCAACACCACATCTCAAAAGCATCTATTCTTCTGTGCTCAGCCTTCCTTATGGTCCAGCTCTCACAGCCATACATTACTACTGGGAATACCATCACTTTGACTATACGGACTTTTGTTGGCGGGGTGATGTCCCTCCCTTTTATAATATTGCCCAGGTTCACCATAACTGTCCTCCCGAGGACAGCAAATGTCTTTTAATTTCATGGCTACAGTCACCATCTGCAGTGATCTTAGATTCCAGAAATGTGAAGTCTGTCACTACTTAAGAATATAAGAGAAGCCATGTTGGATCAGACCAATGGCCCATCCAGTCCAACACTATGTGTCACACAGTGGCCAAAAATTGATAGATAGGTAGATAGATAGATAGATAGATAGATAGATAGATAGATAGATAGATAGATAGATAGATAGATAGATAGATAGATAGATAGATAGATAGATAGATAGACACACTATGGCTAATAGCCATTGATGGACCTCTGCTCCATATTTTTATCTAACCCCCTCTTGAAGCTGGCTATGCTTGTAGCCGCCACCACCTCCTGTGGCAGTGAATTCCACATGTTAATCACCCTTTTATTTGCCAAGGTGTGATGGGGCCGGATGCCATGATCTTAGATTTTTGATGTTGAGTTTCAAGCCTACTGGAGTTTGCACCTGGAGTTTACAGTAGGCCTAATATGCAAATGCTGAAGCTATAAGCGCCTCCTGGAGTTTACAATAGGCCTATTATGCAAAGGAACTACAAAGTACTATATGCAAAGGAACAACAAAATACTACCAAAAAATAAAATAAAAAAGCTCTGCTTGCTGTGAAGTTCCATTAACGTTTATACCATGGTTTGTTTCTTTTTTTCCCTGGTGGAGGAAGGACTGATAAGTTGTTATTAAATTTTACTAAATTCAAATACTAATGGGCAGGGCTTTTTTGGAATAAAAAGCCCAGCAGGAACTCATTTGCATATTAGGCCACACTCCCTGATGTCATCATTGTTTCACACAGGGTTTTTTTTTTTAAGAAAAAGCCCAGCAGGAACTCATTTGCACATTAGGCCACATCCCCTGACACCAAGCCAGCCGGAACTGCGTTCCTGTGCGTTCCTGCTCAAAAAAAAGGTCCTGCTAAGGGAGAAAACTCTATTCCTTTTCTAAAATAACACTGGTACAAAAAAAAAAAAAACCTGACTGGTCTGGTTGGGTTGCATGGGTCAGGCTAGGCTTCTGTTGTTGTTTTTTTAATCTGAAGTCATTTGTGCTTGCTCTTTAGAAAAATCAGTCAAGAAGCACAGTTTCTTTTACTGCAGTAATCATCCTGTGATTGGTAGCTTTCCGTCACAAACTAATACTTTTTCCTCGTGTCAGTCAGTTATTATGTGTGAGCATTAAGCCTCCCACATTGAAAGAAATTAAGTGTTCGGTTTTATCGTGCCACTGTGCTGCACAAGTCTGTCAGGCTTATATTGTTATTCAGAGTGACATAAGAGCTGAATCATAAGAGCTGAATTTTCTAAATCCACCATTTTGAAGCATGGTCTGGTCGGGGTCCATGGGTACGTGGGTCACGTAGGGCTTCGGTTGTTATTCAGAGAGATTTTTCAACAAAGCTACATGGAATGAGTTGATGGAGCTTCAAAATCCACCATTTTGCTTCATGGTCCGGTTGGGATGCATGGGTCAGTCTGGGCTTCTATTGTTATTCAGGGAGGTTTTTCAGCAAAGCTCCTTGGGATGAATTGATGGAGCTTCAAAATCCACCATTTTGCTTCATTGTTTCAGGGAAGGTTGCAAAATGCAACTTTTTTCAACAAAGCTCCTTGGGATGAATTGATGGAGCTTCAAAATCCACCATTTTGCTTCATTGTTTCAGGGAAGGTTGCAAAATGCAACTTTTTTCAACAAAGCTCCTTGGGATGAATTGATGGAGCTTCAAAATCCACCATTTTGCTTCATTGTTTCAGGGAAGGTTGCAAAATGCGTACTACAGCAGCATGAAGTTAAGCAAGTCTGGGCTGGTCCAACATTTGGATGGGAGATTTTCAGGGAACTCAGGCTGAGTCTGATGGTGGAAGAGAGATGGAATAAAAACAATTTTTAAATGGGCCTTCGTTTCCTTTAAAAAAAAAATCCTCTGTGGATAGAGATGAAATTTGTAGAGCCCAGTACAGAAATGAACACTGTTTTGAGATGGTAAAATTCTTGTGGAATACAAAAAGGTGATGTTAAGTTGTGATTTTGCCACAATTTGATGTACTCAGAATGCTCAGCTGTATTATGAATCAAGGGTTTTCAAACACTCTCTTTGGAATGTTAAATGAGAGTCTGACAGTGCAATCCTAACAAAAGTTACTCCAATCTAAGCCAGGGGTGTCGAACTCATTTGTTATGAGGGCCGGATCTGACATAACTGAGACCTTGTTGGGCCAAACCATGTTAGGTTGGGCTGAGCTATGTCAGGCTGGGCCATGTGTGTACCTATTTAAGATTAGGTTGTAGAGATATCAATTTTATAAAGAACACAGGCAAACACAAATATATATTTTTAAAAAAACTTAAAACATGCTTAAAATGTTAGCACTCGGTCTTAAAGGTGCTTTCTTTGTATTTCTCCCATGGGAATCCAGGGAACCAGACAAAGGAAGCTGTGGCTCCTTCCTTCCTTCCTCAGGGGATGAGGGGGTAAGCCTCAGCCAATAGAAGGAAGAGAGGCTTGGCTCAGTAGCTCTCCTGTGCAATTGAGAGAGCCTGGCAAAGCAAGCTATTCCTCCCCCCCCCTTCCTCCCCAAGGGAAGAGCCTCAGCCAATGGAGAAAATAGAGACTGCTCTGTAGCTCCTGTGCAACTGAGCAAGCCTTGCAAAGCAAACTGTTATGCAGAAGGAAGCAAGATATAGGGAGAAGGAAGCAGATGAAAGCCAGCTGCTTAGGGGCCTGATAGGAGTCCTCTGGGGGCCTGATTTGCCCCCCAAACTGCATGTTCGACACCTCTGATCTAAGCCAACTGTTTTCAATGGGTTTAGACTGGAGTAACTCTGTTTAGGATTGCATCACGAATCTTGCAGATCAGGACTCAGTGAACCAAAAGTCCAAAGACAGTTACTTCATAAGTGCACGTGCAAAAGGTTCTTGATAATATTTTATTTTAATGCAACTCTTATTGATTGCTGTGAAGATACATGATTAATACAAACAATAGCTTTGTGGGCACACATGTAGAACTTCTCTGAGATTAATCTTTCACTCTGAATGAAACTCTCACTGGGTTGGAGTCAGCTAGTTTTTCAGCTAGTGATGGGAGAGGGGGTGATAGACCCCCTGTCTTCACCAAAAGGGCCATTTGGGGGATCATGGGACATTCATGGACAAACGCCACATGGGGCAAGGGGCTGTAGTATAAAAGGAAGATTAGGTGAGATTGAGTTTAAAAGGCTGGCTGGATCCAACCCACTGAGTTCTCTGTTGTGAGCATACTCAAACCAAGGAAGTCTGAGTTGAGCATCTTCTCTGTTACAGTGAAATCAATTCTCTTGATTCTTTGTTTCGTTTGATTGCTGTCTTCAGTCCATATGTAACAGTTTTGTTTTGTTTTTCTGGATAGATTTTGGTGAAAGGGGGCTGCATGAGGGACATTTTGAATTTCTTCTTCACATGAAGTGCCTGTGTAGCACTAATGGTGCAAAACTAGATCCCATTGATCAGTAGAAATCTGAGACCTCCTTAGGATTGTAAATTGTTCTCGTCCGTCTTGGGGAGGGGGAGTTCAGGCTTTATCAGAGCTCTCCAGGCTCCAGAAAGCCCCGCCCAGGAGTTTTCTTGTCACCAACCTTTTCACTTTCAAGTCTCCCTACTCTTCCCCAATGCAATGTAATTTTGGTACAGAATATGGGAAAGGGGTGGAAGAACAGAAACAGTCAACATAGAGGGGTGGAACCGAGTCATTATGAGCCAGGATTTACTGTTACATTGGCCTTAGTTCATAAAGAGGGTGCAATCACACAAGCGATGCTCCCTGTCATAGCCACCCCTCCCCTCCGGCACATTCACACACATGCAACTGGCCCCGTGCCGTTCCCATCCGACCTCATCCTGCATGTGTCCCACATACTTTAAATAGCCACCGGTACTTCCTGGTGGCAAATCATTGAAGCCAGGGCTTTTTTTTTCCCTTGTAGCAGGAACTTTTTTGCATATTAGGCCACATACCCTTAATGTAGCCAATCCGCCAAGAGCTTACAGGGCTCTTATTCCAAGACCTACTGTAAGCTCTTGGAGAATTGGCTATGTCAGGGGCATGTGGCCTAATATGCAAAGGAGTTCCAGCTACAAAAAAAGCCTGGACAGAAGCACTTGCATGGCACATTTCTGGGCTGCCTGAATGGCTGGGGTGCACCATGCATGCATCCCGTACATGCAAGAGCTGTCTGAACGCTCCTCTAAGCATATGTGCAGCCCATGCCTGTGTCAGGTGCAGTCTGATTGCTGCAGTGCATCTCTTTCTGGGGTGACTTTTTTTAAAGCTGAGAGACCACTGTGGCAAATTCCTAGTGATTTCCAAACTAGAGGAGTTAAATTCTAGGAGGGGGGTGTACCGTGAAGTGTATAGGATTCTGGGCAGACCTTTTATCTCATATCGGCATCATGCAGGGCAATTCTAAACAAGTCTACTCAGAATCCAGCTCGGGTGTACTCAAAAGGGAGCTGTCTCAGGAAAGTGCCCTTAGAACTGCACTGATGGTCTTTAGAATCAGCTTCTGGACAGTCACCTCATAGCTGTTAATTAATTAATTTTATTTTTATTTTATTACTTTAGGTTAGATTTCTATCCCGCCCTCTCCGCAAGTGGACTCAGGGTGGCTAACAGTTCAAACATCTACAAAAGCAGTTTAACAATGATAAAATGCAACTAAAAACATTATATGGTGCTGTTCAACTTTAGTTTAGGCAATATCTTTTGACAATGATCCTGTAATGATCGTAGTTCCTCAGCGGTGTAGGGTGGCAGTCCTCTCCCAGTTTCGATGTTGAAGGCCTGTTGAAAGTTCAGTTTTGCAGGCCCTGCGGAATTGAGGGAGATCCTTATGGCCTCCGGGAGCGCATTCCACATTACTGGTGCTGCCACTGAAAAGGCCCTAGCCCATGTAGAGCACAGTTTGACATCCCTTGGTCCGGAGATAGATAGTAAGGTTTGTGTCCCTGAATGCGGTGCTCTCTGGGGAACACGTGGAGAAAGGTGCAAAGGCAAGATCATTTTGTCCTCCTGTGATTTTTAAACAGATTTGTACTATGAGCTTTTGGGTTTATTTTGTTTTGTTTTGTTTTTGCCATATCTTTAGTGAGTGCTCTCAAAGCAGAATGCTTTTTTGAAGCTGCAGGGTAATTAATTCACTCTACAAATAAATTTGCATGCCTATGTGATTTTAGCAGAAACGGAATGATTTCTAGCTACCGTTCCCCATCCTTTTTCATACCAGAAAAATTGATTTGGGTGGATAAAGGCAGATAATGCATTAATAGAAAAACGAAACGAAACTGAATGTAGGAATTTGGACACAGCAGCCAATTAAGCAACACCTTATGTTCTTTGGACTAGGGGGTTTCACCTTCTTGAAGATCAGTACAGAACCACAGGACAGGGGAAAGCAAGGATTTGGAATAGAGTTTTCCTAAAACACCGTTGGCACTCAGTTTGCTCTTTCCTTTCCATATACTTCCAGAGAGGTGGTAGAAATTCACAATCATTTTCCAGATACAGTAGAATGTTGGAGGTGAATGAATAAATTGAAACCTCATCTCAACAAAGATGGAAGTACCGTTGGGGAGAGCCAAAGCTGATAGGTCGACAGCCTGCTTGGGGGTACAGTTGTACTCTACCAAAGAGGCACATTTGCAGCTTGTGAATTTTGCTGGACCATAGAGTTTTGCTTAAAATATTAAGGCACTGCCATGTGACTCCCCCAGCATGATTTTTTTTAAACAGATTTTTATTAACAGATTTTCAGTTTACAATAAAGAACGCTGTAATCTATCACCTCAAATAATGCAGCCTTAGTGATGATATAATTAACTAATAACAAATCCCATTGGCCAGCTGGCTGGTGACAGATTGGAGCCTGCCAAATTGGGGGGTTCCCCAGCTCCCATCTGGGGACTGGCAACCCTAAATTATCTGAATAGTCCAGACCAGCCTGAGCCTATCAGAGCTGGGAAGGTAAGCAGGATTTGCCCACAATTTGTACCCAGACCACCAAAAAAGCGTGGGGTTGCTATGCAGAAAAGGCAATGGCAAATCAGTGCCTCTCTTGCCTTGAACACCCATTGGATGGGGCCACCCTGAGTAGGGTTGTCAAGTCCCCTGCATTCTCTAGCAAGGGACTTTTGCGCATGCACGATGTGATGATCACACCGGCAATGTTGCATGCAGCCGCTCTAGGCATTTCCGTGGAAATTCTATGGTATTCCCAGACGCTCTAGCCATTTGGGAGGGAAAACTCTGTGGTACCTATCGTACTATAGAGTCTTCTTTCCCAAATGGCTACAGCATCTGGGAAAACCATAGAGATTTCCCAGAAATGCCTAGAACGGCCAGTGCAGCAATGCCAGTGCGATGACATCACTTCCGGGTGATGTCATCACATTGGCGACATCAGGAGAGGTTTCCCCTGCCGGCCCAATGTGGAACCTCCCAGGTGGGGGAACCCCCGCCCGGACTGGGGGCTTGGCAGCCCTAACTCTGAGTCAGTTGTGACTTGGCAGCGCATTATTCAATCAATAAATATGGACTAAAATTAATAAAATATCAAAGATGCTGAATATTTTCTGCAGAGCAAGAGAAAGAGTGGGTAACGCATGATATCATTTCCCAATCTGGAGTTTGTGTGTAAATATTTCACTTTCAAGGAGGGAATATTTATAGGGCAACTAGTGTGTAAAATATGCCTGGGTCTTATAAACACTTTACAGCGGGAGCTGCCTGTTATACTGAGCGGGTGACCCATTCCTAATAGAAGTTGCTTTTTTTTTTTAATTTAAGGGATAATCAACATGCATGCTGTGACATTATGCATTGTCTTCTGCACATTTATGCGAGGATACAATGGTGATTAGCTATTGAGTAGCTATAAGGTTTCAAAATATATGACTTTTGGTTTAGTAGGCAGGTGATAATGCATGCCGGAGAAAGGATGATAAACAACATTTATTGGCTGTCTTGTTGAAGTCTACATAGAATGAAGCAAGCTCCATGCTGGTTTTCTCCTTTGATTTTGGATGTTAGAATGAGGGTAGATAGGATTACCATATGTCCTCTTTTTAGAAAACATGTCCCCTATTTTTGGTGTCTGTTCTCTTTGGGGCTGTTTTTAAAGCAAACGGATGACAATGTCTTCTTTTGAGGTTGGAAGGTTAGGAATATACCTAGAACAAAAGCTGAGTTTTATCTAGTCACAGTTGCATGGAGAGCCGGTTTGGTGTAGTGCTTAAGTGTGCGGACTCTTATCTGGGAGAAACGGGTGTGATTCCCCACTCCTCCACTTGCACCTGCTAGCATGGCCTTGGGTCAGCCATAGCTCTGGCAGAGGTTGTCCTTGAAAGGGCAGCTGCTGGGAGAGCCCTCTCAGCCCCACTCACTTCACAGGGTGTCTGTTGTGGGGGAGGAAGGGAAAGGAGATTGTGAGCCACTCTGAGACTCTTCGGAGTGGAGGGCGGGATATAAACCCAATATCTTCATCTACCTCACAGGGTGTCTGTTGTGGGGGGTGGGGAAGGTAAAGGAGATTGTGAGCCATTCTGAGACTCTTTGGAGTGGAGGGAGGGATATAAATCCAATATCTTCATCTACCTCACTGGGTGCCTGTTGTGGGGGAGGAAGGTAAAGGAGATTGTGAGCCACTCTGAGACTCTTCGGAGTGGAGGGAGGGATATAAATCCAATATCTTCATCTACCTCACAGGGTGTCTGTTGTGCGGGAGGAAGGGAAAAGAGATTGTGAGCCGCTCTGAGACTCTTCGGAGTCCAATATCTTCTTCTTCTTCTTCATGTCAACTTGATCTTTCGGAACAATATCAACAGAATCCTGGGGGATACAAGCATTGCCTAAGGTGCCAGGCTTCTGGGGGCACCAAATTGGGCACCCCTCATGTGACTTGGTAACATTATCAGTACGGGGTGGGGGGGGGGGGTACCAGACTTTAGCCTTGCCTAGGGTGCCAGACAGTCTAGGGCCAGCCCTGGCAAGGGCAACCACCTCCTGTCTAGATTAATGTCACTCCTGGCTGACAAAACACTATGTGCAGTTGTTGAGTTCTCTAGTACTGAAAATCATAGAATCATAGAGTTGGAAGGGGCCTCCAGTGTCATCTAGTCCAACCCCCTGCACAATGCAGAAAATTCAAAAATACTGCCCCCTAAATTCACAAATAACACCCCCAAAATTCACAGGATCCTCATTGCAGTCAGATGGCCATCTAGCCTCTTTTTTAAAACCTCCAAGGAATGAGAGCCCACCACCTCCCGAGGAAGCCTGTTCCACTGAGGAATCACTCTAACTGTCAGGAAGTTCTTCCTAATGTTGAGCCGGAAGCTCTTCTGATCTAATTTCAACCCATTGGTTCTGGTCCTACCTTCTGGGCCACAGAAAACAATTCCACACTATCCTCTAGATGACAGCCCTCCAAGTACTTGAAGATGGTGATCATATCACCTCTCAGCCGCCTCCTCTCCAGGCTAAATATGCCCAGCTCCTTCAACCTTCCTTCATAGGACTTGGTCTCCAGACCCCTCACGATCTTCATCGCCCTCCTCTGGATCTGTTCCAGCTTGTCTATATCCTTCTTAAAATGTGGTGCCCAAAACTAAACACAATACTCCAGATGAGGTCTTACCAGAGCAGAGTAAAGTGATATATCACTTCACTGGAGACTATACTTCTGTTAATACAGCTCAAAAGTGCATTTGCCTTTTTAGCCACCACATCATACTGTTGACTCATGTTCAGTGTATGGTCCACTAAGACCCCTAGATCCTTTTCACACATACCATTGCTAAGACCAGTCTCCCCCATCCTATAACCATGCATTGGATTTTTCCTACCTAAATGTAGAACTTTACATTTATCCCTGTTAAAATTTATTTTATTGGTTTTAGCCCAGTTTTTCAGGCTGTCAGGGTCATCCTGTATCCTGTTTCTGTCTTCTACTGTATTTGCAACCCCTCCCAATTTAGTATCACCTGCAAATTTAATAAGCATCTCCTCATAAAGGAAAGCTCCCCGGGCCAGTCAGATGGTGTGTGGCCTGCTGTCAGAATGGGGACAGGCTGTATGCACCTGGGACACTTGACCAATTCTGCATGCACGCTCACACACTTGACCAATGATTCCCTGGCACTCCCCAGCATTCAGATGGCCAAGGAAGATGTAAGCTCTCCAGTGATTTGCTACCACTTCAGAAGTGGAAGCTGTTTGAAGCAACTGAGCAATGGCCGTGGCTGAGGTATGGCCAGGAGTGAGGAAGGACCCAGATGTGCACATTTGAATGTGCCTTTTTGATACCTGTCAAGGTCATCCTGTATCCTGTTTCTGTCTTCTACTGTATTTGCAATCCCATTTGGTGTATATATTATTTTAAGGGCTGGAAGGAAATCAGCTGTATAAATATTTTTAATAAATACATGTGATGTAGGCTCAAAGGGCTGTGTGAGCAAGACCCTTACCATCAGGTGTCCTTTCCAGACAAATTAATGTGACAGGAACCCTGCGGGTCTGGTTTCATATATCTTATTGGTGCCACCCCTCTCCTAAACTTATAATGAGCTGGGTGTATTTGTTTGCGCTAGTTTGACATTCATGTTGCAATCTTTGCCTGCAAGCATAAAACACTGTTTTAATGCTTAAAAAATATCTGGGGAAAGACTATAAACTCCAAGCAGATTTATAAACACAGACTTTAACCTTTTCAATATTCTGCATTTTGATTGGCCGTCTGCTACACCTCCTCTTCCCAGGTTACCAAGGCTGTTAAACAGGGGAGAAAAGGAAATGGCTAATGAATCAAAGTACGGGACACTGAAAAGGTCAACGGAGTAGAGTGTCCTATTATCTTTGTGGAATATATGAGGCATTAAGATTCCGATGCCACCATCTCCTGACAAAGAATATAATGAGAACGATAAATAATAAACAGCGTAACATGAATCTGTTCCCGCGATGATGACTGACTGTAACTAAACTAAGGGAATAAATCCTTAATCCATTCTTGCTCAACTATAAAAAATGAGAGACTTCCAGTCCTGCTCAAATACAAGAGGCGTGGGGTAGTTTACACAAGTGGAAGACTGCATACAATAGTTTTGCCAATGCATCAGGTGCTTCTCAAGAGCTGCCAGCCTAGAACTGGGATCCCCTGGATTAGTGTGCAGTTGCCGCATCTGATCAGCCTTGGGCAGCTTCCACCTGCAGTTACAGGGCGAGGCTAATCAAGGAAGCATCTCTGGTAGGGACATGAGAAAGTGCCTCTAAAGAACATAAGAACACAAGTGAAGCCATGTTGGATCAGGCCAATGGCACATACATTCCAACACTCTGGGTCACACAGTGGCCAAAAGCCAGGTGCCATCAGGAGGTCCACCAGCAGGGCCATAAGAGCATAGGAGAAGCCATGTTGGATCAGGCTAGTGGCCCATCCAGTCCAACACTATGTGTCACACAGTGGCCAAAAGCCAGGTGCCATCAGGGGGTGCACCAGGAGGGCCATAATAACATAAGTGAAGCCATGTTGGTTCAGACCAATGGCTCATCCAGCCCAACACTCTGGGTCACACAGTGGCCAAAAGCCAGGTGCCACCAGGAGGTCCACCAGCAGGGCCATAAGAGCTCTCATAGGAGAAGCCATGTTGGATCAGGCTAGTGGCCCATCCAGTCCAACACTATGTGTCACACAGTGGCCAAAAGCCAGGTGCCATCAGGAGGTCCACCAATAGGGCCATAATAACATAAGTGAAGCCATGTTGGATCAGACCAATGGCTCATCCAGTCCAACACCTTGTGTCACACAGTGACCAAAAGCCAGGTGCCATCAAGAGGTCCACCAACAGGGCCATAAGAACACAAGAGTAAGCCATGGATGGGCTATTGGCCTGATCCAATCCAACATTCTGTGTCACGCAGTGGTCAAAACCAAAAGTCATCAGAAGGTCCACCAGTGGGGTAGCCCCAAAATTAGATAGAAAGGCAGCTAGTAAGTATTTTAAATAAATAGAAATACTTATTAGGGTTTGTAGACTCTTTCGGGATCAAGTGCCGTGTTCTACTGGAGAAAGTTTTCCTTCCAGACGTTTCGTTCTCAGCTGCGGAGAACATCCTCAGTGGCGTTGCAGCCGGAGCAGGCGCTCAGACCTTCTTGGCTGCTGTGCATTGAGTGGGGCCAGGGCTGCTGGAGAGCTGCTATTTGTAGGCTGGAGGGGGTGTGATGAAAGGGCAATAGGTTTGTGGGTGTGCCCATTGTTTGGTGGGGCTTCCTGGAAGGGTAGTGATAAGGAAACTGGCTGTTGAATGTGACCATTGTTCTGTGTTAATGGTTGGAAGGGGTTTGAAGATAAGGAAGATGGTTGTTGACTGTGCTGATTGTTCTGTGGAATTTGCTGGTTGTTCTGAGACTAGAAATAGAAATACTCTCCCATTCTGAGTTGGTTGCTAACATAACTTAAATTTACCTTGGACCATCTTTTTAAAGGGCTATTATGCCTCTGTTGAGAGATGCTGGAAGTTGGTCCGAGGTGAATTCCGCTGATAGCAATGATCTATACAGCAGAAGAAACAAATGTTGTTGCTGAGACATGCCTGAGAATCTTTCCTGACTTTGGTCTCCCTCCAATTTATTTTCATCTTCAAAGATCACAAATAATTTGCCAGCTTTATTTACAGAATCTTTGGGCTGCTGTTTTAAACCTGCACTTCCACTTTGCTGGGGTTTTTTTTAAAAAAAATCATCTCTGAAATAGCATTTGAAAGTCAAAGATGGCCGCCCACCATTGTATGAAACTGCCGGGGTCGCCAGGGGGAGCGTCGTAGTCAATGCCAGCAGTAGATGTCTTCAGAGGGCAAAATGGCTCCTTGTATCACTTAGAATCACTAATGAGGCTCATTAGTTGCTTATGACTTATTCATCGTCCTTAATAATTTACTGAGCGCCGTAGCGACTCATGGACTGCAACTCGCTAAAAAGGAAGAGGGTCCCTGACCTGAGAGGACTTAACAAGGAAGAAAAGTTAACACAGACTATGTTATGCGAAGGTTAAGGCTGAAATGGAATAAAGTCAGATAGCATCACTGCAAGAGAACATTTTAGGTTTTATGAAATGTGATTTCCCTGCCAGTTGCTTATTATGCACTACTCAGAGTAGGAGCCTGTTCTGCAGGAGCTGTTATGGGGACTCTGTTTGCACAGATTATGAATTGCCTTGGGCTCAGGTCTAATACAGGGATGGCCAAACTGTGGCTCTTTCACACAATATTGTGGTCAAGGAGGAACTTAATGCCAAGTAAGTGTGCTTAGCATCGGGACCTCAGTCAGCCTCTGAGTGCTGACCCATAGGTAAGTGATTATTTTCACTGTGTGTGAAGTGGGAAAGGAGGGGGATATAGGCAGGCTTGTAGGCTCTTCTCCTTAACCACCAAAGACCCTAGAGCAGGGAAAGAGAGAACAAGAGAGCCGCTGGGATGGAATTAAAGAGGGCAGCACAGGGTTCCCTTCAGTTTCATAGCACTTGTAGGAGCTGTATTTACTAACCTTGGTGTCAAGGTGAAGAGAGATGCATAATAATGCCAATGAGAGTCAGTGATTTATGTGGTATAAGTGCATTTCCTTCTCCCACTGGTGCAAAAAATAATTCCCTACCTTTTCCCTATGCTGTTCTTACGGGAACTGTTATTCCCAGCTTTTGTTTTTTTTTAGTCTCCTTCTAGCCTGGCCATGTTGTAAAGTGCATACATATATATTTTATCTTTCTGCGCAAAGAAGGTATTAAGAGTTTTAATAAAGAGGTGTGTGTAATATTTGTCCATGTCTTGTGGCTCTCAAACATCTGATGTTTATTCTATGTGGCTCTTACGTTAAGCAAGTTTGACCACCCCAGTCTAATATCACTTATATCAGCCTGCCAAGTGGCAAAGAGATCTTCCTGCACATCATGTGCAAATGTGCTCTTACGTGTTGCCTCTGTGACCATCCTCATATGTAAGAGAGTGAGGTAGGAAAAAGGGGGGGGGGGGTAGAATACTGAAGTGGTCAAGAAAAGTTTCCTGCATTCTTGGCACAGTGCGAGTTATACATCAAGCTTTGGGAAAGGGATTTTACCAATGACAGAACCAAAGTCAGTTTCCTTCTGAGCTTCTTGAAAGGGAAAGCCACCAAATGGGCTACTCCGCTGCTTCTTTCCCGCTCCCCATTGCTGACTAGTTTCTCAGATTTTGTCACCCACAAAATAAGTACAGTCTTTGCTGACCCTCAGAAGGCTGGCTGGGCAAATCACCGCAAGAGATGTTTCGCATCAGGGGAGTGGTTCAGTGGCAGACTATACCACGGAATTTCTTAATGGTGAGTTATCAGAGGAAATCTATATGGAAATACCTGAAGGTTTTCAAGTCCCTGGCAAAGAGAACTATGTTTTCAAACTCAACCAAGGACTGTATGGTTTGAAACAAGCTGCAAAAGGTTGGTATGACAAAATAACTGGACTACTACAGCAACAAGGATTTGAGCAAGAGAAAGCTGAACCCCGCATGTTCACTAGACTTCAAGATGGAGAATATCAATACATCCTGGTTTACGTTGACGGTTTGGTTGTGAGCTGCAAGAACAAAGAGGACATTAATGACATTGTTGAAAAGCTGCACAAAGAGGCTGAAGTCAAAAGACTTGGAGATAGTAAACACTATCTAGGAATACAGATTGGAAGACTCAAGGATGGAACCTTTTAACTGTGCCAAAGATGAAAGATTATGGACTTTATAGACTCTCTTGGCATGAGGGACTGTAAAGAATCTAAGATACCTCTTGAACCTGCATACCTGAGAGCTCAGGGTGGTCAACCACTCAAAGACATTGGAGAGTGCAGAGAAGCTACAGGAAAACTCCTGTACCTGAGTAAAACTGCCCGACCTGATATTACAGCTGCTGTTGGACTATTGAGCAAAAAAGTAAGTTCGCCTAATCACCACAACTGGAATGCAGTAAGGAAACTTGCCAGATACTTAAAAGGGGCTATGGACTTAAGACTGATCATTGAACCTTCTGAGAATCCCAGACTAGTTGGATACATGGATGCCAGCTATACAGAAGAATCATGCAATTACAGATCGACCAGTGGATACTTGTTCTTCTACAGAAATGAATTTGTAGAATGGACTAGCAGAAAACAGACTATAGTGGCACCACAATCTACAACAGAAGCTGAGTGTGTGTCAGCAGCCAGTGCCTGCAATGAACTTGAATGTTTTTTTTTTCATCTGCTGAAAGACTTCAAGATAAAAGAACCTGTACCTATTGTAATGTTTGAAGATAATCAAGCTTGTATTGCTATATGTAATGGGGAAAGTAGAACAGCCAGAAGTAGATCTATTGGTATTAAATGTGAGCTAGTGAAAGATCTACACCAGAAGGAGCTAATTAAGATAGAATATTGTTGTACAAAAGCTATGGTAGCTGATATACTTACTAAGCCATTACCTTGTGCTAGATTTGAACGTTTATGTGAAATGATGAATCTAGTTGATGTGAATGTTACAGTGAATAATGAGTAATGACTATTGAATGTATAATGACTTGCACATTAGGCATTGAGAAGGGGTGTTAGAAATATGTATCTGTTTTGTATGTCCTTTGCAATGTTCTAAAGTTCCAGTTAGTATAGCGTTAACACTGTGCCTGATTCCCTATTGTCTGCTTGACCTGGAAAGAAGATACTGACTACTGTCAATTAAGGTCTAGAAGCGGGAAAACCTATTTTGTCTGTTTGGTCAGTTAGTTAGATGACTTCCTTTGTTCAGGCAGAGAGGTCAAGAAGAAGGAGGAAGTAGCCTCCATTTAAGCACATGATCTTCTAATGTAAACATGTAGTTCTATAGGGTTTGTTATTTTCACTTCCCAGAACCCTTTCCCTGTAGAAATAAATATGTTTTTGCTTTTTCATGTTAAATGCCTCTCAATGATTATTTGATCCAGTGATCCATTGCACTGTTTGAGATAAAGAAATAGAATTTCAAACAGAATTCCCTAACAATTAGAACATGTAAAAAGGGGAGGAAAGGCAAGGTTCCCTGTGCAAGCACCAATTGTTTCCGACTCTGGGGTGACGCCGCTTTCACAGTGTTTTCACAGCAGACTTTTTACGGGGTGGTTTGCCATTGCCTTCCCCAGTCTTTTTTTACACTTTCCCCCCAGCAAGCTGGGTCCTCATTTTACCGACCTCGGAAGGATGGAAGGCTGAGTCAACCTGGAGCCGGTTACCTGAGCCTGGACAAAGAATCCAATCAAAAGCCAAGAGCCATACAAAATTACTAATACATTCATTTCATATAATAAATTTCACTCACGATTAATGTACAATTCATAAATAATTTCGTCAATTTCTGGTAAATATAAACAGCATTTCTTCACAATTGCATCAATTCTAGCCAACAAAGCGCTAGAATAATTACAAAAAGCCCATTCATAGAATATTCCAAACGGAGCAGACATTCCAAACAGACCTCTACGTGGATAACAGCATATTCTACACATCTTCATACAGGCGGGAAGGTTTGTACAGTCAACAGGTTCTCCATTGTTTTTCTTTACAGAGTATCTAGCACAAAGTCTCATGGCTGGAGAAAACTTGCAGCTTAGGTTAACCATTTGGAAAGCTGAAATATACCTCCCCCCCCCCCCCCATACTTCCCTCCTAGATGAAGATGTCATCACAATGAAACGTGTAGAATAGGCTGCTATCCACATAGAGGGCTGTTTGGAACGTCTGCTCCGTTTGGAATATTCTATGAATGGACTTTTGTAATTATTCTAGCACTTTTTTGGAGTTCACAGCACTGATGAAATTGTGAAGAAATACTGTTTATATTTACCAGAAATTGATGAAATTATTTATGAATTGTACATTAATCGTGTGTGAAATTTATTCTATTAAGTGAATTCATTAGTAATTTTGTACAGATCTTGGCTTTTGATTGGCTGCCTGAGCCCAGTTTCTGCCAGGATCGAACTCAGGTCAGGAGCAGAGAGCTCGGACTGCAGTACCGCAGCTTAACCACTCTGCTGCACGGCTTCTTTTGTGGCTTTGTTTAAACTGTTCCCTATGAGCACAGCTTCAGGTGGACAACTACCACCCACCCACCCCATTTTTCTTCTCTGGTCTATGGGACCCATCAAAATTTTGGATTTCTAAAAATAAATAAATAAATCTTGCATCCAAACACTTTTTTTAAAAAACAACAACAACATGCAAAGTGGGCCAGGAGACCTTTTGACATCCGGCGCTTTGCCCACCAATGCAACAGGCATCTGGCAGGAGGAGATGCAGGCATCCTGGTGCACTGATATAATTCTGGGTTCAAAAAGGACGTGATATAATGGGCATTCTAGATAAAAAACAAGGCGTTTTTGCAAATTTCAGAGCTAGCAGCTTTTTCACGCTGCAAACAGAAACCTCTAAAAACCAGTTTCTGTTTGCCGCGTGCAAAAGCCGACACAAGCTACAGTTCCGGGGCAGATAGTGTGAAATTGAAAGGACACCCTGCTGAGAAAAGGACCGTGAGAGCGGCGTCATGTGAGTGGGAAATCGGTTTTAAAGTCAACCTGAAATGCTACCCTCTTTACTTCCTTTTTTCTTATCAGAAAATGTTTGAATTGCCTAAATACTTCTTTTCTCTGACAGTCCCACAATCTTGACACTCTTTCCCTGTTACTTAGATGCAATGGCAGGCCCATAGCCTGAAAATTTCTGGTGGAGGGGCACCAAAGAAAAAAATTGGTGGGGGGACCCACAGGATCTCAAGAGCAGCGGGGAGATTGTGTAGGGGTAGGAGCAGGGAGTAGCCAATCCTCCAAGAGCTTACAGGGCTCTTAGTACAGGGCCTATTGTAAGCTCCAGGAGCATTGGCTACAGCTGGGGTGTGTGGCCTAATATGCAAAGGAGTTCTTGCTACAAAAAAAAAAAAGAAACCCTGGTATGATGTAAGTTTATAAAGAATTAAGATAAAATATTTGAGCTGGATCATATTCCAGTTTTGGGAAGAAATGTCACATGCCCTGTCAGGGTAGATTGAGATGAAAGGAATGGTGGGATATATCTAGAAAACGCAAACTAGTTTTTGTTTCATGGCTTCACCAGTTTAAAATGCACATTCACCAACCCCCACCTTGATATTTTCAATGTTATTACCTTACGAGTATCCATTAATAATGGTTGGGCCTCTCTTTATCCCTGATTACTAAAATTTAATCAGTATTTCATCTTTTGGACACCGCTTTAATTGGGTGTAGGTTTTGAGTTCTGCAGCAGAAACAACTGTGGAGGGGGAAGGATTTTGATGGTCTGTGAAGAAAAGACGGGCACATTCTTTCCCTTCCAACGGTACTTTAATGATGGATTGGCTGGGTGATTTGTCACATTAAGGAATTTCACTAATAATTTGTTTCTCCACCGTGTCCAAATAAACATCTTGTAAGTTACCACTTTTATGGGCTGACAATAATTCAGGTTGTGAGGAGGGGGAAAAATGTGCTGATGAGATTCAAAATTAAAATAATAATAAAATCCTCCCAGAAGGAACATTTCTAATTCCTTGTTAAATTATGTAGCATTGCTGCCTCGCGACTGTCAAGGGTGGCTGGTTAAAATTATCTGCATGTTCACAACAGGCAGAAAAGCCTCTTCCTGCACTTGAGGCAGCCTGCCGGGTAGTCATGATGTCGGGGGATTTTATTCTACATTTTACCCTAGGACTAGGTATTAGAACTGTCCAGGAAACCAACATGGGAGGAAAGGCAGCTTTTGACACAAGAGACTTGGGTTAATTGCCAAATGGCCCGGCGCGTCCATTAGGCAGCTGTAGGCGGCTGCCTGAAGCACCGATCTGGGGAGGGGGAGCCCTCCCATCCTCCCGTGCTTCCAAGCGGGCAGAAATAGTCCCCTTGGAAGCAACAACAATGCGTGCTGCCACCTACCATCACTCTGCGGCTTTCCTATTATACCCCGCTGAGGCCCCTCCTCTCTGCAAACCCCGCCCTTCCCAGACTCCACCCCAAAATTCCAGAATGACTGATCTCCAGACTGCAAAAATCTGTCCCCTGGGAGGAAAAATGGCTATGTTGGAGGATGGACTCTGGCTTTGTTGGAGGATGTAGGATGTTGGAGGATGGATTATACCCTGCTTCCGCCCCTCCCCAAACCAACTCACAATTGGCAATCCTAGACCGAGGTTCGAATCTCGGTTTGATGGCTTTGAAAAAATTGCTGTCTCTCTGGCTTGCCAGCCTGAACACTGCAGGAAATGTATAAATGAAATAATGTCTAGATGAAATAATGGCTTCTTCTGCCATAGGGCCATGGCCCCCAGCTCAGATCCTTCTGGTGGTTCCCTCTTTTTGGAACTGTGTCCCAAACATCTGTTGCCATCTCTGCTGTGACAAAGATCCTGTTTGACCCGTACACAGACACAAACACACATGCATGCATTACAGAATTTCACAGTGTTTTTAGGGTTTTTTTTCCAGGGATCGTTTTGTAGAGGGAAAAGGTGGTGGAGCTCATCCAGGGTTTGTTATGCAGCTGCACCTACTATTCAATGGACAAGATGGGAAGGAGGAGGTAGAACTCTCAGAAAGGTTCAGGAGCTGTGCTCCTGAGAGCGCCCACTGAATTCGAGGCCTGAATGTATCCATTTGTCACTTTCTGTCAGTGGAAGGACACTTCCAGCAATAGAAAGGGTTGATTTTTGCCAGTGCCTCTCCCACTGCAGATTGTCTCCATCAGGGCTTCTTTTGTAGCAGGAACTCCTTTGCATATTAGGCCGCACCCACACTAATGTAGCCAGTCTTCCTGGAGCTTACAGTAGGCCCTGTACTAAGAGCTTTGTAAGCTCTTGGAGGATTGGCTACATCAGAGGGTGTGGCCTAATATGCAAAGGAGTTCCTGCTACGAAACAAAGCCCTGCTCTCCATCATGCCCAGCCCTGTTCCTGGGAGTCCCCTGAAGTCTGGGGGCAGCACATCAGGAGGAGCAACAGGAGGCAGTGGCAGAAAAGTTCCATTCCATAGGCAGAGCTCCTCGTGCTATTGGCTGGATTTTGTCCAGATGCCCCCTGGCTCCCAGGATGACCTCTGATGCAGTTGTCTGCTGTGTGCCCCAGTTGTCTGGATCTTGGGACATACAAATATGCCTGTTTTTCATTGTTCCAGGGTTGCCATAAGCCCTTTCCTTCTTCCCTTTCATGTCGCTGGCGTTTCCAATTTGTTTGTTGCCCGAAGACACACAACAGCTGTATGCCAATTTATGCCAATTTAAAATTGATAAGTAAATTATGGTTTTATATGTTTTATTGAATTGAATTGTTTTTAAGATGTTGTAAGCCGCCCTGAGTCCGCTTGCGGAGAGGGCGGGATATAAATGTGAAGTAATAAATAAAATAAATAAATGTAACCAACACATAAATAACATTGAAATCATGTGCGTTTTATGGAGAAAGTGTGGCACAGGAAATGGCACAAACATTTGAAAAGGAGCACCCTTGGATCCCAGCCTTTAATCACCAACAAGAAAATTAAAACCACACACTTTAGGCACATGAAATTAAAATGCAGTTTCCAAATGGGTATCATCTATTTATTTTCTTTGGGGTGTCAAGTCTGCAGATTCAATAACGAGTCGATGTAGATACAAAGGAACTAGTTTATTGATACTGGATACTTGTGGCCTAAGCCAAGGCTTGAAAAGACTAAAGAATACAGTAGATACATTGCATATAAGGAGTACTTCAAAGGCATTCCTACGGGTAGGGAAATTGTGCAGGGGACATTCACACATAGATGTTATCAATACATTCTCATGTTGATTAGAGGCCTGCTGGCCTTGATGATTTTCAGGCTCCTTCCGCCCCCGGGCCTGAGCTGAGAAGGTTCAGATAAGACTTTTCACACATCACCATTTCAAAGCAGGGAGATTCTCTAAGGAGGGGAGGGGGAACAGGGAATGGTTTGCTGGCAGCATTTGGTTATACATTGGTTCTACCCAGCATGCTCTTTGGTTGAGCCAGAGTTAAAGCCAGACTTGACATGGGGGGGGGGGGTGGTTGTTTTGGGTTGTTGTTTTTTGTTTTTGTTTTTTTGCTCTCAGAGTTGCAGCTGCCTTATGGTGATCCTGTAGGGCTTTTGAGATGAGAGGTGTTTGAAGGTGGGTTGCCATTACTTGCCTCTGCGAAGCAACCCTGGACTTCCTTGATGGTCTCCCATCTGAATATTCCCCGGATAGAGATGGCAGAGAAAGTCCTTTTCTCCCTTTCTCACAATACAAGAACTCGTGGGCACTCCATGAAATTGCTGAGCAGTTGGGTTAGAACAGGAAAAAGGAAATCCTTCTTCACCCAAAGGGTGATTCACACATGGAATTCATTGCCATGGGAGGTGGTGGCAGCTACAAGCATAGCCAGCTTCAAGAGGGGATTGGATAAACATATGGAGCAGAGGTCCATCAGTGGCTATTACCACAGCATATTGTTGAACTCTCTGTCTGGGGCAAGTGATGCTCTGTATTCTTGGTGCTTGAGAGGGGCAACAGTGTGAAGGCTTCTAGTGTCCTGGCCCCACTGATGTACCTCCTGATGGCACCTGGGCTTTTTTGCCACTGTGTGACACAGAGCGTTGGACTGGATGGGCCATTGGCCTGATCCAACATGGCTTCTCTTATGTTCTTAATACTGACCAAGGCTCAGTATTCCCTCTAAGCTGAGTTAGTGCAAGTAGCTCAGAATTTTTTAGCCTCTGGCTCACACCTATTTGTCTTAGCTCAGGAAAAATGGCCCCGGAGCAAACTAATTTATGCAGTAGCAAAATAGCTTGCTCACAACACCAGTAGCTCTTAAAGTAGAATTTTTGCTCAAAAGACTCCACCTGATTTGCTTCTGACATCTGACAAGATTAGGCTAGCTTGGGCTATCCGTGTCAATGATTTTTTTTTTAAAGTGATGTATTACTTATCCACATACTAATTTATCCCGTTCCCCCTTTCCCACAATTAGGGTTGCCAAGTCCAATTCAAGAAATATCTGGGGGACTTTGGGGGTGGAGCCAGGAGACATTAGGGGCAGAGCCAGGAGCAAGGGTGTGACAAGCATAAATAAACTCCAAGGGAGTTCTGGCCATCACATTTAAAGTGACGGCACACCTTTTCAATTCCTTCCTTCCATAGGAAATAATGAAGGATAGGGGCACCTTCTTTTGGGGCTCACAGAATTGGACCCCCTGGTCCAATCTTTTTGAAACTTGGGAGGTATTTTGGGGAAGAGGCACTAGATGCTATACAGAAAATTTGGTGTCTCTACCCCAAAAAACAGCCCCCCCAGAGCCCCTGATACCCGCAGATCAATTCTCCATGATTTTCTATGGGAATAATAGAGTTCCCAGCAGACATATCCCTCCCCTCCCCCTGCTTTCTGACAACCCTGAAATGGGGGGGGGGTGTCTCCAAACCGGGGGATCCCCTGCTCCCCCCCCCAGGGATTGGCAACCCTACCCACAATACATACCCCAAATAAAAATTGCATATAACTGAAATGAGTGCAAAGGTGGGAACCAGAAGAGGGGAGGGGAAGGGAGGTGGGAGGGGAAGGAAGGAAGTCTGTGGTTTCTGTGAATTCTGATAACTACCCTTTGTCACTTCTAGTAAAATCTTCCAGTCAGTACATAGTGCAGCATTTTTTTTTAAATATCCCATGACACTGAGTCCCAACAACCTTCCTATCAGTTGCAGGGCCTTGCCTTGTTTCCAAGAAAGAAGTGGCACCTGCCTTTTAGTCCCTCAGACTCTGAGAAAGGAAGGAAGGAACCTAATATTCTCAGAAATGTTTGCACCAGATGCCAAACTGAAGTCTGACATATAATAATAATAATAACAACAACATTTAATTTATATCCCACCATCCCCGCCAAAGCAGGCTCAGGGTGGCTCGCAACATAATATAAAATACAGAGATTACATAATGAAACAACAATCTACAATATTATATAATTTCCTTAACATTCCCTTAAAACCAACTAAGAGGGCCCCTCTTAGAGGGGCGTTTTCCAACACCTCTGAAAGAGGCCTTGGTCCGCCCCCTCCTGAAAAAATCTACAGCAGACCCGGCCGAATTGGCAAATTATCGACCGGTGTCTAATTTACCATTTTTAGGTAAAATTATTGAGAGGGCAGTGGCGCTGCAGCTACAGAGGTTTCTAGATGACGCTTCTGTCCTAGACCCGTGCCAGTCTGGTTTCCGGCCGGGCCACGGGGTGGAGACGGTCCTGGTCGCCTTGGTAGATGACCTCCAGCGGCAACTGGATCGAGGCGGTGTGGCAGTGCTGATGTTATTAGATCTGTTGGCTGCATTTGATACGGTCGACCATCGGCTGCTGCTCCACCGCCTCGCCGACATAGGGGTTAGGGGGTCGGCCTTTCAATGGCTTTCCTCCTTCCTCAAGGATCGGGGACAAAGGGTGGCGATCGGGGGTGAACGATCCCAGAGGCGCACATTAGACTGTGGGGTGCCTCAGGGAGCAGTTCTCTCCCCGATGCTATTTAACATCTATATGCGCCCCCTCGCCCAGATTGCCCGGAGGTTTGGACTGGGTTGCCATCAATATGCTGATGACACCCAGCTCTATCTGCTAATGGACGGCTGGCCCGCCTCCGCCCCGGAGAACCTGGACCGGGCTTTACAGGCTGTTGCAACGTGGCTTAGACGGAGTGGGCTGAAGTTGAATTCAGCGAAGACAGAGGTTCTCTGTGTGAGTCGCGGCACTCTGGGGAAGGAAATATCTCTCCCGGCCTTTGACGGTGCCCCGCTGAAGGCGGCGCAACGGGTAGAGAGCTTGGGTGTTCTTCTGGAGCCTTCACTATCAATGGAGGCCCAGATAGCAGCCACTGCCAAGTCTGCATTTTTCCATCTGAGGTGGGCGAGGCAGTTGGCCCCTTTCCTAGAGCGTCGGGACCTAGCAACGGTGATCCATGCGACGGTCACCTCAAGATTGGACTACTGTAACGCCCTCTACATGGGGCTGCCTCTGTGCCGGACCCGGAAGCTGCAGCTAGTGCAGAATGCGGCGGCCAGGCTGTTGCTTGGCCTCCCAAGATGGGAGCATATACAGCCGGGGCTACGCGAACTGCACTGGCTGCCGATTACATACCGGGTCCAGTACAAAGTGCTGGTCATTACCTTTAAAGCCCTATATGGCCAAGGACCGACCTACCTGAGGGACCGTCTCTCCCCGTACGAGCCCCAGAGAGCACTGAGGTCAGTGGGGAAAAACAGACTGACTATCCCTGGGCCAAAAGAAGTCAAACTTCGGAATACCCGCACACGGGCCTTTTCTACCGCGGCCCCATACCTTTGGAATCAACTCCCAGAGGAGGTGCGGGCCCTGCGGAGCCTTGATCAGTTCCTCAGGGCCTGCAAGACTACCCTCTTCAGGTTGGCGCTGATGAATGGCTGAATTATAAATGCACAACATGCCAAAATGGCCTGGTTCAGGGATCTGCTATTATGATACCGTCAGATTTATTGCGAGATTTAGAATTGTTACTTAAGTATTGATGGTTTTAATGTCTTAATGTTTTAATGTTAACTTGATGTTGTATTATTGATTGTTTGCTTTAGATGTTGTTAGCCGCCCTGAGCCTGCTTCGGCGGGGGAGGGCGGGATATAAATAAAATTTTACCTTACCTTACCTTACCTTACTAATTAAAACCAACAATCTCATGCAATCATACTCAGTGCTACATTTTCAAAAATTTCCGATCTTACTCATTTACAGATTTGCGTAGCGACGGTACAGCAGAATCCGCATTAAGAAAAGGCCAGCTGAAATAGTTCTGCCTGGAGATAATGAAATAGAAATAGTTCTCCTTGGAGATAATGAAAAATTAATTTCAAAAATATATAAATTATTGTTAAAATGGTCTACGGAAGATGAAGTAGTGAAATCTCAAATGATTAAGTGGGCAATTAATGTAAATAAAGAAATACAGATGGAAACTTGGGAACAGTTGTGGAAAAATTCTATAAAGCTTTCGACGTGTCATAGTATTAAAGAGAACTGTTTTAAAATGATGTACAGATGGTACATGACTCCTAAAAATTTGGCAAAGATGAATAACAAGATGCCAGATAGATGCTGGAAATGTAAAAAACATGAAGGTTCTTTCTACCATATGTGGTGGACTTGTGAAAGGGCGAAAAAGTATTGGCAGATGATTCAGCAAGAAATTACTAAGATCTTGGGATATGAATTTAAGAAAGGTGCAGAGACTTTTCTGTTGGGATTACAAATGGAAAAATTTCCAAAAGAAAATAGAACTGTAATTTGGTACTTCCTTTCAGCAGCTAGGACACTATATGCGCAGTTGTGGAAGCAAGAAAAAAATATGAGAGAAATGGGGTTGGATTATAAAAGTTATGACATGGAGTGAAATGGACAAATTAACAAGAACATTAAGAGACTATGATTTAGAAGTTTTTAAGACGGAATGGAAAAAGTTTAGAGGATATGTAGAAAAAGAGTGGAAAGTAAAAGGACATTGGACAATTTCCGATAATGATTAAGTTTTAGAAGAAGAAGAATATAAGTTTTTGTTTTAATAGTTAAGGGTACCTTTAAATATTAGCATTATAAGTAAATATCACTTGCGGGGGTCAAGTAACGGGGGGAGGGGTGGGTAAAAAGTAATATATGGGGTAGATAAAAGAAGTTATTAAGATTTAAGAAATAATTTTGTTACCATATGTTACCAATAAAATTGTTTTAACACAAGAAAAGGCCAGCTGAAAGAGGGTAGTCTTGCAGGCCCTGCGGAACTGAGCAAGACTCCGCAGGGCCCGCACCTCCTCTGGTAATTGATTCTACCAGTGGGGAGTAGGGTTGCCAATCCCCAGGTGGGGGCAGGGGATCCCCCGGTTTGGAGGCCCTCCCCCCGCTTCAGGGTCGTCAAAAAGCGGGGGGAGGGGAGGGAAATGTCTGCTGGGAACTCTGTTATTCCCTATGGAGATTTATTCCCATAGAAAATCATGGAGAATTGATCTGCAGGTACCTGGATGTCTGGGGAGGCTGTTTTTTGGGTTAGGGGCACCAAATTTTCAGTATAGCATCTAATGCCTCTCCCCAAAATACCCCCCAAGTTTCAAAAATATTGGACCGGGGGGTCCAATTCTATGAGCCCCAAAAGAAGGTGCCCCTATCCTTCATTATTTCCTATGGAAGGAAGGTGTGCCGTCCCTTTAAATGTGAGGGCCAGAACTCCCTTTGGAGTTCAATTATGCTTGTCACAGCCTTGATCTTGGCTCCACCCCTAATGTCTCCTGGCTCCACCCCCAAAGTCTCCTGGCTCCACCCCCAAAGTCCCCAGATATTTCTTCAATTGGACTTGGCAACCCTGGTGGGGAGCCATGATTGAGAAGGCCCTTTCCCTTGTAGTTTTCAGTTTGGTCTCCTTCGGCCCGGGGATTATCAGTAGATTTTGTGAACCTGATCTCAGCACCCTCTGGGGTACATATGGGGAGAGAAGGTCCCTAAGGTAGACAGGTGCTCAGTCATATAGGACTTTAAAGGTAATGACCAGCACCTTGTAATGGATCCGGTACACAATTGGCAGCCAGTGCAGCTCCCGCAGCCTTGGCTGTATGTGCTCCCATTTAGGGATATCTTCCAAAACAGGGCAGTGTAGGAAAGAACAAGGTTTGATGTTCTTCTCCGAGCCTTAAACATCAGTATATGTGCACCCGGATACTAAGCTAATGTGTACGCACACAGAAATTAATGTTTCGTCTGCAGGATTACAAAAGGCTCCCCGGCCCAACTTTTATTTCTAGCAGAACATTAGCTTTTAATTCGCCCAGCCTAAGGACGCAACCTGGGAGAGGGCAGCAAATTCTAATTAAGTGCTAATGAAGAATAAGCAGTGGAAGAGAGAAACTAGTCTCCCGCGTTAGGCTTGCTTTTGATAAAAAGGCTTGGAAATATTTAGCAGACATCAAATTTACCATGTGGATTACGACATTTAAACAAACAATAATGTTATGGATGAAAATCAGCTATTTACTCAGCCTAGTTATGGGCTTTGCTGGGTGTCCGCAAAGTTTACAGCTGCCAAAGTGAGTGCTTGTTATTCATGTGAAAATGTGGTCTGTTTGCAGAAGCTAGAGACGGCCACACAAACTGTTACCCACTTTCTAATGACAAGCGCAATGCCATAAAATGCTCAAAAGATACTAAAATTCAGTTACTCCCCCCAAAAAATCTCCTTCAAAGTTAACTTTTTTTTATGAGCTCAAACCGTAGGTCTTAATACCAAGTTTCATAAGAACATAAGAGAAACCATGTTGGATCAGGCCAATGGCCCATGCGGTCCAACACTCTGTTTCACAAGGTGGCAAAAAAACCCAGGTGCCATCAGGAGATCCATCAGTGGAGCCAGGACACTAGAAGCCCTCCCACTGTTCCCCCTCCCAAGCACCAAGAACACAGAGCATCACTTGCCCCAGACAGAGAGAATTCCAACAATACACTGTGCCTAAGAGCTAGGGTTGCCAATCCCCAGGTAGGGGCAGGGGATCCCCCTGTTTGGAGGCCCTCCCCCCGCTTCAGGGTCGTCAGAAAGCGGGGGGAGGGGAGGGAAATGTCTGCTGGGAACTCTGTTATTCCCTATGGAGATTTATTCCCATAGAAAATCATGGAGAATTGATCCATGGGTATCTGGGGCTCTGGGGACCCTGTTTTTTGAAGTAGAGGCACCAAATTTTCAGTATAGCATCTAGTGCCTCTCCCCAAAATACCCCCCCAAATTTCAAAAAGATTGGACCAGGGGGTCCAATTCTATGATCCCTAAAAGGTGCCCCTATCCTTCATTATTTCCTGTGGAAGGAAGGATTTGAAAAGGTGTGCCGTCCCTTTAAATGTGATGGCCAGAACTCCCTTCAATTATGCTTGTCACAGCCTTGATCTTGGGTCCACCCCTAATGTCTCCTGGCTCCACCCCCAAAGTCCCCAGATATTTCTTGAATTGGACTTGGCAACCCTACGAAGAGCCACTGATGGACCTCTGCTCCATATGTTTCCTGGGGAAACAGCATCAGACATTCTCGTAAGCGAACAAAAATCCACATAAAAGGAGGCTGCTATATGCCTTGCTAAAAAGGAAATGGAAATGAGTCTCACCAGCAGCCATCAATACATATTACTCTTTCTTCTTCTACTGATTTAGAAGAGCCTTGCACGACCAGGCCCAAAGTCCGCCAGCATTCCCTTCACAGTGGCCAGCCCAGGTCTCATTTTGGGCAAGAGCTCACAGGAGCAGAGCTCCAGAACCTCTACATTTTATTGTGCTCTTTCTTACTTACTCCCCTCCCCCCAGATATTTGTTTCTGGGCTCCATTGTTCAAACCTCCTGTGAGAATTTAGCTGAACTCTTAACCATTCTAATATTTCCCCCCACAAAAAAATGGGAGAATAACCAAAACATATAAAGCAGACAGGTGGGAATCTTCCCCATGCCACTGTGGCCACCTAGGAGAAAGTCAATTAAAAAGTATGGTGGGAGTAAGGCTTTATGATGACAATTGTAATTCAAGAAGCATTTTAAGGTAGATGCTGAGCTGATATAATTTAGTTCACCTTCCCCTGATGTCAGGAGTGTGTGGTGTATGCAAATGGGCTATGCAAATGCTTGTGCTAATGAGCTCCAGCACCTCTTTTCTACAAAATGAAACCTGGACCGGCCACATCTGCCAGTCCCAGGCAGCCTTCTGTTGTCACCTGCCTCACATCTGGTGTTCTGAGCGTGAAAAATGCATTTATCATTTTGATGCATATGCTCCTCCATTGGTTTGTCTTATCCTTTGTAAAGGGTCTAAGAAGGGACTTCTGCTGACAGTCCTGAACCCCTCTTTGGCCTTTGCCCTTGTCTGTCTTGGAACTTCCTGCTCATCATCTCTGTCCTCAGTCTATCTTGAGGTTGTTGGCTGACCCTATGTAATGTCAAGTAGAGGCACTGCAGATGGAGGTATCGCATCACCAAATCCAGTGTTAGGAATTATAAGGAAGAGAACTGACTGGAAGACAGTGTTTATAATATGCTGTCATACCAAACTATGGTTCAACTGTATTTGAAATACAGATCTAGACACTGTATCTTAGGGCTGCCAAGTTCCCGGCAGGGGATACCCCATTTTGGGGGGCCCCAACCCACCAGCATGAAGCACCCTGCTAGGGGAATCCCCACCCCCAAAGGGCTCCATTGTCGCACAAGTCCTGTGTGATAACATCAACAGGAAGTGACCTCATTGCACCGGGCACATCACAACAGGAATGGTCTAGGATTCACAGTAAAACTCTATGGTACCATAGAGATTTTACCACGAGTCCTAGAGTGTCCCCGGTGTGACATGCCCAGTGTAATGACATCACTTCTGGGTGATGTCATTGCACCGTGTGCATGATGCATGAGCTAGAAGAGTCCTCCACCGCAGCAGCAGAGGGACTTGCCAACCCTACCATATCTCAAAAAGGGTATTTTATCAGAAGAATAAGGCACTGGAGGGGGCAGCCAGAGTATCCTTCTCCATAAGAAAAGCCTAAAGGCTTTTGTACTTTTTAGCTCAGACAATAGCAATCTGAGAAGAGAGGCTGAGGTTATATGAAAGTTTGAATACTGTAAAGATTTTTCCACTCTCTAGTCTCATAATATTAAAACTCAGGAACTCTCCCAGTGGAATTGATTGAGCGTAGATACAGCACAGACAAAAGAAAGTCCTTCTTCACACAATACATAATTAACTTATGGAAATCTGCTGTGACAAGAATGCGCTGATGGTCACTGGCTTTAATAAATTCATGGGCGGGAGGAGGGGGGGACTGTCAGCATCACGATACCTAAATGGGACTTCTAGATGCAGCGCAATTTTAGTAGCAGATAAAGTGGAGATACCCTAATAGAAGACCCTCGGAGTCATGCCCTTCTCGTGACCTTCCCGATACACTGCTCTGAGTACTTTTGGACTGCAGTGACTGAGTTGGCATAGATAATAGTTATTTTATCAGCTCAGTGTCTCATACATGTGCTGTTGAAGCCGCTGAGGATACACCACCAGAAGTTTCAAGACCTCCTTCCCCCTTGAAATAGCTCGGATGGACAGCTGTCTCTAGATGCAGTAATGGCAGAGATGGCCCAATACTTTGCCACCCTAATACCACTGAGTAGGCACAATATGCTCACCAGATTTGCCAGGTGTATGCCTCCTCCTAAACTCTGGATATTGTCTTAGTCAGTACGTGGAAGTTGGCCAAGTAGGTGGCTGCTTAGGGCGCCATCTGGCCTAGGGGTGTCACAAGGCTCCCCCTCTCCTCACTGCCTAGCAGCTTTCACATTCCCCAGGTCTGTTACAGAGAACCTCACTGTGCAGGCGCCGCCCACCCACCCCTGTGCAGTCTTCCTGGGTGAGGTTGTGGGGAGCATGGCAGTGAGTGTGCTCAGAGCCCGGCTCTGAACACGTCCACTACCTCCCTGATCTCACCGAGGCTTCCTGAGACTCAGGAAGCCTCGGTGAGGTTGTGGGAGGGGGGGGGCGTGCTCAGAGCCTGGCTCTGAATGCATCCGCTGCTGTCCTGATCTCATTGAGGCTTCCTGAGACTCAGAAAGCCTTGGCAAGGTCATGGTGAGGTCATGAGGGGCTTGGCAGTGAGTGCACTCAGAGCTGGGCTCTGAGCATGCTCACTGCCACCCCCCACCCCCCACAACCTCACCGAGGCTTCCTGAGTCTCGCTGAGGCGTCCTGAGACTTGGGAAGCCTCGGCGAGGTCATGGGTGGACGTGGCAGGGAAAAAAAGCCCAGCAAGAACTCATTTGCATATTAGGTCATACCCCCCCCCCCGGCGTCACCATTGTTTCATACAGGACTTTTTGGGTAGAAAAAGCCCAGCAGACACTCATTTGTATATTAGGCCACACCTCCTGACACCAAGCCAGCCGGAACTGCATTCCTGAGCTAGACTATCAGTCTATCAATGTCAGTATTGCCTACTCTGACTGGCAACAGCTCTCCAGGGTCTCAGGCTGAAGTTTCTCCCAATTACCTATGACCAGATGCATGTAACTGGAGATCAAGTCACGCTTATTATGATCCGAGATCAGAATGCGGAATCAAAGTCCGTTCCTACTAAAAAAAACCCCTGAGGGTAACACTTCATGGGGCCACTTGCTTCAGTGACAGAACATCTCCTCGGCACTGAGAAGGCTCCAGGTTCAATCCCAAGCATCTCCAGTTATATTCTAAATAATTGTATTACTCAAGTTTCCCAGGTAGAACCAATCAGTTTTTTATTTATTTTCTTCTTGGAGATTGTTGTAACAAAAAGACCCTTAAAGTAGCCAGATTTTGTGCTCAGGCACGCTTAATTAATCAGAATCGTACAACCCAGTCTTTATATTTTAGCCCAGTATTGCATTTTATGTTTTGTGTATCTAGTGCAGGGGTGGCCAAACGTTTCTAATGTAAGATCCACATGGAATAAACATCAGATGTTTGAGAGCCACAAGACATGAATATCAGATGTTTGAGAGAAGGAAGGAAGGAAGGAAGGAAGGAAGGAAGGAAGGAAGGAAGGAAGGAAGGAAGGAAGGAAGGAAGGAAGGAAGATGGGAGAGGGAGATGGGAAGGGAAAGAAAACAACTAACTTTAAATGCATTCTCCAAGCTGCCGGGTGGGTTGGCTTGAAGAAGTGATTTAAAGAGAGAAGTGTGTTCTCCAAGCCAGCCGATGGGGTGGTGGGGGTTTTGAGCACCACACAATATACGTGAAAGAGCCACATGTGACTCTGGAGCCACAGTTTGGCTACCCCTGATCTAGCGTATTTAAGACATAGAACCAATGTAAATGTTTGCTGATGACTTTGATTCCGAATTCTGATCTCGGATCATAATAAGCGTGACTTGATCTCCAGTTACAAGCATCTCGTCATAGGTAATTGGGAGAAACTTCAGCCTGAGACCCTGGAAAGCCGCTGCCAGTCAGAGTAGGCAATACTGACCTTGATAGACTGATAGTCTGGCTCAGTGCAAAGCAGCTTCTTGCGTTCATCTGACCAAGAGCACGTTGACAAGAAAGCTGATGGCTCAGTAATTGTCACTTTTTTATCACCACAAGTCTCTTGTGCTGTTTTGGCACCAACGGTCCTAACACAGCTTCCCTCCAACCCAAATTATCCTCAGTCTTGCTTGCTTCATTCAATTTACGATGTGGGTGAGAAGCAAAAACCTGCACCTTTCTATAGATGGCCATCTGACAGCAATGAAGATCCTGTGAATTTAGGGGGAGGTATTTGTGAGTTTCCTGCACTGTGCAGGGGGTTGGACTAGATGACCCTGGAGGCCCCTTCCAACTCTATGATTCTATTCCAGGGTCCTGAGGAGTGAATAGGGGTGAAGTGTGTCAGAGGCGAATCCCAGCTGAATGAACACGGCTTGTGAGAGCTTGCTGCATTGATCTGAACTGTGCAGTTCCACAGGAGAAAGGGATAGCTTACTTGAGCGTGGGAATGGTTTTGACTGCCTTTGCAAAAAGGGGGAAAAAAAGGAAATCAATACATATTTTAGCGGCCGTTACCATTAGCATGAGGTCTGTAGAGAAAACCTTGGATTCTGCCAGCAGTGAGGGAAATTTCAGAGCCAAAGGTTAAAATAGAGAATAACCTCAGACAGCAGGGAGAGGAGCGGGGGAGAGAAACAGAGGGCCTCCAGGAAGCACTTCTGGGTACTACTATTCCGCCCATAAATTACTAGCAGGCATGGTTGTGAATGAGAAATTTCTCATTCATGTTGTTTCGAGCAGTAAATCCTGTTTTTGTTGCCTCTCCATTGTGCAAACGGAATTCGTGATTCTTTATTTGTGTATCATTTCCCGTATCCCCTCGCCAAAAGTTTCTCTGAAAACGCAGGCTCCTTTTGATGCCATTTATGTGTCAGCGCAGCAGCAGTACACGTACGTTCTAAGCGTAGATATTGTATGTTGCGGGTCTGCATATCATATAAATAGTACATGCGCATTCATGCGTACATGCCGTAAGCGACCCTGCAAGCCCGACTGTGAAAAGCTGAAGACCCAAACTGTTGACAAAAATATAAAGAGGTATAAAAAGAACCCCCGTAGGGCACACTTCTGCATCCCGGGGTGTTAGAAAGTAGGACAAGAAAGCAAAATGTGTGTTCTTGGGACAGCGTAAGTTGTGAAGGTAATTGCACCTTTTGCACGCCGTACTTCGCTGGGAAAACAGATAGTGCAGCTGATTTCCAGGTAAGAGAATGAAAGCAGCAATGTTTTTTTTTACTTGTCACCAGGCCTCATTTTGGGCAGGAGCTCACAGAAGCAGAGCGCTGGAACTTCTAAACCAGGGGGGTCAAACATGCGGCCCGGGAGCCATATCAGGCCCCCCCGAGGGCTCCTATCAGACCCCCAAGCAACTGGCTCTTGTGTGCTTCCTTCTCCCTCTCTCTTGCTTTCCTTCTGCATCACAGCTTGCTTTGCCAGGCTTGCTCAATCGCACAGACGCTGCAGAGCATAGCCTCTGTTTTTTCCATTGGGTGAGGCTCCTCCCCCTCCTGGTCCCCTGGGGAGGGAGGGAAAGGGCCAGAGCTTCTTTGCCCAGTTCCCTGGATCCCATGAGAGAAATACAAAGAAAGCACCTTTAAGACCAACAAATGCTAATGTTTTAAGCATATTTTATTTTAAGGGTTTTTAAAAAAAAAAAAAAAATAGTTGTGTTTGTCTGTGTCCTTTTAAAAGTTTATATCTCTGCTACCTAACCTTAAATAGGTACCCATATGACCCAGCCCAACACAGCCCACCCGACAAGGTTTCATTTATATCAGATCTGGCCCTCATATCAAATGAGTTTGACACCCCTGCTCTAAATGTTATTGTGCTCTTTCTTTCTTACCCTCCCCCCCAATACTTCCTTCTGGGCGTTATTGTTCAAACCCCCTGGGAGACTTTTGTTGAGCTCCACTTGCACCTGCTAGCATGGCCTTGGGTCAGCCATAGCTCTGGCAGAGGTTGTCCTTGAAAAGGCAGCTGCTGTGAGAGCCCTCTCAGCCCTACCCACCTCACAGGGTGTCTGTTGTGGGGGAGGAAGGGAAAGGAGATTGTAGGCTGCTCTGAGACTCTGTCCTTGAAAGGACAGCTGCTGTGAGAGCCCTCTCCAGCCGCATCCACCTCACAGGGTGTCTGTTGTGAGGGAGGAAGGGAAAGGAGATTGTAGGCCGCTCTGAGACTCTGTCCTTGAAAGGGCAGCTGCTGTGAGAGCCCTCTCCAGCCCCACCCACCTCACAGGGTGTCTGTTGTGAGGGAGGAAGGGAAAGGAGATTGTAGGCCGCTCTGAGACTCTGTCCTTGAAAGGGCAGCTGCTGTGAGAGCCCTCTCCAGCCCCACCCACCTCACAGGGTGTCTGTTGTGGGGGAGGAAGGGAAAGGAGATTGTGAGCCGCTCTGAGACTCTTCAGAGTGGAGGGTGGGATATAAATCCAATAAATCCAATATCTTCTTCTTTTAAGATGTGACAAATTTTCTAATATTTTCCCCCCATGAAAAATGGGAAAATAACCAAAACAGATAAAGCAGACATGGGAATCTTCATTGTGCCTCTGTGGCCACACAGGAGAAAGTCATTTTAGAAATATGATGGGAGTAAGGTTCTGTTATGACAATGATAATTCAAGAAGCATTTTAAGGTAGGTGCTGAGCTGGTATTATTTAGTACACTTTCCAGTGATGGCAGTGGTGTGTGCCATATGCAAATGAGTTGAGCTAATGAGCTCCGGAACCTCTTTTTCTACAAATTGACCCCTGTATAGAACCATTAAAATCCCAAACATACATCATTAAAGCAATGTTTAAAAGAATTATAAAGAACAGAGTTAAAATACATACAAAACATAAAAACTTTGGTTAGGGTACCTCTGAACTTGGATCTGAGAGATCCCGATTCAAATCCATAATTTGCCATCAAGCTCACTGGATTGGCCAGTCCCTCTCCGCCTAACTTGCCTCACAAGAACAGTCATGGTGACAGAAAAAATGTAGGAGGGAAAACCATGTATATCGCCCTGAGTTCCTTGGAGGAAAGTTAATAAAACTTTAGTACAGAGGTATAACTTTAATACAGAGGTATAATGCCTGCCCCTTCCTCCTTCCCCACTTCAGTTACTTCAGAGACGGGTTCAGTCTCTCATGGGCTTGTCTCCTATAAATCCACTCAGCAAAATCTGAAACCTTTCTCTAGCTGAAGGAAATTACAAAGGAAGAAGGCTCTTTAGGGCGGAGGAAGGCTTCACACTCAGCTATTTGACCGCTAGGTACAAGCTTTTGCTTCTAGATCAACTACAGGAAGGGAAGGGAGAACTGAGCAGAGCTGTTTGTAATGTCTGAACCGGAAATGAGTTTTCATTAAGACCACAGCTACAATAGCCCAGATCTCTATGCTGCCCTCTTGTGCAAATGTGTCCTTCCACTAGAGAGCCAGTTTGGTGTAGTGGTTAAGTGCGCGGACTCTTATCTGGGAGAACCGGGTTTGATTCCCCACTCCTCCACTTGCACCTGCTAGAATGGCCTTGGGTCAGCCATAGCTCTGGCAGAGATTATCCTTGAAAGGGCAGCTACTGTGAAAGCCCTCTCAGCCCCACCCACCTCACAGGGTGTCTGTTGTGGGGGAGGAAGATAAAGAAGATTGTGAGCCACTCTGAGATTCTGAGTAGAGGGTGGGATATAAATCCAATATCATCTTCTTCTTATCTTCATCACCATGAGGGAAAACATCTATGAACAAGCTTAACCTGAGACTGTTTTTTAGACTTTGAGTGGGAGGACAACGAGTACAATGCTTCCACTGTTGGAGACCAACTTCACCTTCACCTCTGTTTAAAACTCACACGTAGGCCTTACACATGCCTGAACTACAGAGAGAAACTGCAGTCCTGTACTTTTCATTAGGAAAAGAGCTTAACTCTGTAACCAAAATCAAGTTACGCTACAAAGAATTACCTTCGCTTAACTGATTTACCTCAGAACAGCTGAGCTTCTACTCCTAATGAGAAAACAATTATACTACTAAAGTGAGGGGGGCGAGTTGTGGGGGAGATATCTGCTGTTCCATGGATAATGGAACTAGGCATCTGGTTTGACGTTACATCTGTTAAGGAAGCAGTTTTAGAACCTTACCTCCTTTCTACACACTTTTCAACTATCATGAGCCTTGAATTGAGGCATACAAATTCAAGGATAACACAGGAGTGCTTTTTGCAACCAAATGTTCATTTCCATATGTACTTTCACATGTGCTAAAAGCAGCAACCCTAGCAAGAGGTGGGACCCTACATCTGGGGTGTCACACTCATTTGTTTTGAGGGCTGAATCTGACATAAATGAGACCTTGTTGGGCCGGGCCATGTGTGTCATAAAACGTAATGTCAGGTAGCAAAGATATAAATTTTATAAAGGAAAAAATAAACACAATTAAAGGTTATTTAAAAATCTTAAAACATGATTAAACATTAGCACTCCACCCTTCTCTCTGAATCAGAGGCTCAGAGCAGCTTACAATCTCCTTTACCATCTTCCCCCACAACAGACACCCTGTGAGGTGGGAGGGGCTGAGAGGGCTCTCACAGCAGCTGCTCTCTCAAGGACAACTCCTGCAAGAGCTATGGCTGACCCAAGGCCATTCCAGCAGGTGCAAATGGAGGAGTGGGGAATCAAATCCAGTTCTCCCAGATAAGAGTCCACACACAACCACTACACCAAACTGGCTCTGAGGGGAGATTGCTGTGATGGTTTCCTAGGGCAAGACACCAACCAAAAATGAGGTAAAACTTTTGGACCTTGGACCCAAGCCATTTAAGCCTTTAAAGGACCTTACTGGCCCTCTGAATTGTGCCCAGAATTGAACCTTTGAATCATGTCCAGAAATAAATGGACAGTCAGTGCAGACATTTCAGTGCAAGAGTGAGAGATCCCAACTTTGACCTCAAAGAGTAACCTGAATTTTCCATTCCATTACCTGGATTGACCTGTCCTGGACTCCTTTCCCAGACATGGGAAATACTTATATTTATATGGGTTTAGGACATGGAGGATTTTTTCAGAATATAACAGAAGAAGAGTCGGCTTTTGTAAGAGTTGGCTTCTCTACCATAAGAAGCCTGTTATTATTCTATTTTATTTTAACTTTTGTTGTATTTTATGAGTGTTTTGATATACACCCCCCAATCCCTGACCTACAGAGGAGGGCCATTTAAAAATTGAATAAAATAAAATAAAAGGTTTACGATCACCTTCCCAGTTTGTTGTAGTGGTTAAGGGTGGTGGACTCTAGTCTGAAGAACTGGGTTTGATTCCCACATGCAGCCAGCTGGGTGACAGTCACCGTTCTCTCAGAGTTGTTCTCTCAAGAGCACTTTTCAAAGAGCTCTTTCAACCCCACCTACCTCACAGGGTGCATGGAAAAAGGAAGAGAAGGAGATTGTAAGCTGCTCTGAGTAAAGAGCAGGGTGTAAATCCTCCTCCTCCTCTTCTCCTTTGGTGTAGTTTGGTGTAGCGCTTAAGTGCATGGACTCTTATCTGGGAGAACCATGTTTGATTTCCTATTCCTCCGCATGTACCTGCTGTTGTGACCTTGAATCAGTCACGAGTTCTGACAGAGCTGTTCCTCTCAAGAGCAGTTTCAATCAGAGCTCTCTCAGCTCCACCTACCTCACATGGTCTCTGTTTTGGGGAGGAGAAGGGAAAGGAGATCGTAAACCGCTCTGAGATGCCTTCAAGTAGCGAAGGGTGGAGTACAAATCCAATCTTCTCCTCCTCCTCCTTGTCTTCTTCTTCTTCTTCTCCTCCTCTTCCTCCTTCTCCTCACAATAGGCACCTTGTGAGGCAGGTGAGGCTGAGGGAGTTCTGCGAGAACTGCGACTGGCTCAAGATCACCCAACAGGCTTCATGTGGAGGACTGGGGAATCAAACTCCCTTCTCCAGATTAGAATCTGCCACTCTGGACCACTACAGCACGCTGGATCCCTGACAGCTTCTGACAGCTGTGTTTTCAAGACCTGGAATTATAATCTCTCCCTTTCCCTTTCCTAATGTCTTCAAAATTATTCCCAACTCTTCTGCATGAATTTCATATATATATATATATATATATATATATATATATATTTCCCTGGCTAAGTATATGTAATTAGTTTTATAGAACTTTTCATTTTTAACTTGCAAAATTGCTTTGATACGCTTTGCCAGGGAAGGCAGACTCTCCAACGCGCTGTGCAAAGTGAGCTCCGGAAAATGAAAAGAAATTCCTCCAAGGTGTCATTATTTAAAGAATATAACCCGCGGCGCTAGTATCACAGGCAGGGATACAGACTTTCTTCCCTTTGCCAAGCATGAGAGGGGTTATCTTTAATGAGTTTCTAAAATAGCTTCTATTTTTTTTTTAATTCTGTTCAGAGTAACGTCTTCCCTCATCTTAGCACTGACCACCATCCCTGGAAGTGAGGGATGGAAATTTATTTTTGTTACAACATTCTGGGAAGTGGCCAGTTGGAGGGTCTCCTTTGAAGGAGGGCCACGCTGAGGAAGGGTACAGGAGCAGGAGAGAGAGAGAGAGAAGAAGGGACATGCATCAATAACAGAACATCTGTTTGGCAGGCAGGAGGCTCTAGGTTCGTTCAGCCCCCAGCATTTCTAGTTAAAGAATTAGAATCATAGAATCATAGAGTTGAAAGGGACCTCCAGGGCCATCTAGTCCAACCCCCTGCACAATGTAGGAAACTCACAAAATACCTCCCCCTAAATTCACAGGATCCTCATTGCTGTCAGATGGCCATCTAGCCACTGTTTAAAAACCTCCAAGGAAGGAGAGCCCATCACCTCCCGAGGAGGAAGCCTGTTCCACTGAGGAACCGCTCTAATGGTCAGGAAGTTCTTCCTAATGTTGAGCCGGAAACTCTTTTGATTTAATTTCCACCCATTGGTTCTGGCCCTACCTTCTGGGGCCATAGAAAACAACTCTGCACCATCCTCTATATGACAGCCCTTCAAGTACTTGAAGAGGGTGATCATATCACCTCTCAGCCGCCTCCTCTCCAGGCTAAACATCCCCAGCTCCTTCAACCTTTCCTCATAGGACTTGGTCTCCAGACCCCTCACCATCTTCATTTCCCTCCTCTGGACTCGTTCCAGCTTGTCTATACCCTTCTTAAATTGTGGTGCCCAAAACTGAACACAATACTCCAGGTGAGGTCTTAGTAGACCAGAGTAAAATGATACCATCACATCACATGATATGGACACTATATGCTAATAAAACTGAGTTTAGATCAATGAGCCTAGTTTGTCTAGTGGCAGAGTCGGCCCTGACTGTTAATTTCTATACAATCCCCTCCTTAATTTCTATACACAATATGCAGAATCTGAACCATTCCCATTTAATGTTCTGAATGATCTAAACTCAGTTTTATTAGCATATGAGGTTATTAAGTCTCAGCTGAAAGGCGGATGCTTTTCAGTAATATTTATGGCAGCAAGAAAAAAATATCCAGGTGTGTTGTCGTTGTTGTCAACAAGGCGCAGAATGAGGGCTGATTGCCTGGGATCACCCCTGTGACCCAATCCAGGTAGTAATGCCTTTACTTTCCAAAAGGTTGCATGTGGCTTTGCTGATGCAGTCCAGTAGCCAGTCAGATTTCCTGTGTAGCTCCTTAGCGTCATCCCATTCGTTCTGTGTTTCCTGATTGTTTGGAATTATCCTCAGAAATGAAATGAAGCCCTAAACTGAAGCAGAGCGAGGCTGAGACAGGATGAAAAGAGGGAAAGCCAATTGTAGTGGGAAGGTAATTGTTATATATAATATATCTCCCCCTCCAGTACATTTTGGTTCTCCAAAGAGAAATTGTTGAACTTTGCAGGGCAGCCCTAAATCCTACATGATCCACACTCACCAAGGCTTTCCGCTCTCCTAAATCTTTGCATGTCCCCAAGGTCATTCAGATAAATTTCCTTGTGCAGCAGAAACGGATATTGCTGTATTTGTAATCTTTACTTAGAATCGGTCTAACTGACGATGTGGTAGCTTGATTGTCATTTGGGTAGCCTGGTGCTCCTGCTCCTCTCCAGGAATCCGCACCTATCTGGGAAAAGATTATTTGGAGAATTGCCAGTCATCGCAAACGGTCTTCTTGCTGCAGTTGTTAAATATAATGGTGCGATGTGGGGAGTTTAAAGCGATGTAGCTACCATATAAAAATATGGCACCGCGCTTAATCTAAAGTGCGTGGTGGGGACGGAGATGTATATCCCCCAATATTTGTGGCGTTTGTTAATAAATAAAGTTAATGCCGTCATTAGTGGCAGCTCTCAGCAAAACTTTTATCTACTTTCCCCTATAGATAAGTGCTCTTTGGGGAGATGGATATTTCTGCAGTCATATTGTGCCTTCCGTTAATGAGTTGTGGTCCTGTTTGTTCGAGTTTTATGCTAATGAGGCTTGTAATTTACTGACAAACTGGCTTGCTTTCAAAAAAACACTCCTATTGCTGTGACTTTTTTTTTATTATTTTCACCCAAAACACTGATGGGCTAATTCGCATATTGATGGCAGCAGATGTATACCATCGCAGGGAAGCAAGAAAAATGGAGGAAAGGGCAGGAAAGATTGTTTTAAAATATCAAATATCTCGAATGCGCAAGTGGGAACAATTTGGATCAGGTGGTGGGCCCTCCGCTTCTCCGTTGCTGAAACGGTTAAAGCCAGCTGCAAATTAATCGATGGCATGAAGCACCATCGTCAAAATTAGCCAGTCCTGGTGCAGGTTTGGGGAAGTACCGTAGGCTTCTTACAGTGCAATCCTAAAAAGTGTTCCATCCTGCAGAGCCCATTGACTTCAGTGGAATTTGCAGGGTGTAACTCTGTTTGGGATCGCACTGCTCAAGTCAGGTAGATGAAGCTGAAGGAGGAAGGCTTATGGACACATAGGGTGATAACAGAGGGGCATTTAGGGGTGGATCGGAGGCATCCCAAATTGGGCTGTCCCAAAAAGAGCCATCCCAAAGGCTCCACACGCTCTCCGGTGAGGCAGCCCGATCCCATCTGCCAGGTGACTGGGCCAGATCAGACCGTGGTGGGGGTGGGGAGGTGCCTCAGAAGCCAGATTGTTCTTCTTACTTACTTACTTACTTTATTCGATTTATATCCCGCCCTACCCCACCGAGGTGGGCTCAGGGCGGCCTACAACAATAAAAGCTAACAAAGGTCGATTTAAATACAATTAAAATTATACAATAAAATACATAAAAACCTAAAAATACATAAAACTCACATCGATATACACTATGCTACTATTACTTAAATCAGTCCTTCAAATTTCCAATATTCGGTAATCTGATGTTTAAGATTTAATAATCAGGCATTCTGCTCACAGTTAATTATATGCCAACCGGAAGAGGGTTGTTTTACAGGCCCTGCGGAACTGTTCAAGGTTCCGCAGGGCCCTCACCTCCTCCGGGAGCTGATTCCACCAACAGGGAGCTGCAATCGAGAAGGCCCTGTCCCTGGTCGCTTTCAGACGGGCCTCCTTTGGCCCAGGGATTATAAGGAGGTTCTGAGACCCCGACCTCAGCACTCTCTGGGGGACATGTGGGGAGAGACGGTCCCTAAGGTAGGCAGGTCCCAGACCATAAAGGGCTTTAAAGGTCATAACCAGCACCTTGTACCGAACTCGGTATGTTATCGGCAGCCAGTGCAGTCCTCGAAGCCCCGGCTGGATGTGCTCCCGTCTAGGGAGCCCTAACAACAGCCGGGCAGCGGCATTCTGCACTAGCTGCAACTTCCGGGTTCGGCACAAGGGCAGCCCCATGTAGAGGGCATTGCAGTAATCCAGCCTCGAGGTGACCGTTGCATGGATCACTGTTGCCAGGTCGTCGCCCTCCAGGAAAGGGGCCAACTGCCTTGCCCGCCTAAGATGAAAAAATGCGGACTTGGCAGTGGCTGCTATCTGGGCCTCCATAGTTAGGGTAGGCTCCAGTAGCACCCCCAGGCTCCTAACCCTGTGTGCCGCTGACAGAGGCACACCATCGAGGGCCGGTAAGGGAATCTCCCTCCCTGGACCACGGCGACCCAGGCAAAGGACCTCTGTCTTCGTCGGATTTAGCTTCAGCCCGCTCAGCCTGAGCCATCTAGACACGGCCTGCAATGCCAGGTCCAGGTTTTCTGGGACACAGGCAGGCCGGCCGTCCATAAGTAGATAGAGCTGGGTGTCATCAGCGTACTGGTGGCAACCCAGCCCATATCTCCGGGCAATCTGGGTAAGAGGGCGCATATAGATGTTAAACAACATCGGGGATAGAACTGCTCCCTGAGGGACCCCGCAATCCAGCGGGTATCTTTGGGACAATTCACCCCCAATCGCCACTCTTTGTCCCCGACCTTTGAGGAAAGAGGTAAGCCATTGTAAAGCCAACCCCTGAATCCCCACGTCGGCAAGACGGCAAGTCAGCAACCGATGGTCGACCGTGTCGAACGCTGCCGACAGGTCTAACAGCATCAGTACCGCCGAGCCGCCTCGGTCCAGATGCCGCTGGAGATCATCCACCAGGGCAACCAGCACTGTCTCCGTCCCATGACCTGGGCGGAAGCCCGACTGATGGGAGTCAAGGACGGAAGCATCCTCCAGGAAACTCTGTAGTTGCAACGCCACTGCCCTCTCAATGAGTTTACCCAAAAAGGGTAAATTCGAGACCGGCCGATAGTGTGCCAATTCGGCCGGATCCAGTGTTGGTTTTTTTAAGAGGGGACGGACCACTGCCTCCTTAAGAGGCGTTGGAAATTGCCCTTCCATCAGGGATCTATTTATGATATCCCGTATAGGATACCTAAGCTCCCTCTGGCAAGATTTAATAAGCCAGGAGGGGCAAGGGTCCGAATTGCAAGTTGTAGGGCGTGCAGACAAGAGGATCCTGTCAACTTCCTCCAAGCTGAGAGCGCCGAAACCATCCAGAATACAATCTGAAGACAGGCAAGGAGCCTCGGGTTCGGATACTGTCTCCAATATGGCGGGGGTGTCGCGGCGGAGCGACGCGACTTTATCTGCAAAAAATTTCGCAAAAGCCTCACAGCCTATTTCCAATTGACTAACGTTTGGGCTGCCCTGTGGCAGCGTTATAAGAGTCCGAATTATGTTGAACAATTGTGCCGGGCGCAAAGTTGCAGATGCAATCTTAGCCGCAAAGTATGTTTTCTCCCCCAACAGGTCAAGCACTCATGCGCTCAAGTGCTCTGGCTAGTTTTTAAAAGAAGAAGAAGAATTGTAAATTTATACCCCACCCTTGTCCCTGAATCAGAGACTCAGAGCGGCTTACAATCTCCTATGTCTTCTCCCCCAACAACAGACACCCTGTGAGGTGGGTGGGGCTGGAGAGGGCTCTCACAGCAGCTGCCCTTTCAAGGACAACTCCTGCAGTAGCTATGGCTGACCCAACGCCATTCCAGGAGGTGCAAGTGGAGGAGTGGGGAATCAAACCCGGTTCTCCCACATAAAAGTCCGCACACTTAACCACTACACCAAACTGGCTCTCAAAAAAGGAGGAAGTGGCTTGGGGCAGCTTGGTGGTTTCACACCACCAAGGCACCTCCCTTGTGCACTTCCTCATCCAGTCACTGAGGAGGCAACTGGCATGCAGCTCAAATATTTGCTACCGTTTTGACAGTGGTAGCTTTTTGAGCCACTCTGAGGACCCTGGGGGACGAGGTGAGTATGGGATGGGGATGGGCGGCAGATATTAGTGTTTGTAAGGATTTTGGAGGTTGGTTTCCAAGGTGTCACTGAGTCAGCCCAAAGTGCCAGTCTGTAATCACCCATAAGGAAGCAAGAACCCTTGGTCAACTTTCTTTACCTGTGCCCTCCATGTTTGTCACAGCTTATCTAATCTTTCCTTCAGTAGCCTTAGGAGTCAAAGAAGAAATAAGGTCAACAGAAACAACCTGATGGAGAAAGTCACCCAAGGGCTCCTGCTACCCTGTACATTTGCCATGTTAAAAAAGCCAAGCTTTGGCTCTTAAAAACACTGACGCCCACACAAAATAAAGGCAAAGAGAACTGGGATGTAGTTACATGAGTGTGCTCAAATATCAGGCAAGCAGGACCCCATAGCCACCTTTCTCGGCCCCTTACCCCTGCATCTTATCTTTCCTTCTCTAATTATTCCTTTAGGAGCTCAACCTCTACAGACAATTAGCTGCAGATGGAGAAATAAAGATAAATGGAATTAATTAAATGGATAGAGAAAATCTGCCCAGGCTATCTGTTTTGCCTGTGATCCACTCCAGCTTTCTCTGCCTGCGTCTGGGGGGCAGGCTTTAGAATTCTCACCCAGGAATACTTTGGACGTGGGCAATGTAATGCATAGCCAGGCTCAGGAAATTGTCCCAGCAGTTGAATGTTGCAGTGAAAAGCACCTTGTTGTGATATTATGTGGATCCGTGTTTTACAAAGTGGCTTTGTATTGCTATTGTTTGTTTTCGGGAAGGACTTTACACAGCTGTTCCCACATTGAAATGAGAGAAGTGTAGAATCACCCAGAGAAATGTTGCTAGTAACCTTCCTTCCTTCCTTCCTTCCTTCCTTCCTTCCTTCCTTCCTTCCTTCCTTCCTTCCTTCCTTCCTTCCTTCCTTCCTTTTCAGCCAGTGGAAAGTGTCATCAAGGCACAGCTGATGTATGGTGTATGGTTTTCAAGGCAAGAGATGATCAGAGGTGGTTTGCCATTGCCTGCCTCTGTAATAATAATAATAATTTTTTATTTCTATCCCGCTCAGGGCGGCTCACAGCATAAAATACACATTACATCAGTTTACGTTATAAAAACATGGTTAAAACAGTTATAAATTATTAAAATTAACATAACAATATGGCGTTGTAAACATTAGATTTCGTAACATCAGATAATAAAAACATTTCCAGCAGCATACCTAGCTTTATTACTGATTCTATCGCTAGTTGAAGGCCACCTTGAAAAGGTGGGTCTTACAGGCCCTACGAAATTGATCTAAACATCTTAGGGCCCTCATCTCCTCGGGGAGTTGGTTCCACTGTGTAGTGACCCTGGAATTCCTTCGTGGTCTGCCATCCAGGGCTGTAACTAAGCAGGGGCTGTGGGGGCAGTGCCCCTTCCCCAAACTGCCAGACATACCCTCTCCTGGCCCCCAACCCCCCTTACCTATTGATTAGGCTTCACTAATTAAATCAGTGTCCCCCAGTGCCCCCTCCAGAAAAAATCCTAGATATGGGTCTGCTCCCATCCAAATTCTGACCAGGACCTACCCTGCTTAGCTTCTGAAAATTTATGAGATAAGGTTAGCCTGAACTGTCCAGTTCAGAGCCTCATAATGTCCCCCTCCCACAAAAAAATCAGTTGTTGTTACTATTATTATTGCTGCTGCTGCTGCTACTACTGCTGCTGCTACTGCTACTATGACTACGACTAATAATAACAACAACAATAATAATTTGACTTACTTAATCACCGCATCTCAGGTGATTCATCTAGTGCTGAAATATGACTTTTCATTCTTTTGGGGATGAGCAAATGTTCCTTTAGTTAAGTTTAGTTTATATACATTTTGATTTCTGACAAGACACAGCTTCATAGAGTCAAAGAGTTGGAAGGGACCTCCAGGGTCATCTAGTCCAACCCCCCTGCACAATGCAGGAAACTCACAAATGCCACCCCCTAAATTCACAGGATCTGCATTGCTGTCAGATGACCGTTTAGCCGCTGTTTAAAAACCTCCTGGGAAGGTTTTCACTTTTCTGTTTCTTGCTCTAGGCCTTGTTTATTTGTTGGCACGGCATTCCCATATTTATATGGTATTTGTACACATAAAGCCACTTTACTGATGCACGAAAAGTATCGGAAGGCAGATATTTATGCAAAAATGTTCATACAAATAAATCGCCAGTGGTGTTCTATTCTCCCCCTCCCCAAAAAAAGGTTGGGCAAATTTTAGAAGCAGCCCACAAAGAAAAGCAAGAATTGTGTAAGTTGAGACCATAAAACATTTCTTGTAAAGGTAGATTTGAAGTCATTGTTGCCATGATCCAGAGAGGTGCACATTTGCGTATCCATGCCCTTTTTAAAGATAGGGGGAAAGGCACTTCTGTTTTGAATAATTCCCACACCAAAAACCCTGGAATGTGGCCCTCGTATTTAAATTTAGCTTTCTTAAAAGGTAAAGGTAGTCCCCTGTGCAAACACTAGTTGTTTCCGACTCTGGGGTGACGTCGCATCACGATGTTTTCACGGCAGACTTTTTACACAGTGGTTTGCCATTGCCTTCCCCAGTCGTCTACACTTTCCACCCAGCAAGCTGGGGACTCATTTTACCAACCTCAGAAGGATGGAAGGCTGAGTCAACCTCGAGCTGGCTACCTGAACCCAGCTTCCACCAGAATCGAACTCAGGTCATGAGCAGAGCTGAGGACTGCAGTACTGCAGCTTTAGCACTCTGCACCACGGGGCTACCATTTAGCTTTTTTATAACTGCTTTAAAACTCACCTTAGGCTTTTCTGTTCACAGATTTATTTTCAGCTAATCCCAGCTGCTAGACTTTAAAAATGTTCGCGAAAAGGAGCTCTCCAGCAATATTGAAAAAATATGCTTGTCACTGCTTTTTGTGTGTGTTTGTTTCATTACTTAAAAGACTTCTGCTATAATACCCCTTTTGGAAAAAAAAAAGAGGGGGGGGGAGACCTCAGGACTTTCACATTGATTTGCCCTATTCAGGGAAAGGTATTCTTTGTAGAGCATGAATACTGTGCTTGAAAGCTGGCCATTCATTTCTTGGTCTATCCTATCTGGAAGATCCAGGGGGGGGGGGGGGAGAAGAAGAAGATATTGGATTTATATCCCGCCCTCTACTCCGAAGAGTCTCAGAGCGACTCACAATCTCCTTTACCTACAACGATGACCATGATGTATGAAGACACTTGCCATAAGTAGCATCCAAGTCATTTCACATCCAAGTAGCATCCAAGTCATTGACAGACCTTTAGTAGCTCAAAGTCCACTTGATTTGATAAGTAAAGTTCATTGTGATTTTGACACTGTGCTCCTGGTCTTTTAGGAGCACGGGAACTCTGCCATGTGTGGGGATCTACCCGGTGCCATGGATCATGACCTACATCAGTGAAAAATATCAATGACATCTCAATTTTTTGGATTTTTTTTTTCATGATTTCTCAGCTCTCCCCATCAAGAATTGCAATGGAAATGTACCTACAGACATTGGCTTGAAACTTGGGCCAAACCAGAAGGGTCATATAAGCTCCATTGATAGGGTCTTTCACTCTTAAAGAAATTAATTTAAAGAAACCAATGGAGGGCCAGTGTGGTATAGTGGTTAAAGTGTCGGACTAGGATCTTGGAAACCCAGGTTCAAGTCCCCGCTCTGCCATGGAAGCTTGCTGAGTGACCTTCGGCCAGTCACTCATTCTCAGCCTAATTATTTTGGGGGGCTGGTTGGGAGGGTAAAATGGAGGAGGGGGAGAACGATGGAAGGCCACTTTGAGTTCTCACTAGGAAGAAAATCATGATGCAAATGAAGTCGATTTTTTAAAATTAGCAGCTTTAAAAGTTGGGAAAGGACTGCTGGGGGGAGGGGCATGTATTCCTTTCATCCCATGCCTCTTTGATGATTTAAATCACCCCCTAAAGCTCGGGGGGCGGGGGGGGGCGGGGGAGGCTTATACCTTTGAGTTCCCTTCAACCGATCTATTTATAGCTCTCTGTGTCTGCTAACGTTACACAACCGACGCAAGGCATAAATGAGCTGCATAATTGCATGAATATTTTAACACATGACTTTTTGTGACTGAGCAATCTGCTTTTGCATTACTTTTAGAGGAGGGTGGTTATGCAATACTTCCCGGCTTGAATTATTGGTCCAGGAGCGGGGGGAGGTTTTCCCTCCTAAAAGCTGCAGTGTACAACACTCCACATTTTCTTATACATTATATTCTGTGGGGTCATTTTTTTTAAGGCCGCCTATATTTTAAAGGCACATGAAGCAGACGGTTCAGGTTGCCTATTCCTAAGAGGCAAGCTCTGATCTGGATGAAGATCAGGCTAGCCTGATCTTGTCAGATTTCAGAAGCTAAGCACAGCCAGCCCTGGTTAGTACTTGGATGGGAGACCTCCAAAGAATACCAGGGTCATGACATGGAGGCAGGCAATGGCAAACCACCCCTGAACGTCTCTTGCCTTGAAAACACTTTGGGGTCACCATACGTCGGCCATGACTTGATGGAATATTCCACCATCACCCTTCCTGAGAGACTGTCTGCATGTCTTAAAATTGTGCAATAGGAGGTGTCTTCTTGATTTTAGATAAAGAACTGTCTAATGCCAAACTTGGGAGGGGAGGTCTCCATGGCAGAACATCTGACTTGCATGCAGAAGGTCCCAAGTGAAAGCCCTGGGGACTCCATAGGGTCACCAGGTCCACTTACCTGGACTGGGGGGGGGGGGCTGCCACTTCTGGGAGACCGGAAACTGGGCTTTTTTGTAGAAAAAGCCCAACCGGAACTCATTTGCATACTAGGCCACACCCCGACACCAAGCCATCCAGAACTGCGTTCCTGCTCAAAAAAAGCCCTGACCAGAAGTAAAACCGGAAGTGCATCCCCGACATGACAGTGTCACTCATAAGTGACGGCATCACATCAGGGGACAAAACTCTATGGTAAATTTGCCCTCAAAACCAGAATATTACCATGACTTGATGGTATCACTTCCCGGTGACATTATCACATCAGTGATTATCAGAAGTCACCTGAAAGCGTTGGTTGGGTGTTAGGATTTCCCCCCACCAGGAGATTGGGAACCTTAGGTCTCCATTTAAAAGGATTTTGGGAGGTGTTGAGAAATTCCTTTGTTTGCCTGAGATCCTGGAGAGCTACTGCAAGTCAAGCTTTTAAAAAGCCAGCTGGATGATCAGCTAACGGTGTGTAAGGGCCGCTTCACCGTGTTCCATTTAAGATGTAAGATTCTTGCTATGACAAAGGAAATCTCTAGCCTGGATGTGCCCTGACCTTCAAAGCCCAAGCTAGGCCAATCTTATCAGATCTCAGAAGCTAAGCAGGCTTGGCCCTGGTTATTATTTGGATAGGCCAGTACATGGAGGCAGGCAACAGCAAACAACCTCTGAAAGCCTGTTGACCTGGCAGCACTAGAAATGTGGAATGCCCTCTTGGAGGCCATAAGGGCCCTGCGGGAGCTTTCTCAATTCCACAGGGCCTGCAAAACTGAACTATTTCTACAGGCCTCCAATACCTCAACCGGGAGAGGACTGCCATCCTTCACTGCTGAGGAACTACGGTCATAGAATCACCATCAGAAGAGAAGAAAGAAAGATCCCGCCTATAATGAAGTTAAGAGCCCCGTGGCGCAGAGTGGTAAAGCTGCAGTACTGCAGTCTGAGCCCTCTGCTCACGACCTGAGTTCGATCCCCGGCAGAAGCTGGGTTTTCAGGTAGTTGGCTCCAGGTTGACTCAGCCTTCCATCCTTCCGAGGTTGGTAAAATGAGTCCCCAGCTTGCTGGGGGGAAAGCGTAGATGACTGGGGAAGGCAATGGCAAACCACCCCGTAAAAAGTCTGCCGTGAAAACATGAAAGCAACGTCACCCCAGAGTCGGAAATGACTGGTGCTTGCGCAGGGGACAACCTTGGCCTTTTTATATTGAAGTTAAATCAGCACCATATAATATAATATGTTTTTTTTAATTGTGCTTTATTGGTTTTAATTGTAATTATAGATATTTGAACTGACTGTTAGCCGCCCTGAGCCCGCCTGCGGAGAGGGTGGGATAAAAATCTAAAGTAATAAATAATAAATACATAAATAAATGAAAACCCTTCGGGGTCGCCGCGAATCAGCTGGTGCTTGACACTTTTACGCAACAGCCTTGAAGTTCAGCCCAGAGAGACAGAGCTTCTTACTTCCTGCTCTGGTGGCATCTGCATTTGCTTTCTACCGTGGACGTACTTAAGGTATCTAACAACAATTGGATAGTCAAGAAGGGTTAAGCATGAATTCAGCACATTTTCTATTCCAGGCACTGGTGAACATGAAGGGAAAGCTGCACACAGATTAAGGTTGAATGAAGGTTCCCGATTGTATTCCTGTTTGTGTTTTTGTCAAGTATTTTGCTTATCCACTTTTCTCTGTCCGTCTGGTGAACAAGCTTGTATTCTGCATGCACACTGTACAAATTGTATACAGTTTTTACATTGTTCATAGATCTACACCATGTCTGTGTTTAACATACTTACAACACTGACTGCCTGATGCACAAATAACACTGGAAAATGTGTGGGTTGTGGGCCTTGGAATCAGTGGGAGCTCACAGGAGCACAGCTCCTGAACTTTCTGAGAGCTCCACCTCCTCCTTCTGAGAGTTCCACCTCCTTGTCCATTGAATAGTAGGTGCAGCTGCATAACAAGCCCTGGATGAGCTCCACTACCTATTTTTCTACAAAATGATCCCTGGTGGGTTGTATCAGACTCTACTTTGCATCATCAGAAGTTCCCTGCCTCTTCCTTTCCAGTACAGTCCACTGACTTCCACAAAAGGCTGCTCCTGGGGGATAAGTCCCCCAAAGACCAATACAAGGGGGATCTGCACCAGGAAGGGGGAATTGGTGGAAATGGACAAACCGGGGGTGTCAAACATGCAGTTCAGGGCCAATCAGGCCCTGGGAGGGCTGCTATCAGGCCCCCAAGCAACTGGCTGTCATCTGCTTCCTTCTCCTTCTCTCTTGCTTCCATCTGTATAACAGCTTGCTTTGAAAGGCTTGCTCAATTGCACAGGAGCTACAGAGCAAAACCTCTATTTTCTCATTGACTGAGGCTCCTTCCTTGGGGAGGAAGGGGAGAGGAATAACTTGCTTTGCCAGGCTCTCTCAATTGCACAGCGGAGCCACTGAGCCAAGCCTCTCTTCCTTCTATTAGCTGAGGCTCCCCCACCACCACCAGTCCCCGGGGAAGGAAGGAAAGAGCCAGCGCTTCCTTTGCCGAGTTCCCTGGATCCCACAAGAGAAATACAAAGAAAGCATCTTTAAGACCAATGAGTGCTAACATTTTAAGCATGTTTTAAAAATATATATATTTGCGTTTGTCTGTGTTCTTTATAAAATTTGTATCTCTGCTACTTAATCTTAATAGGTACACACATGGCCCGGCCCAACATGGCTCAGCCCAGCCTGACATGACCTGGCCCGACAAGGTCTCATTTATGTCAGATCCAGCCTTCACAGCAAATGAGTTCAACACCCCTGATTTAGACCAGTCCCTCACTAGCAGTTGCTTTGCCCCCGAGCTTCTGCGTGAGCACACATTTTGATCTGCGGATCCCTCCAATTTCTCTCGCGGTTTTTTGCTCTTGTTTTTTTGAAAGCAAGGAACCACGAGAGAAATTGGAGGGAGCTGTGGATTCAAATGTGCCCACGCAGCAAGCGGTGGGGAATTGATTGCTTGAGCTGGGGAAAGCAGAAGCCCATGGGCGGAGCAACTGCTAGTGAGAAATCAGCAGGCCTCAGGTTCAGGAGGAGCTCACAGGAGCACAGTTCCTGAGCCTTTCTGATGGTTCCCCCTCTTCCTTCCAACCTACCTTGTCCATTGAATAGAAGGTGCAGCTGCATAAGAATCTCTGCATTAGGAGAGAAGGCAGCCAGCCAGCCACCAGGAGCTTTGCCACACCCCCAGCAGCCCTCATTAACCTCTGGAGAAACCCCCATCACTCTTTCTCCACTACTTATGTGATTTTGGGTGGCAGGTAGCTTGCGGGCCTTTTGACTGGGGGGGGGGGGGGCAGCCCAGGAGAGCCCTGGGTGAGCGAGGCCTGCTTGGACTGGCTGGATCTCGAGCCAGCCCAACCAGGCCTCGCTCACCCGGGGCTCTTTTTTCTTGCATCGGTTTGCTTTCGGCTGTGGGGGTGGCTTATGCTAATGAGCTCTGACACCTATTTTTCTACAAAACGACCCCTGGGAATTGTTTTCTGGTGGAAATTTGATATAAATAGGAAAGGACATGAAAGAATCCTGGACTCAATTTTACACAAGGGGGGGGGGAACAAAATGGAGATGTTGAGGTCCAAGAAGCAAGGATAAGAAGATCCATAACATCCTTAATACAAATAAGGTTTTAAGGAAGTTTCTCAGCACAGTTATAAACTTGGTATCCTCTGGGGCAAACCTGGCAATTATTTTATGTCTTATCTGTAATGTACTTTTGCACCAAAAAAGGGGCTTGTGTTTCCCCCCAAGGCAATTGACTGACATTGACCACCTTCTCTTGGATTTCTTTTCATTCCACGTAATGTAGTGAGATTAACAGCGCAATTATTTGCAGAAGGCTGAAGCTCTTATTTAATTAAAGTGAAACAAAGCTACCCCACAAAAACACCAAGTTTGCACAGCTGAACTGAGTACCAAGCTTTAGGATATGTAAAGGGATATTTTATTTGGGAAAAAAAATATTTCTCTATGAGATTTTTTTAAAAAATAAATAAATAATGTTCCTTTTCCTTGTCAAATACCTTATTAATTTAGAATGCCAAAAGAGTGGGTGATTTTGTTTACTCAGGTTTGCATAGGGGAGCAAATGCGCTAATGTGCTATGGCAATAAAAGCCCCAAATTGCCCTCTGCAATTGCGAAACAAGCCTGCGGTGCCTCATTATTTCTTTAATTACAATGGTCCTAATTATATTCCACGTTTGGAGATATACGTCCTCCGAAGGAAAAAAAAATACGTGGGGAAAAAAAAGCATTGTTTAATTAAAATTTCAATTTCTAGCCTGTTATTAAAAGTAAAATTAGCATTTCTAGGGAGCAGGGCCTGATTGCATTCATCTCGTTCAGTTTTGTGGACAAAAATCTGCAGGCTAATTGGCTCCTTTTGAAATGTATATGGAATCTGTGTATAGAAAGTTGCTGTTTGCTAAGATTCATACAATTTGAGCAGCTTTGCTCCCTTCTCCCAGCAAGCATCAAGCAACGACATGATTGCTGTCGCTGGAATGAAAACCGCATATTAATTCTTAAATTTAAAAAAAAAGAAGAAGACGACTCGGGTTGTATGAACAACGGGAGGCCGCTGGGACAGATGAGGAGAAGAGGAAAGGAAAGAGGAGAGCATGGAGAAGAAGATAACTCGTAAGAATGGTTTGTCTTCAGTGACAATGCAGCCAATTGATATATTTTTAATTATCACACCTTGGAGCCTCTAACGAAATGTTGTTGCTTTTAAGCAAAGGGACTCTCAGAGGTAAGACCCCCTGTAGCTTGGTGTCAGGATGATATAAGTTTGCCTCCGGCATTGCTACCAGCTGAAAACACTTTTGACAGCTTCTGTCCTCAAAGCACAGGGTTTTGTGGGGTTTTTTAAAAGTATAAACCCCATTGAAACAAATGGGGGTTTACGCTGGCAAATTACTTTGAGGTTCACAGGCCTGCCTAGATTAAAACTAAGACAGATGGGCAGCTATAAGCTGATTACCATTATCAGTTAAAGACTGGCTTTTATCGTTTTTAAAAAAAGAAACACCCCTCTCCTTTTAAAAATGCGTCCCGGCGTAAAACAATATGATGCCACCAACTGACTTTTTAATATGGATGCATGCAACAGCAGACACGGCCTCTCAAGGAGCTTCTATGGCTTTATTGAGGCAATACATTTTTTCCCCCTAGTAAATGAAAAATCTTCAAATTGCGTGGTAATGGCTGCAAGGGAGCTGTTTGTAATGTTTATGGGTCTGGAAATGCACAAGGCTGATTGGGTCAGCATCCGTTCTGAATGCAGCTCCTTGGCTTTTGCATGAGAGAAGATGTATGTAGTTAACGAAGAGTCAAAGGAAGGCCTTGTAGTGGAGGCAGGGGAGGGATAACCAAACCCTCTCAGGTCGGTGTGGACAGGATGCTGTTTCTTCTGCTGAGCAGAAGCTTCTGAGGCGCTGTTCAGGAACCTTTGGCGGACAGACTATCGCATGTTATTAACTTTCCTTTCATCTAAGGAGTCCGGCTTACTAGATTCTGTCCTCAGAGAGCACAGCTCTCATCCTTAGGTGAAAAGCTCCCCAGTGCTTACCTCATCACAAGTTATGTCCTTAGTAGTAGGCAGGGGTGGAATTCTAGCAGGAGCTCCTTTGAATATTAGGCCACACCCCCTGATGCAGCCAATCCTCCAAGAGCTTATGAAAAGGAGCCTCGTAAGCTCTTGGAGGATTGACTACATCAGGGTTGTGTGGCCTAATATGCAAAGGAGCTCCTGCTAGAATTCCACCCTGGTAGTAGGAAGGGCTTTTTTGTAGCAGGAACTCCTTTGCATATTAGGCCACACACCCCTGATGTAGCCAATCCTCCTGGAACTTACAGTAGGGCCTGTACTAAGAGCCCTTTACATCAGGTGGGTGTGGCCTAATATGCAAAGGAGTTCCTGTTGCAAAAAAAAGAGAAGCCCTGGTAGTAGGAGATGTTGCCTAATGCCTTTCCCTTGTAAGGGCCCATCTGCCAGGCTACCAACCCCCCAGTTTCTCTCTCATTGCCTTTTCTTCCATTGTAGCATTGAGGGTATTTCAGGAGACTCTTTCCCTTCACCCCCTGAGGATAGCCAGGGAGTCCTTCTGGCTCCCATACCAGTCTCTGAGTGACCTTCACTCCAGGTACCTCCTGTGTGTGTGTTCTTTTCTTGGAGGACTTTGTCCCTTGAAATGATGCCACTTCCAGTTTTGGTCAATCGACTTTCAGTTGTCTCAGCAGCACCTGGAACAGCTTATCTAAGGTTCTTGGAGTTTGAGTACCACAGCTTTCCCTCTTCAGCCCGTTCTACAGTTATCTGCAGCCATAGTTGCCTTAGCTGGAACAAGTACATTGAGCAGGAGAATGTATGAATTGGAGGGGGCACCATAAGAGTACCAAGTCCAACAACCTGGTGGCAGAAAGCACTTGGCTGCCCAACGGTATTCCTAAGGAAGATTTTTAATTTTTAATTCTGCGCTGTTTTGACCCAAAAATCCCTGTTCTGGTTTTGCTTTTCCCGTATTGTATGCAAGTGAAACCCATGATTCCATATGTTCGTGGCATTCTTGTCACTAACATTTTTGGGCGTAAAATCTATGGATTTTTCAACCTCATTTGCTTATCAGTATACACTATGACGGATGCAATGATCATCTGCCCGTTCGGCTAATGGACTTGTTCTGGATGACTCTGGTCAGGCTGATTTAGATAAAGTCATGCACTTAGGAAACCCTAGGCATCTAGTTAGCTTTCCTGTATCAGATCATTTAACTCCTAGCCAGAGGTACACCTCATTACTGCTGCAGATTCATTCTGGGTATAGTACACAAGTAAATACTATTAGAGAATCTCTGCTTCCACTCTATGCTTTTTATTAAAGCAGAACTATTTTATTAAAGCAGAACTTAACACATTCATCCATCACTGTTACATAGATAATTAGAGGAAAGCAATTACACGAGTCCATCAAAGTTTCTTCTCCAAAAAGTAAGCAGACCAACAGGCAAAGAGCCACTTCTAAGAAGACTCTATCAATACAACTTCTCATATTTATAGGATTTAAAATCATCTCCTAACAACAACTAACGTTCCCACTTGATAAAGGTGCATATTCTTGGCTACTTATTATCTTGTAACTTCAAACACCATACAAAGGGGTTTTAGGAGGGTTTTTTTAAATTAATCAGATTTTTATTAACAGATTTTCAGTTAACAATAAAGAACACTGTAAATACAAAGTTAATTATACCTAAAATGTCTTCTTAGGATATACACAAAATGTTAGTTCATTCCTGCCACTTTTTTTTCCTTAACAAAGTCTATTTTAAAAACATGATTACAAGATTCTCATACATATGAATATTTTTTGGTCCTCAACCAAGATGCCCATCCTTGAACCATATCATCACTGCTATGAAGGTGGACGTTCTGGTGATCCGTCTGCACTTTGGGCTTCAACACATTGTTCCTATCGATAATGAGTTATACAGTTTCTAATCTATACAAGGCCATATAATCAGGGCCTTTTTTCGAACAGGAACGCAGTTCTGGCTGGCTTGGTGTCAGGTGTGGCCTAATATGCAAATGACTTCTTGCTGGGCTTTTTCTACAAAAAAAGCCCCCCATATAATTATTGAAGAAGAAGATAGAAGATATTGGATTTATATCCCGCCCTCCACTCCAAAGAGTCTCAGAGTGGCTCACAATCTCCTTTACCTTCCTCCCCCACAACAGACACCCTGTGAGGTGGGTGGGGCTGGAGAGGGCTCTCACAGCAGCTGCCCTTTCAAGGACAACCTCTGCCAGAGCTATGGCTGACCCAAGGCCATGCTAGCAGGTGCAAGTGGAGGAGTGGGGAATCAAACCCGGTTCTCCCAGATAAGAGTCCGCACACTTAACCACTACACCAAACTGGCTCTCCACTTTGTCTTCTTCTTGCTGCTGTTCAAGGCTATCCTTTTCTGGGTCTCTTTCATGCCATGCTTCCCTGAAAGAAAGAAACAGTGGCGGCACAGTACAGAGCAGTAAATCAAACAACTGTGCCAAAAAATTAACGCTTCATTTAAAGTAGAAAAGTATTAACATATGTATAAGTGCACAAGCATCCAAAGCATTATAATAACAATTACAAAACATTTAAGAACACAAAGTCCCATTAAAAGTATGTCAATTCCACTGTTTGACTCTGGAAGAATTCTCAGTACTCAAAGGGTTGTGTTAACTCCCAAATTATTTCCAAAACGGAGTCTGTCCACAGAAATCGCCTTCAAAGGGAAATTCACCCTCACGTGATCACCAGCTTGATACCACGTTTCACTGCATACAGCTTTTTCCGAAGCCGAACAAATATACTTGTAATGTCATCCTGACTAACTCTTGTACACGCCCATTTCTGAATTCTCAAATGACGGCTTCTTAAATGTTTTGTGAACATATGTAAACATATGAAGCTGCCTTATACTGAATCAGACCCTTGGTCCATCAAAGTCAGTATTGTCTTCTCAGACTGTCAGTGGCTCTCCAGGGTCTCAAGCTGAGGTTTTTCACACCTATTTGCCTGGCCCCTTTTTTGGAGATGCCAGGGATTGAACCTGGGACCTTCTGCTTCCCAAGCAGATGCTCTACCGCTGAGCCACCGTCCCTCCCCTAATTTGCAATTGTTATTATAATGTTTTGGATGCTTGTGCACTTATAAATTATACTTTTCTACTTTAAGTGAAGTGTTAGTTTTTTGGCACGGTTATTTGATTTTCTGCTCTGTGCTTCCCTGAGTGGCCAGGTTTTGTTCTATTTATGTGTGCTGCAACACCCTCTATGATCTTTCTGGTCAAGACCAGCAATATTTCCCTTCCATTTCTGCCCATATCTATGGCAGCCTGTTCACAGGATGCGTGTTTGACAAACTTCTCTCCGGTATTCAAATGTGTTTCGATCTTATATTAATTAACATTTTTTTATTAAAAGTTTTTGAGCCGATACAGATGGATACAGACGTATCGTACGGATGCAGTTCTAATGACTTGATTTTAGCAAAAACCATCCGACAATTCAAATAGAAAGTGGGTAGAAGAAGCGTGTACAACATTATAAGCATTATAGATGATAGATAGATAGATAGATAGATAGATAGATAGATAGATAGATAGATAGATAGATAGATAGATAGATAGATAAATTTATTGTCATTGTTCTCAAAAAAGAAAATGAGAGCAACAAAATGAGGTGCTCTTCCACAAACATACCAACACATCAACACCCCCCCCCCCCAAAAAGGACATATACATAGACCATTTAAATGCATCTGAAAACAAATAACCATTCATAACCCTGCATTTAGCCTAACCACGGCACTTGGGTAGAAGCTGCCCTTGAATCTATTTGTCTTAGCCTTCAACACTCTATATCGCCTACCTGACGGTAAGATCTCAAATAGCGAGTGGCCCGGATGTGAAGGGTCTCTTAAGATCATTTGTATCTTCCTTTTACATCCCATATTATACAGATCCACCAATGAGGGGAGAGAACATCCACAAATCTTCTGTGCTCTTACCATCACTCTTTGGAGCACCCTTCTCTCTGCTTCTGTGCAGCTCCCAAACCACATGCAGAGGCAATAAGATAAAATGCTCTCAATGGAACTACGATAAAAGGCAACCAGCAGACTCCCTGACAGTTGTTGTGATCTTAAGAGTCTTAAATAGTATATAGTCGTTGCTGGGCCTTTTTCTCTAGAGCTAAAGTATTTGCCCCCCATGTTAGATCCTGTTTCATAGTAATTCCCAAAAACTTCCATTCTGTCACCTGTTCTACCATAACACCATCAATAAACAACGGCTGAATGTCCAGACTACTCTTCCTATAATCCACTATAATTTCCTCCGTCTTATTTACATTAAAAATAAGATTATTTTCTTTACTCCAGAGGGACAGCTGATGAACTTCCCTCCTATACACAGACCCATCATTCTCAGAGATGAGCCCCACTAACATTGTATCATCTGCATACTTAATGATTTTGTTACTCAGACTACTAGAAACACAATCAGACGTGTAAATAGTGAAAAGAAGTGGACTCAAGACACATCCCTGAGGAGTGCCAGTATTATGAGAGATAAATACTGATCATATGTAATATCAGTTGGAAAATTAAATAATCTGTCAAGTATTATACTCCACAAGTATTCTGATACCTGTGATGTTGGACTAGATGACCCTGGAGGTCCCTTTCAATTCTATGATTCTATATAGTATAAGTAATGGAAACAGGGCAGAAAATCTTATTGTGCATGCACATGTGTTTATTGATTTTCTGCATGTTACTCCCAGCCATTGCTGCAGCTGCCTCCCATACCTCCCTATTCTGCACACATTCTAACTTTTTTTTTTTTTTTAAATCTTGGCTGTATACAGATATGAACTGTCCCTGTGTTTCTTACATCTGTCTCAACCCAATGGCAAAGGAATGTGAACAGTACGGATGTGGATTAATTCATGCCTCTGCAAAACTGGACCTTCCCCCATCTGCCAGATTCTTATTCTTAAAATTTGGTTCCCCTAAGGACAATATCAGGGCTGACTGACTTGTGTTCTTGGCCTGTTACGTCCAGATGACCCAGTAATTTGTAGCTTTGTGTTTTGTTTTTGAAAGGAAAGGCAGGTGCACTGTTCAGACTGAGAATATGTATTTATTTCATTAGATTCACATCCCGCCCATTCTACAAAGGCACAAGGTGGCTACCAACATAAAATAAACAGGGGCAACATTAGTAAACAGCATGAAAACCAAAACAATAAAACAATCAAATAAAATCACAGTGGTGCTACTATATCTGTTATGAAGTAAAGGCATTCCCCTGTGCAAGCACCAGTCATTTCCGACTCTGGGGTGACATCGCATCACAACGTTTCCACGGCAGACTTTTTACGGGGTGGTTTGCCATTGCCTTCCCCAGTCATCTACACTTCCCCCCCCCCCCCCAGCAAACTGAGTACTCATTTTACCGACCTCGGAAGAATGGAAGGCTGAGTCAACCTTGAGCCAGCTATCTGAACCCAGCTTCCACCAGTATTGAACTCAGGTCATGAGCAGAGAGCTTGGACTGCAGTACTGCAGCTTTACCACTCTGTGCCACGGGGCTGCTACATTTGTTATAGGCAGGATCATACAGTATCATCCACTCTCCAATGCCATCAAATCCTTGGCAGTTGGTATTAATACAAGATAGGTCCAGGTGGGAGTGGCAGCTCTCTCCAATTTCTAGTCTGTGCCTTTGCCTTCTTGCACTACTGCTCGGGAGCTCAGGCTACTGGGGAGAACCAAACTTTTAGTTCCTTAGACAAGCTCATGATTTTTCAACCTGCATCTCATTGAAGGCAGGCTGTGGTTGGTTCCTTTCAAGTGCTCATGCACTATCCAAAGCCGCTTAGGAAAGAAAGACTGTAGAAATAGTTACTATAGTGATCTAAAAACTACTTGATGTGGTGTTTGAATCAGTCTTTGAACACAGGCATTGAAATTTTTTTTTATTATTAAGATTTATATCCTGCCCTCCCCACCGAAGCAGGCTCAAGGCGGCTCACAAGAAATAAAATCACAGTAAAACATTCATGATACATTTAACATAATACAACATTCCACGTTCTATAAATAACAATTAAAACAGTTTGGTGCTAGTGTTGTTAATATCTGATGGTATTCAGTGCTCTAGGTATCCTTTAGTCGAAGGCTAGCTGGAATAGTGCTGATTAGGGACTCAACTCATAAATGAACCATGCAATCATGGCAGGTTCCAATATCAATCCTTTTCCTCCAATGGTTTTCAGCATTTCCATCCATATTCATTTTCTTTCTTTTCTTTCTTTCTTTCTTTCTTTCTTTCTTTCTTTCTTTCTTTCTTTCTTTCTTTCTTTCTTTCTTTCTTTCTTTCTTTCTTTCTTTCTTTCTTTCTCTCGAGCCAGTTTGGTGTAGTGGTTAAGTGTGCGGACTCTTATCTGGGAGAACCGGGTTTGATTCCCCACTCCTCTATGTGCTGGAATGGCCTTGGGTCAGCCATAGCTCTCATAAGAGTTGTCCTTGAAAGGGCAGCTGCTGTGAGAGCCCTCTCCAGCCCCACCCACCTCACAGGGTGTCTGCTGTGGGGGAGGAAGGGAAAGGAGATTGTGAGCCGCTCTGAGACTCTTCGGAGTGGAGGGCGGGATATAAATCCAATATCTTCTCTCTCTCTCTCTCTCTGCATTTGCATTTGTACCACTTTGCATTCTAAACCCCTGCCCACCAGCTGTATGTAGCTCTGCTCACTGTACCTCATTCCTCATCTGAAGAAGTGTGCATGCACACAAAAGCTTACATTCTGAATAAAACTTTGTTGGTCTTAAAGGTGCTACTGGACTCCTACTTTGTTCTATTGCTTCAGACCAACACGGCTGCCCACCTGGATCTCTCTTTCTCTGTGAAGTCTCTCATATATATATATATATATATATATATATATATATATATATATATATATATATATATATATTAGAGAGAGAGAGATCTACATTACACATACAATTATACCCACAGAGAAACAACGTGGAAAGCAGAAGACTGAATCCATTTTCAAAATATAAACAAATACAAAAGAAATAAAATGGGAACATTTGCTTATCCATGTACCCCACCAACTTCCCACCTTAATTTGCATACTCCAAGACATACCAGATGCCCTGTAGAAATATATATACAGGTCCCACTGAAAAAGCATCATTTTTCAAAAAGTTTTTTTTGTTTGACAAATTGTGTCCTACATTGTTGGTCTTACTGCTGGTTGGGTCACTGCAGTGGGGTGGCGACCAATCGGGACACTTCATTCGTGGTGTGGAGATGAAAGGCTGTAGGAAAAAAATTTTGTGTCACCCTGTGCCCTTTGGAGGAAGGATGGAATACAAATGTGATGGATAAGTTCATGGACACATGTCGGTTTCAAAAGGAGTCGTGCAAAGAATGGTGGTGGTGGTGGGGGGAAACCAGATCAATAGTTATAACAACAAAAAAATGCAAAAGAAAGATAGTATGTCTCCAAACTTTAGAGAACAACGCTCCACCCTGAAATGCATGCTAGAGATGCAGAACATAGATCCACTCTGCCTACAGGTCGATATTCTTAGTGTTCTATTTTATGTGTCTGATGTCTGATTGTATTGATGTTATGCTGTTTCTACCTGCCTGGAGCATTGGATAAGGCAGGATACCAATAAACAAACCTGACTGTAGCTCCCTCCATAATATATTGTGTCAGGACAGATGTTGTAACTCGGTGATGCATAGCAAATACATATGAGCTCACTTTGTGGTTGGCTCTGGAAATCTAGCTCCGTAGGGAGGATCTTTGTGGAGGTTTAGATCAAAGCGTATTTGTTTTCACTCTCTGTTGAAAAGAGTCACTCATCTTTTTTCATTCAGAAATCACCATCTGAGGAACACCCAGTTTTAATGTTCAGTGTTATATTGTATTGAGTGTTGTTCAGTTGCATCGTCAAGTCCAACTCTATATGACCCCATGGACCAAGTCACGCCAGGCCCTCCCGTCTTTCCCCATCCTCCGAAGTCCACTCAAATTCATGTTAGTTACATCAGAAATGCTGTCCAGCCATCTCATCTTTTGCCATTCCCTTCTTCTTTTGCTTTCTGTAGATGGACTCAAAATATTATCTTACATATTCTGCATTACGTACCACCTCTATATGATAAGGGAGGATTCGACATTTGCATTTGCCCAAATTCTGCCAAATGAAAAGCAAATAACTTGAGCAGGATGCTCTCAAGTGCAGATCATTTGACTCTTCATGAATGATTTTCCTTGGCTCAGATAAATTGATTCATTCAATTAGTACGACTCCTGTTGAGTAATTTTACTTGGCAAGAAATGCATAGCTCTGACCCAGATGCCTTAGCTCTGACCCAGATACCCACTCAAACGAAAGCTCAAGTGTCTTAACTTAATGTGAGGACCAGAATTTACATCTTGGAGTGGATGTAACTTAATATCTTGCAAAGCAATGACTTCTCCATCAAGTCCAAGTCTTGGTACAGAACATTTTAGGGGGGGGGGGGAGAGAGAGAGAGAGAGAGAGAGGTGATCCCTTTTGGACTAGATGCAAGTATTCCGAATCCTGACTGAGATTCAGTAGCTTTCCTCCATTGCATTTCTGCTCTCAGGGCTTTTTCTTTCTTTTGTAGCAGGAACTCATTTGCAGATTAGGCCACACACCCCTGATGTAGCCAAGAGCTTACAGGGCTTTTAGTACAGGGCCTACTGTAAGCTCTTGGAGGAATGGCTACATTAGGGGTGTGTGGCCTAATATGCAAAGGAGTTCCCGCTACAAATAAAAAGCCCCGCCTGCTCTGCTCCAGAAGTTCACTCAGTCTTGCATTTTGCTCTTCCTTAACTCCAGTTTAAGTTAGTTTCTAAAATACTTCCTTGGACCATGTTTGTGGCCATTTGCGCCCCCTTATTTGCATCTCCCCTGCATTGCAGATGCACACGCATGAACAGAACAAAAAACAATGGGAAACGTCAAGATGTAATCTTACGTACGATGGCATCCGAATTCCTTTTAAGTGACGTTTTCCTCACGTGCACAAGCACCCCTGCATGTTGCTGAAACATCACACCCAAACCATCTTGACACCACCATGGGGATACTTTCATCAAGACAGTGCTGTCAGCGATATTTTATCAGCGCACATATGCATTTTGTTAATGTTGAGCAAGATGAAAGGTGCAAATGTCTCTAAAATATCCCCTGTATAAAATTTCAAAATGTAATAATGGAGAATTCTCAATATAATAACTCAGTTTCAGAAACCAGACTCAGAAATGTGGAACTCTGAAATCTAGGGAAAATTTCAGAGAAGGGAAATTTTGTAAGTATTCCTGGGGGTGGAATTCTATCAGGAGCTCCTTTGCATATTAGGCCACACACCCCTGATGTAGCCAATCCTCCAAGAGTGTACAAAAAAAGAGCCTTGTAAGCTCTTGGAGGATTGGCTACATCAGGGGTGCGTGGCCTAATATGCAAAGGAGCTCCTGCTAGAATTCCACCCCTGGGTATTCCTATGAGTTTATATTCTCCAGGGGATCTGCTTCAGAGTCACTTTGGCCTGGTGGAACATGCTCCTGTCGGAGGTTAGAGCCCTGCCAGATTTTTTTACTTTATTGCGGGGCTCGCAAGATGGAGCTGTTCCACCAGGCCTTTTGAGGCAACGGGCGTCCAAACTACATCAAACCGGCCTCCCTTTGTTGAAGCACACCGCAGTCTACCGAAAGTGCACTGGATTAAACCATCCGAGGGCCCACCGGTAACATGACATCGTCTGATTTATTCGTCAGCTAGAAATTGTACTTCTGTGACCTGTTCTGTTTCCTGCTCTGTAATGAAGAGGTTAATTGTTTTGATGTACTGATGTTATTAGTTTTAAGCCTATCGTTTTATTGTTGATTATCTGCTCTGAGCCCGTTTGTGGGGTTAGGGTGGAATACGAATTCCCTAAACAAATAAATAAGTTCAAGCTATTTTAACATTTGACAAGAGATGAGCAATCGTATAGATTTCCCATTGCCATTGTAATATACTAAAATAATATCCTGGCATGTTTGAGGGATTTTATGCTGGGTTCTATATACACCCCATTGTCGTCTTCTTTGGAGGTTTTCAAAGAGAGGCTAGATGGCCATCTGACACCAATGCTGATTCTGGGGATCTTGGCAGATCATGAGGGGGAGGGCAGGAAGGGCTGCATCAGTGCTTAGTTCTCATGGCCCTTTCTTACACCCCCCAGGGAAATGCCACTTTGGGCTCAAGAAGTAATTTTCTACACTTTGTTTGGCCAGCGATCCTGGAGGGCCTTCTGGGTGGGTTGGGGTTTTTTTTTGCCATCTTCTGAGTAGGGAGCAGAGGTAACTAGGGGTGCTGGGGGGAGGTATTTGTGAATTTCCTGCATTATGCAGGAGGTTGGACTAGATTACCCAGGAGGTCCTTCGAACTCTGTGATTCTATATACATCCTATTGCCTTAATCCATACTATAGAGAAGAAGAAGAAGAAGAAGAAGAAGAAGAAGAAGAAGAAGAAGAAGAAGAAGAAGAAGAAGAAGAAGAAGAAGAAGAAGAAGAAGAAGAAGAAGAAGAAGAAGAAGAAGAAGAAGAAGAAGAAGAAGAAGAAGAAGAAGAAGAAGAAGAAGAAGAAGAAGAAGAAGAAGAAGAAGAAGAAGAAGAAGAAGAAGAAGAAGAAGAAGAAGAAGAAGAAGAAGAAGAAGAAGAAGAAGAAGAAGAAGAAGGTGGTGGTGGTGGTGGTGGTGGTGGTGGTGGTGGTGGTGGTGGTGGTGGTGGTGGTGGTGGTGGTGGTGGTGGTGGTGGTGGTGGTGGTGGTGGTGGTGGTGGTGGTGGTGGTGGTGGTGGTGGTGGTGGTGGTGGTGGTGGTGGTGGTGGTGGTGGTGGTGGTGGTGGTGGTGGTGGTGGTGGTGGTGGTGGTGGTGGTGGTGGTGGTGGTGGTGGTGGTGGTGGTGGTGGTGGTGGTGGTGGTGGTGGTGGTGGTGGTGGTGGTGGTGGTGGTGGTGGTGGTGGTGGTGGTGGTGGTGGTGGTGGTGGTGGTGGTGGTGGTGGTGGTGGTGATGGATTTATATCCTGCCCTCCACTCCGAATCTCAGAGTGGCTTACAATCGCCTATATTATTATTTTTTTTATTATTAAATTTTATTTGTATCCCGCCCTCCCCGCCTAGGCAGGCTCAGGGCGGCTAACAACATTCAATAAGACATTATACAAAATACAATGATTAAAACAGCATTAAAATTATAAAACAACATTAAAATTATGTATAGTTAATACATATCTTAAGACTAATCCAACATATAATCTATAACTTAACCGCAGCAGAGATGTTCTGGGCGCTATTTATCCATTTCCATATTTAAGTGATGGCAAAAATCATTGACGAGTCACTCTGTTGGATCCTCCGTTCGGCCATCCTCTAGCAGCAGTCTGAAAAGGCCTGCCTAAAGAGGATGGTAATTTGCCAATTCGGCCGGGTCTGCTGTACATTTTTTCAGGAGGGGACGGACCCAAGCCGTGATGGAAAACGCCCCTCTGAGAGGGATCTATTTATTATGTCCCGTAAAAGACATCTAAGCTCCCTCTGGCAAGATTTAATCAGCCCCCCTATCTGGGCTGATTAAATCTAAGCTCCCTCTGGTAAGATTTAATCAGCCCTATATCTTCTCCCCCCACAACAGACACACAGTGAGGTGGGTGGGGCTGAGAGGGCTCTCACAGCAGCTGCCCTTTCAAGGACAACTCTTACGAGAGCTATGGCTGACCCAAGGCCATTGCAGCAGGTGCAGGTGGAGGAGTGAGGAATCAAACTTGCTTTTCCCAGATAAGAGTCCGCGCACTTAACCACTACACCAAACTGGCTGGAAGAATGAATATGTCTCTTTCTTTCTATACAATAACATTTTGAACAGATTTAGTTCCTCTCATTTTTTTACCCTGGCATTAAAGCTATATTTGTCTAACACGGTTTATATACACACACCTGCAATTTATACGCATTGTACATTCAACAGGCTCCCAAATAACGTTGGAAGCTTTGTATGTTTTCCAGGACACGTTCAGCATGAGGGAACAGGTTGAGGGTTGTCTGCCCCGAGACTCTTGAGAATATATGAGAGGTGTAAAATTTAAGTAAGTAAGTAAAGAAAGAAATAAGCCCAATTACTACTTGAAATTGGAAAAATAGCCCTTTCTTGATGCGCTTGTTTTCCTAATGTTATCTACATCTGAGGTGAGAAATCAGATTGTCAGTAAGATGAATGTGCGACGGGGATTCAAATAAAGCTCCAAACATCGAGGCTGGCTTACCGCAGGCTTGCAAATTAACTAGACGTTGATAGGAAGCTGACTCAGAACAATTGCCCTTTTTCTTTTCTTTCTTACTTTCTTTCTGAGATAATACTTTAACGCGCCGCGACAGGGTTTGTAAATTTGCTTGGAAGCAGTATGTATGCCATTATAAGTGACTGATTACCGGATCTCAAAAGTAATCAGTTACATATTACTGATCACACCTCGAAGTCCCAGGTGAAAGATTATTCAAAATTTCTCCGGGTGTCATGGCGGGAACGCGCCAAGTGGCTGAACGCTCGGCGTGACGTGTCCCATTTGATCAAAGCCTTCAGAAGTGATGAGAATATTAGCACTGCAAGATAAATGAGATGCAAATGAAGTCCCAGTAACATGGAAATGCGTTGCCTGCAAAACAAGTCAGCTAGCGTTATGGGCCCACTTTTGTTAAATGGACCCCATGTGCAGCAATACCTGTAGAGGCTTTTGCCAAAGCATCATTATTGGAAAGAACCTTTATTATTTATATCTCACCCCCCCCTTTTTTTTGCAGTAGATAAGTTCCAGATGTGCCTATATAATGGCCTCACCATGTGCACAGGTTGCTGTTGCGTACTAAATTTGTGCTTAATAATCAGGCTCCACTGCCAGCTGTTCTGTTTGGTGGCCATGCCAAGGTCCATCAGACGACATCAGGCAACTTTGCTAACGTGTGCTGCAACCTGCAATTCTGGAACTTCTGCCGTTTTAGCAGCGGCTCTTAAAAGCTACCATGCAATCATAGCTGCACGTGAAAATTCGAGATGAGCTGAATTTTCAGGAGGGTTTTTTTTTTTTTTTAAGGGGGGCGGGGGTCAAAATGAGCTTGTTTTGCAAATAGCCAAGGAAATCACAGGGAAATCAAAAAGGATTGCTCTGGTTTTCATCCAAAATCTAGATACTAATCACAGCTCAGAGCCAGCTTTGCCCTCCCACCCCCCTTAAAGTTTGACTTAAGGCTCCAGAGCGCAGTATAGTTCCTGAAGTGATTAACAGGGCATAACCCAGGGGAAACTCCTTAGCCTCAGGAGGAAGAGAGCGATTTACACATGAATATACATGCAGATGTTTTAGACTGAATTAGACCATTAGTCCATCAAGGTCAGTATTGTCTACTCAGACGGGCTGTAGCTCTCCAGGGGTCTTTCACATCACATACTGCCTGGTCCAGGGCTTTTTTTCTAGCAGGAGCTTCTCTGCATATTAGGCCACACACCCCTGATATAGCCAATCCTCCTGGAACTTACAGTCGGCCCTGTACTAAGAGCTCTCTAAGCTCTTGGAGGATTGGCTACATCAGAGGGCAATGGCCTAATATGCAGAGGAGCTCCTGATGCCAAAAGAGCCCCGGCCTTGTCCATTTTTTTAATTGGAGATGTCAAGAATCAAACCTAAAACCTTCAGCATACAAAGCAGAGGCTCTTCAGTTGAGCTACAGCCCCTCCCCAAAGTTCACTACTTGTCTGACGAGTGATGTTATGGACATGGACAAAATGCAGATGAAATTTCTTGGGTGCAGTTGGGAGGTCATCAGAAGATGGAGGCAATTTTGAACAATGAGGGAAGTGAAACCAATGTAACTTTGTTTTACATTCTTAAAAGTGCTCTCGACTTGCAGTGGCTTAATTTTTCACAAGTTCCAATGGAACGACTGAGCAGATCCACCCCATGGTGTTGATTCAGTTGACTGACACACGTCCTACCATGTTTCAAATCACTTGTCACAAAACAAGCTAGACTGTCATATGCGAGAAGGTATGATTGAGAGTCTCACAAATGATGCCATTGACGGTATAATCTTGCGTAAATAACAGCCCTTCTATTGAAACCGTTTGAAATGCATAAAAAAGTCACACTGCCCTTGGGAAGTGGGATTTCTTTCAACATACAAAACTGTTCTTCTTGCTCGGAGAAGCATAGAAGCTGGTTTTATGGCGAGCCAAAAATACCAAAAAACATGCTCTTAGGTCTGAATCCTACCATTCCAAATGAAGTTTTGCATTTTGTTTTGCTTTTGGTCTTTACCTTTGTGGCCAAAGGGTGGTCTCAAAGAATATCAGGTATTTTATTCCTTTGACAAGGCTATTTTCTCCCGGGTCATTTGGCAAGATAATCTTGTCTCTAAAGAAAGAGTCCTGAATTTTACTTTGATTGGGGAAGATTAAGGGATCCTCCTTGACCTCAGTTGCCTTTTTAACTGCATGTTAGAACTTATTCCTTTAACATCCCAGACGGAAGTCATGGTGGAGAAAAGGGAGACTTCTTTTCTCCCTGTTTATAATAACTGGTGCCCAGTGCTCTGTTGATATCAGATTATATGACCTCCTTGCTTTGACCTTCATCTACTCACCCAGTTCTGAAGATTCAAGGGCACTTCTATTTTTGGAAGAGAGGTTAACAATACCCCATGATTTCCCCTTTACCCTGCAGCCCACTATGTCTCCTGGAATTTTGTTCCTGAGGGGTCAGCAGACCATCAGAAACTAGAAGTGGGGGGTCTGTATTGGGAGAGGTATTTGATGGAAATGGCCATCTGTTCTTCCAAAAACATGTATCCTTATGTCTTTGGGACTGCATGGTTGAATATAAGCCAGCAATGCTCATTCTATCTTCATATCCATGGGAATTGCCCATGTTTCTTGATACAGAGTTAATTCTTCCTTGAATTAACAGGAAACACATGAGTGGAATGGGGGTTCATTCTTTGGTGTAGTGGTTAAGTGTGCAGGCTCTTATCTGGGAGAACCAGGTTTGGTTCCTTGCTCCTCCACATGCAGCTGCTGGAATGACCTTGGACCAGTCGTAAATCTGTCAGAGCTGTTCTGGAAAGAGCAGTTTCTTCCAGAGCTCTCAGCCTCATTTATCTCACAGGGTGTCTGTTGTGGAGAGAGGAAGGGAAAGGAGATTGTAAACTGCTCTGAGACGCCTTCGAGTAGTGAAGGCGGGGTATTAATCCAATCTCCTCCTCCTTCTTCCAAGGTAAAGATCTCTGGCTTAGTGGTAGTTTCCAGAATCAGTTCCTGGAATTATCTGTGGGAGGATCTGAAATAGCAAATGTTGGAAAAGACACCTTTTATTGGACAAGACACTGGAGAACCCCTGTCCAAGCAGAAGATATGGAGCTGTATGGATAAGTGGCTAGACTTGATATGGTGGCTTCAAACAGGGTGGATGTCCGCGTTGCCTGGTTCCATTTCCTAGTGTGGGTGTCTTGTCTTATTGTCATACACTCCTTTCCTAGTCTATTCCTGAATTAGGGAATTATTCTCCCTTAGACCAATACGTGTGCGTGCATAAGCAGATGTAAGTTAATTTCGTGATCATTGTTCCTAACAGGTTTTCAGCCTTGTTGAGCACAGCCTGTGACCCTACAGCCCTCCCAGGCCCACGCCACACTTCCCTTCTCTAGAGATTTATTTTCCCCATACAATGATGCAACATGACAGGAAATATACTGAGGCTGCTACCCTCACCGGCCTAATAATACATTTCTTTTGTGTGTGCAATCAGACTGAGAGGAATTGCACAGCAGATGGCAAATAGTTTGGAAGGTGTGCAGGGTTTTTTTTTTTAATTTATTTCCACTGTCTGTAAGGAATACGTGGAAGCATTTGTGTTGTAAAACCCCTCGAAAAGCCTTTTAGTTATAGCGGCTGCTCAATGCATTCTTATTAGAGCAGGATTTCTGTTTCATTGCACCTTGACAATGAAGAGGCATTGAAGCACCACGAATAAGGATCCATCAGGATAAGCAGGTTAGGGCAGGTTGTTGTGGCTCACCATCGGTTGCATGGCACTGTGAGGTGTTGAGGGCAGCAGGAAGGGAGCGGCAGCCAGATGGCCTCCAGCATCTTGACTGACATCTAGGATGACTTGAGCAAAAAATGTGATCTCGAACACTTGGAGGTTAGTTGCTTTTACGGTTTTGTACTTATTATTTCTTTGAAGAGCCCCGTGGCGCAGGGTGGTAAAGCTGCAGTACTGCTGTCCAAGCTCTGCTCACAACCTAAGTTCGATCCCACCGGAAGCTGGTTCAGGTAGCCGCCTCAAGGTTGACTCAGCCTTCCATCCTCCCGAGGTCGGTAAAATGAGTCCCCAGCTTGCTGGAGGGGATGTGTAAAAGACTGGGGAAGGCAATGGCAAACCACCCCGCAAAAAGTCTGCCATGAAAACATTGTGAAAGCAACGTCACCATCAGTGTAGGAAATGACTGGTGCTTGCACAGGGGACCTTTCCTTCTCCATCTATACAAGACCATATAATCAGGGCCTTTTTTTGAGCAGGCACTCACAGGAACCCAGTTCTGGCTGGCTTGGTGTCAGGGGTGTGGCCTAATATGCAAATGACTTCCTGCTGGGCTTGTTCTACCAAAAAAGCCCTGCATATAATTATGTTACCACTTTGTCTTCTTCTTGCTGCTGTTCAAGGCTACCCTTTTCTGGGTCTCTTTCATGCCATGCTTCCCTGAGAGAAAGAAACAGCGGCGGCACAGTACAGAGCAGTAAATCGAACAACTGTGCCAAAAAACTAATGCTACCTTTTACCTTTACTTATTATTTATAGTCTGCTTTTCTCACTGATGAAGAGCCCCATGGCGCAGAGTGTTAAAGCTGCAGTACTGCAGTCCTAAACTCTGCTCACGACCTGAGTTCTATCCTCGGCGGAAGCTGGGGTTTCAGGTAGCCGGCTCGAGTTTGACTCAGCCTTCCATCCTTCTGAGGTCGGTAAAATGAGTACCCAGCTTGCTGGGGGGAAAGTGTAGATGACCGAGGAAGGCAATGGCAAACCACCCCATAAAAAGTCTGCCGTGAAAACGTTGTGAAAGCAACGTCACCCCAGAGTCGGAAACGACTAGTGCTTGCACAGGGGACCTTTCCTTTCTCACTGAGACTCAAGGCAGATTACAACCAAGTAGGTCAATATGATTGACAATTTGAGATGTTCAGTGAGCAATGCTATAAGAATTAGGGTAGAAGAACCAACCAGATGTCTAAAAACAGAAACAAACATGACACATTAAATGATGCAAAAATTACATAGATATAAAAACCACCCCACCTGTCCTCTTTGCACTGGGTCCTAGCGGTTAGATACGGCCTCCTCAAAGCCCACCTGGATGTGCAATTACAATTACAGCCATCACACTGCCAACAAAAGTCCATATAGTCAAAGCAATGGTATTCCCAGTAGTAATGTATAGCTGTGAGAGTTGGACCATAAGGAAGGTTGAGCACCCAAGAATAGATGCTTTTGAAGTGTAGTACTGAAGAAGACTCTTGAGAGTTCCTTGGACAGCAAAGAGATCAAATCAGTCAATTGTAAAAGAAATCATTCATGAGTGTTCCCTGGAAGGTCAGATACTGAATCTGAAGCTCAAATACTTTGGCCAACAAATGAGAAGGGAGCACTCATTGCAGAAGATCCTGATGCTGCGAAAGATTGAAGGTAAAAGAAGAAGGGGACAGCAAAGGATAAGGTGGTTAGATAGTGTTATCGATGCAACAAACATGAAATTGAGCAAACTTAGGAGGACAGTGGAAGATAGAAAGGCCTGGTGTGATGTGGTCCATGGGGCCACAAAGAGTCAGACTTGACTGTGCAACTGAACAGCAACAACAACAGCAGCAAACACATCTGTCATTCCTCAATTCCCCACTCCCTCTCTCTTTGCTGGACTGTAACTGCTGCTCCTTCTGGCGACCATCTCTGCTCACTTGCTGTGGATTGAAGTGAGCAAGCAGAAACAGTGGCCATGATACTTATCACTGCTTGCTTTCTACCAGTGCTCCTTGTGAGATACCTATAAACTTTATCCCAAACCTGATTCAGAGGATGGCAGGAAAGTGTTTGATCCAGAGTCAAAATTGTAGGTCACATCTGCATGACGTATGCCTGAGTTTCCAGGTGATAGCTGCAGTTCAGTTTTAATCAGGTGCCTTTGGAGAGGCAGCTGGACATAAGCAGACTGCTGGTCCCCTCTTGTAAGTCATGTCCTTGTAAGTCATGTGGACAGCAGAGGGTTATCTGTAAGAATGACTGAGCTCTTGTAGACTGTAAGAATTGGATGCTCCTCAAATAAGTGCAGTCTGGTCATGTCCTGTGTCTTGATGTTCAGCCAAGGTGGAACAGATGCTGGAGCAGGTGCTTGGGAGGTTGGAGTCTAGCAGGACAAGGATGAGGGATGGTTGAAATAGGCAGAAGAAACAGATGGCAACCATGATCTACAATGGATGTTAGGCTTTTTCCTGTCCTTGTTTCAGGGAAGAAGAACATGCTAAAGCAGCTGTTTACAGGGCGCGAGATTCATGGCATGTGGGGAATTAACCAAGGAGTCATTAGCATCTTTGCATCCAAGAGGGAAAAGATATTCTTGCCTTAACCTGTGCCCAGAGCAGGAACAAAATAATTTCTTGCTCTTGTGTGCTGCACTGCAGAGCAGAAGTCTTAACAAATGCTCTGGCATTGGCTAAATTTTGATTAACACATCAAAATGATTCTGCCCAAACCTGGATGGCCCAGTCTCATCAGATCTCAGCAGGGTTGGCCCTGGTTAGAAGTTGGATGGGAGGCCACCAAGAAACTTCAGGGTTGCTATGCAAAGGCCTGTGAACATTCTCTTGCCATGAAAACCTATGGGATTGGCATAAGTCACCTGCAGCTTGTTGGTACTTACACATACACAACCCACCCCCTCCTCCAATGCCTCTAAAATGGAGGGTGGGTGATGCTCCAGGAGCTAAAATGTAACCTCAAGTACTGTGGTGCTGGCACACTCCATGGGGAGTCACCAGGGGTGGGATTCTAGCAGGAGCTCCTTTGCATATTAGGCCACACACCCGTGATGTAGCCAATCCTACAAGAGCGTACAAAAAAGAGCCTTGTAACCTCTTAGAGGATTGGCTACATCAGGGGTGTGTGGCTTAATATGCAAAGGAGCTCCTGCTGGAATTCCACCCCTGGGAGTCCCCATTAGTCGGCAACAACTTGATGGCACATCCTTATTATTAGTGAGCACTGTCAATTCAGTCCCCTTAAGCAGGGGGTCTCTGTTCCTAGAGGTTCCTATCACCCCAGTGAAGACACAACTGTCAGTAGGACAACACAGACTCCCAAAATCTTACCGGTAAGAACAAAATGGCTTATTGGAAGGCATGATTACATAACGCACTGAAAAAGCAAACTGCAAACTGAATCTGATGCATGATGCATGAATCCATGGGGAAAAGATGTTTATGGCTACAGCAGGTGATATGGGATATAGAAACAGACAGTGCATAAGCATAAACTGGAGAGCCAGTTTGGTGTAGTGGTTAAGTGTGCGGACTCTTATCTGGGAGAACCGGGTTTGATTCCCCACTCCTCCACTTGCACCTGCTAGCATGGCCTTGGGTCAGCCATAGCTCTGGCAGAAGTTGTCCTTGAAAGGGCAGCTTCTGGGAGAGCGCTCTCCCAGCCCCACCCACCTCACAGGGTGTCTGTTGTGGGGGAGGAAGGTAAAGGAGATTGTGAGCCGCTCTGAGACTCTTTGGAGTGGAGGGCAGGATATAAATCCAATATCTTCTAAACAAACAAGTCCTAAGTCTACAGGACAATTCTAAACCAGTGCCCGGTAGAGGACACACTAAGGAGAAACGAACCATAAAACACTAGGCATTGTGGCAAAAGGTTCTAAACACGAGAGCAAGTCTAATGCATGTTAGCCGGTCTATTAATTGCCACTCTGTGACAGTTATAGCTCAGTTTCCTAGCTATCAAGCCAATGCAGCTTCATGGCTACCTATCCAAGGATCCAGGAAGGCTGAAGAGACAAGACCCTCCCTACCTTGTGGGCCCTCAGCATGCGGACTCCTGAGAATTAGGAGGAGGGAAGGGCAAGGTGAAGACAGACACAACATCTTCGAAGCAAGCGGGGCCTGAACATGAAAGGCTGCCACTGGGCTGAAAGAAAAGGCCACTCCCAAGCCTGCCTTTCTCCCAGGCCTTTCTGCATTTCCCTTAGGCAGAAGTGGGACCATGGTGGCACCCCCCACCCAACCAGGTAGATTTAACTTTCCCTTCATTCACTGTTTACTTGGGCATCCAGGGAACAGCTAAATGCCTTATCCGTAACATCTTCCAGCAAACCAAAACAATATGCCAGCCAGAGTTGCTCTTGTCAGTCACGAGACTGATCTTCTTGTTTGTTAGAGTTGGAGGCTTCTGCTTTTTCAGCAATCGGTGCCTTTGGGCAGGGCTTTTTCGTGCAGAAGAAGCCCAGCAGGAACTCATTTGAATATTAGGCCACGCTCCCTGGCATCACCGTTGTTTCACACAGGGCTTTTTGTAGAAAAAACCCAGCAGTAAGTATTTGCATATTAGGCCACAACCCTTGACATCAAGCCAGCCAGAGCTGCGTTCCTGCTCAAAAAAAAAAGCCCTGCGTTTGGGAGATGTCCAATGGGAAATTGACAAGACCTCCTATATAGCACGATGGAGCGTACAAACAACCAGGGAAGAAGAAGAAGATGATGATATTGGATTTATATCCCACCCCATACTCTGAGTCTCAGAGTGGTCACAATCTCCTTTACTTTCCCCCATATACACAACAGACACCCTGTGAGGTAGGTGAGGCTGAGAGAGCTCTTACACAGCAGCGGCCCTTTCAAGGACAACTCCTATAAGAGCTCTGGCTGACCCAAAGCCATTCCAGCAGGTGCAAGTGAAGGAGTGGAGAATCAAACCCGTTTCTCCCAGATAAGTGTCCGCACACTTAACCACTACACCAAACTGGCTGTCCCCCTTGTGCACTGAATGGAGTCATGTTCCATCTGGTTGCCTGTAGGAACCAAGAGCCTTCTCGTGGCATGTCAGCTGCTGCTTATCTCAACTCAAAGTTGGCAAAGCTAATATGCCGGTTGACATAGTAGTTTCTGGGCTCCTTTAGGTAAATCCACCGATTCTCCAAAAGCCATTGGAACAATCACACAAAATAAGATTTAAAAAAATACAGCAATTCATGCTTCTCCTCACCCCAAAATGTCATGTAGAGTCACAGTTGGAATCATGTAGAGTCAAACACAGTTGGAGAGCCAGTTTGGTGTAATGGTTAAGTGTGCGGACTCTTATCTGGGAGAACCGAGTTTGATTCCCCACTCCTCCATGTACAGCTGCTGGAATGGCCTTGGGTTAGCCATAGCTATCTCGGGAGGTGTCCTTGAAAGGGCAGCTGCTGTGAGAGCCCTCTCAGCCCCACCCACCTCACAGGGTGTCTGTTGTGGGGGGAGGGAGAAGATATAGGAGATTGCAAGCCACTCTGATTCTCTGAATCAGAGAGAAGGGCGGGGTATAAATCTGCAGTCTTCTTCTTCTTCATCTGATGGAAGGGGTCTTCTGTTGTGACAATCCATTTGGACCAACTTTCGGCAAGTTGCTCCCCCCAACAAAAAACCTCCCAAAAGTGTTTTCTTTATAATTATGTTCTAGTTTCCAAGTGTTTATAGGTATATGCAGTTAGATGTTCCTCACAGAATGCAAAACAATCGCATTGTTCTGGATGACTCTGGTCGTATCTGATTCTGATATAAGTGTACACTTAAGAAGCCCTAGTAATCTCCTGAGCTTTTCTGTATCACATAGACCGTTTTCGCACACAGCTTACCACGGGGTCACGTTCCTGTTCTCTCCTCAGTGTCCGTCGGATTTCCCATTATCTGCGCCGAAGTTACAGGAAGCCACGGCACTTCCTGTAACTCCGGCGCAGATAATGGGAAATCCGACGGACGCTGCGGAGAGAACAGGAACGTGACCGCGTGGTAATCTGTGTGCGAAAACAGTCATAATTTAATTCCTAGCCAGAGGTAACTTCAGTAACGTCTTAGGTTTTTCTCAGCATAATACACAACTACTGGAGAATGTTTGCTTCAGTTTTAAAGTTTTTATTAAAGCACCGCTATTTCAGTTTTAAAATTGACTAAACAAGACATTATACAATCCATCATTGTTATATATATGATTAAAGGAGACCAGTTAAATGAGTCCATAAAAGTGTCTTCCATTAAAGTAAGCAGGTCACAAGCAAGGGGCCCTTCTGAGAAGCAGCTCTTGTTCAGTTCAATTCCCCATATTTATAGGGTTTTAACATTGTCTCCTAACAATAGCTAACTGTCCCACTTGAGAAAGCGCACACTCTTGGCTAACTCATTAGCTTTAACTCCAAACACTCTACAAGGTTACGTATACCTGAAAGTTATTTTATTCTTGCTACTTTTTATTATGGCTTCTTTAGCAACGTCTATTTAAATGAGCGCTTAAGGGTTTTTTTTTCATGCATATGAATGCCTTTTGGCCTTCAACCCACACACCCTTCTTTGAATCATATCACTGCTTCTGTGAAGTTACACGTTCTTTTGATTCGCAGACACTTTTGCACTTGGGTCTCAACAAATTATATCCATTGATATGAGTTAGAAGGCCATCTACACAAGGCCATATAATTAAGTTACTGCTTTTTTGTTTCTTGTCCCTCTCCAAGGTGATTCTGTTCTGGCTCTCTAAAATCCTTTGTTGGCACGCCTCACTCTGCTAGTCCAGCCTAGCTCTTCTTCTGTGCACAGAAACATGTTTTACAATTGCTTAGATCAAGGGCGTCAAACTCATTTGTTACGAGGGCGATCTGATGTAAATGAAACCTTGTCGGGCTGGGCCATGTGTGTTCCTATTTAAGATTAGATAGCAGAGATACAAACTTTATAAATGACAGAGACAAACACAAAGGTTTTGTTTTTTTTAAAACTTAAAACACGTTTAAAACGTTAGCACTCATTGGTCTTAAAGATGCTTTCTTTGTATTTCTCCCATGAGATCCAGGGAACTGGGCAAAGGAAGCTCTAGCTCTTTCCTTTCTTCCCCAGGGGGACCATGAGGAAGAGGAGCCTCAGCCAAAAGAAGGAAGAGAAACTTGGCTCAGTAGCTCTACTGTGTGATTGAGAGGCCTGGCAGAGCAAGCTCTGCCTCATCCCCAAGGCTCCGACAGTGGAGTAAACAGAGGTTTTGCTCTGAAGCTCCTGTGTGATTAAGCCTTGCAAAGCAAGCCGTGATGCAGAAGGAAGCAAGAGAGAGGGAGAAGGAAGCAGACAAGAGTCAGTTGCTCGGGGGCCTGATAGGAGCCCTCTGGGGACCTGATTTGGCCCCCAGGCCACATGTTTGACACCCCTGGTTTAGATCAAGTCCAGCAACTTTTCCGCTATATGTCTGACCATGCTGTGGGACACAGCTTTAGTTGAGAAGGCCACAAACACGCTTAAGTAATATCCTTAAGGATTAACACATAGCTAGGCTTGACGGGAAAAAAGACAGAAGAGTTATCAACATACCAGTCTTATCTATAACCTTGCACTATGCCTTATTGTATTTCTACTGTTTCTGGGCAATGACAGAAGTAGGGGGTTCTTATAGCCCAAACTCGATTTATCTGGTCCAGGCACATGCAAAGTAGAATTTTTTGCCGTGTCATAGGTTTTTAGCCAACGAACTAATGCCAGCCTGGCAAAGTATATCAGTGGTGTGTAGCTGGCTCTCATGATTAAATTATACTGGACGTTGCTCTCACAGTGAAATTACACTGGATGTGTGTATATACTGACATGTGGCAGCATGTCATCAAGGGTATACCCATTTTGACCATTTTGAAACAGTCAGAGCAGCTTGGTATGCAGGATTTCAGCTTGGGTCTAGTCTCCAGTTATTGCAATAAACATTTCCTCCCCCCCTCCTTCCTACTTCACCTGGACTCTGGCTTTTATTGGCTAATGTGCAGATGTGCAGATTTGTACAACAGTATTGATTAGGAAAAGTCACAATTTCTGATGACAATTGACACAGAGTCAGGATCTGAAATACATTTTGTTCAGAGATGGAGGCTATAATCGGACCCATTGAAGGCCAAAAATGTTGTGCATTAATAAGCATCACAAGATGACATCTGACTGGTCCCATCCGTAGGGCAATCACAAAATGGCTTCCATGGGGCCTGTATCCGTAGGGTAATCACAAAATGGCTTCCATGGGGCCTGTATCCGTAGGGTAATCACAAAATGGCTACCATGGGGCCTGTATCCATAGGGCAATCACAAAATGGCCTCCATGGGGCCTGTATCCGTAGGGCAATCACAAAATGGCCTCTATGGGGCCTGTATCCGTAGGGTAATCACAAAATGGCTACCATGGGGCCTGTATCCGTAGGGCAATCACAAAATGGCTTCCATGGGGCCTGTATCCATAAGATAATCACAAAATGGCTACCATAGGGACTGTTTCCAATTGTAATATGTAGAGGCAGCTCTATGCCAACTATCAGCTATGATGGAGGCAGCCAGCTTTTTCCAAATGAGCGTTCCATGCAGAAATATGTGATGCTTCCTGGGCTATCCTGAGGCATCTCTTACTCCAATGAAGTGAGGACAAAGCTAGGATTGGCTCTTTGCTTTTGGGAAGAAGCAAGTAGGCACCATGTTGGGGGTCACTGGTATAATCTGTTGGGTCACAAAGATATGTGGCATGTTGCCAAGAATAAATGCTTTTCAATGGTAAACCTATCAGGCACATGGCTGGTGCTATTATAACATAAACATAGCCAAAGGTCTGTAGCAAACATAGTGCGTAGAAGAATGAAGACACTACCTGCCCACAGACTTCCAGTGTAATTTCTTAAACTACTAAAGGGCAGAAGTGAGATGAGGAAGTATGTTTTGCTACTGGCTAGTATGTTCACTTTGTGCTGTTCTCTGAGGGGCAGTATACCTTGGTCTTTTCTTTCCCATTATATCTACTTAATATCTCAGCGAAGTAGGTTAGTTTGAGATGACTGGCCTAAGTTCATGCAGTAACCTTCACAGCAGAGTGAAGTCTTGAATCCAGGTCTCCTTAGTTGTAGACCAGTGCTCTCAGCCACACGACACACTGAGAGCATCTTCCGAAGAAGAAAAACAAGGCCCTGTCTTAAATCCACAAAGCAGTTATTACAAGGCGATGCTGTGGTTTTCGGGGAAAGGAAAGCTAGCAGCATTGAGGTGTACTATTAATTTTCTTTCATGGTGTGATGGTTGTTTGAAAATGGAAGAAGAGCTTTCAGCCCACAAAAGAGAGACATGACATGATAGGTTTACTGACAGGCACTGCTCCCCCGACACTTATTTTCAGACAGCAGACAAGCAAAAGAAATCGCTTCTTCCTCCAGAAATTGTGTCTGTCTTTTACGCATGGTCAAAATAAGCTTTTTGAAGAGCTTCCTTGTCACCATGGAGCAAAAGAAACCAGCCCGTTCCTACTGAAATGTTCCCTGGTGTTGTCATCCTCCAGTCCTATTCACTAAACCATCATTTCCTGAGGGTTAATTCAGTGCTGGGTATACATAAAGGTGTGGTGGTGGGAGTGATCCCTTTGTAGCACAAACATGGTAAATGAAGCTCTGACTGTTGAAAGCAATGAATACTAATACTGCTGTACCTCTACTAGTTCTACTCTAAGAACATAAGAGAAGCCATGTTGGATCAGGCCAATGGCCCATCCAGTCCAACACTCTGGTCGTTTTGGCACTCACCTCCAGCCGGCGCGACCCCCCTCTTCACCGCGCAGGATCTGCGCGGATTTCGCACTAAATGCCGCGGAGCAGCCTTTTGCGCCGGAAACTCCCGGCGCAAAAGCCGTTCAAACACCAAACTGCTTTTTGGCGATTTACGTTTGAGCGGCTTTTGCGACGGGAGTTTCCGGCGCAAAAGGCTGCTCCGCGGCATTTAGTGCGAAATCCGCGCAGATCCTGCGCGGTGAAGAGGGGGGTCGCGCCGGCTGGAGGTGAGTGCGAAAACGACCTCTGTGTCACACAGTGGCAAAAAAACCCAAGTGCCGTCAAGAGGTTCACCAGTGGGGCTAGAAGCCCTTCCACTGTGCCCCCCTCCCCAAGTACAAGAATACAAAGCATCACTGCCCCAGAGAGTTCCAACAACCATCACCATTATTATTATTTGCAAAAAAATCTGGATATAACAGATACACACATGCTGGACTGATAGAGGGCTGATTTTGGCAGTGAGAAAATACCGTCTGTGGCAATGCTTGCTTTCAAGTTGGTCAACACACCCCTTACTTATGGTCAGGGTTGGCCAAATGCTACTCATTCTGCTTTGTGCTCGCCCCTTGGTTTTGCTTCATTAAATATTCCATTCCACAGTCTTCCAGTAATCCACTGTGAACCGGGGGCTTTGTTAGTGTAGATATGCACGATCCTTTGGATAAGGGATGTTTGGTCATCCTTCCATTCGACCGTTTGTTCACAAACTGTGAACACCACTGTTGGACATTCCAAAAAGAAATACTTCCTTTTTTTCAGTTCTAACTGCTCAGCAATTTCATTGAATGTCCATAAGTTCTCGTATTGTGAGAAAGGGAGAAAAGGTACTTTCTCTACCTTCTGTATCCCATGCATAATCTTGTAAACCTCTATCATGTCACCCCTCAGTCAACATTATCCATATTGATCCCATGATTTCTGGCACAGCCCTTATGGAGATGTAAAGGAAACCCTCCTCCTCTTTCACCCATGGAAGAACTAGTAGGATCCGACCCTAAGCAATGTCCATATAAAACACTGTGTGGTATATACAACATACCTGTATAGTGCTTAGAGCAGGGGTCCTCAAACTTTTTAAATAGGGGGCCAGTTCACTGTCCCTCAGACTGTTGGAGGGCCGGACTGCCGTTACTGTACAAGGCCGCGGGCCGTCAGTTCTCCGTCTTCTGCATCTCTCTCCCTTCTCCACACCACACACCCCGGCCTGGGAACTCACCTCACCTCGGTATCACCTCACACTCTGTCTCCGGCACCTCAGCCCAGTGCCGGAAGTGTGTGTTGCTAACGCGAGTTTAGGTTGAACATCACTTCCGGTCTGATTTTGCCATAACCCGGCGGGCCGCATAAACGTCCTCAGCGGGCCGCATCTGGCCCGCAGGCTGTAGTTTGAGGACCCCTGTCTTAGAGTGTCTAACTACAGTATGTGAGACCAAATTTTAAATCTATTCTGACATAAACTGTGCTGGCTGACCTGGGCCATCACTTTCCCTCAGTCTGACATACTTCAAAGAGTTCTTGTAAGGATAGAATGGGAAAGATGAGAAGCCTACTATTCTCATTCTAAGCTTTGTGAAGGAAAGGCAAGAATAAAATGTCATAGATGAATCAAACATTTTTAAAAAAATAATTCACAAAATCTAGATTCACTGTTGGTTTCACGACCCTTCTATTGAAAGGAATTGTTTTAGAATCCACAACATTTGTAATTCACTCCCTCTAAAAGACTTGCTAGGAGGCCTGCAAAAACAATGGAAGAACACATCACCACCATCTGTCCTGTTACATTTTAGTGCTATACTCTTGGCCATAGAGTATTTCTGCCATTTTGTTGGTCAATTTCACAAGCAATAAAAAAAGAGAGGAAAACGATAGCAGTGATGGAGATTGGAACAGCGAGGACTCCTTGATTTAAATATGTTTGCAAATGCTTGCATTCTGGAACGGTCATGAGGTAAATTTGTTCCACAAATGGCATGCTAATGTATCTTGAGATGAAGCTGATTTTTTTTTCTTTTGTACTTGCTGGGTTTATTTCAAATTATAAAGATGGCATTTCCATTCCTGGGAGTGGGGGGAGAATTACCTTTTTTCCCCCAGAAATGGTCAGCCAATATGTTGCCCCTGTAATATAAAATATTCACGAAAGCAATCTTCTTCCAAAGCAGCCCAAACAGTGCTGTTTTGTTGAAGGATTTGCATCTTTTACTTAATGCTCTATTGTGGTTTTCAGACCTATTTGTTGCTTAGGCACAAGAGAATGCTTCTCTTATTTGCTTCTCTTATTTGCTTCTCTTATTTGCTGGAACAAGCAAGAGAATTTAAGCCTAATGTCAGTACCATTCAAAAGGAAGCCATATTTTATGGCTTCGCATTAGTGTTGGCCATTTTAATCTACCACAACAGATTGCTGATGGTGTTCTGTAGCTCTAGAATTGTTGCAAAACATATGAGTTATTTTTTTAAAAAACCCTATATATATATATGTTGTGCATTGGTTGTTTTGACTGCTGGTTTCTTATGTCTGTTACTATTAGTTGACCTTGAAGCATTCCTCATTGCCCTCCAGGACCCTGATGCCTACATTCTGATTGGCTGCTCTTTTAGAACCAGCCAATCAGGACACGAGGCAATTCTCTTGGGAAATGCAAATGAAGGATCCCGGAGAGACCAATAGGGCGGATTGCTGCTCACATAAGGGGGCGTGTTTAAATGAGGCCAAATGGATATAAGGAGCGGTGTGGCCTGTTCATGTTCAGTTCTGCTCTTGTTACCTCAAGCTGGCTGAACTCACTACATAATAATTTAGCACATAAGAGATGCACTCTCTTGTACCCAAACAACATTCTATATAATGAAATGCCTTACTTTAGAGTCAGAGCCTGCCAGACTTCGCTTTTCAGTCCACAGGATACTCGCCCACGAGCGTAGATCGGTTAAGCTTCCAAGTGGAGCCTGGAGATGTCTTGGAATTACAACTGATCTCTAGAGGACAGAGCTCAGTTCCCCTGGAAGAACTGGATGCTTTCCATTATTCCCAGCTGAGGTCTCTCCCCTCCTCAAACCCCACAATCACCAACATCTGCCCCCAAAGCCGGGAGAGTACGGGGTTTGGGGAGGGGAAGGGCCTCAGCAGGGTACAGTGCCCTAGAGTCCACCCTTCAAAGCAGCCATTTTCTCCAAGGGAACGGATCTCTGCCAGCTGGAGATCAGTTGAAAGTAGGAGATCTCCAGGCTCCACCTGGAGGATGGTAACCCTAGATGGTTACCATCATGGCTGGCACCTTCTTCTGTTCTTTGTATTTACCTCACCCCTCTTCCCCACTACCAGGTCAGCACTCTGAAAATAGGAATAATTAGAACTTTCCATCTGAGTCTTCTAAATTTGTGGTATTAATGTTATCTAAATGTCTTATTTTATGTTTGATGTTATTGTACATTGCCCAGAGCCCTGAAGTAGCAGAGACTGGGCGATCCATAAGTCAAATAAATAAAACATAGCAGATTAAAAATTAAAATTAAAAAAAAAAAAACGGACCAGTCACCCAGCCTGGCATTGTGAAATAAGTGGGCCTTAAGCAGTCATTCAGCATCCCAGAGAGGGAGGAGCCCAAAGTGTCTCCCACTGTGAGGAACAATGGAGAACAAAGGCCTCTCCAAGATGGCCACCAGACCAACTAGTAGAATAGTGTGGTGTAGGCTCACTTCAGGTAATGCAGATTGAGAGGGAAAAGAGCCTCCTGCTTACCTCATAATGCAGGTAGGCTCATGTTGAGTGAGATGACCTTTCATATGTCTGAGGAAATAAATGGCAGTCCACCAAAGATTACATAGGGGGGGGGATCTGGTTTTCTTGAATAGGGTTGCTGGGTCTCCCTGGCTCCTGGTAAGGGGAAGAGGGGGATCGAGCTGCCAACTCCAGGTTGGGAAACTCTTGGAGATTTGGAAATGGAGTCTGGGGAGGACAGGGAATTCAGAAAGGTGTAATGTCATAAAACCCACCCTCCAAAGCATCCATTTTCTCCAGGGAAACTGATTTCGGAGGTCTGGAGATGAGCTGTAATTCCAGGAGATCCCCAGGTCCCACCTAGAGGCTGACACCCCCAGTCTTTACGGTGCCACAAATTTTTTTTCTTTTTGTCTCTGTTGAAGCAGAAGAACATGAACAAAATCCCCTTCTTAGCTTTCCATTCCACTCTCCCAACGAGCTCTGAACGAATGGGAAATTATTTCACGGTGTTGGGAGGGGTGTGTGGTTCTTTTGCTTTCTTCGCCTTCTTACATAAGAGAATTCCTTCACCTTTCAAAGAGTCCTCCCCTACCGCTTTAGACCATTCTTTTTTCTTCGTATGCTTATTGTACAGCACCTAGCTTTTGAGACACTTCATGAATAATGAATATTATAATATTAAAGCACTTTAGGTTTTTTACTTTACACGTTTTATAAAATTCATGCCTGGTAGGCACTTCTTTGTTTTTAGAGCTTTCCGCGTGAATTATGAAAGGGTCATATAATGCCAGGAGCCTGGAAGTTCCCTCAGCAAACTGAGAACTGTGAGGGGAGAGAGAGAGAGTGTGCCTCTATGCCATGCCCATTCAGAAGGCTTGACAAGAACAGATGGATTGGCAGAAGTACTAGGATGCCTTCCAATGGCACAGTGTTATACTTTATATGAAGAAAACACTTTCCTACCCACCCCCCACACAGACCCACAAGGATAATCCAGCTCAAAATGTGACACACAAACTGGGGAATTCAGTTTAGTAGTGTCTATGGTACACGAAGAAGGAAAATGTTGACAACATGTCTATAACAGCTGGCTTAAAAAAATAAAATGAGAAGACTTGTTAGTTTAGTGACACTTTTTGGATGCGAAGTTCAGCTGGTGTCAATTATTATAGCCTTTGCCAAATTAGAGTTTAATATCTCTGGTTCTACTGTGTACTATGACTGCTTCTGTGTTTTAATTTATACATCATCCCATGTGCAAATGCAGCTCCCAGGGTTGCTTTTTCACAGAGAACAGTTGAGGGGGGGGAGTATAACTCTTTCCTCCCATGGTATTTCCTTGGGAGTAGAAGCCACCTTCCCACAAAGTTGTTTTTACCTCTCACTGGGGAAAAGACGTATGAGTAGTGGTCCCCAACCTTTTGGAGCCTGCAGTCATGTTTGGAATTCTGGCATGGCACAATGGGTTCATTAACAAAATGGATGCTACAAAATGGCTGCCACAGAAGGCGGACCCAGTCACAAAATGAATGCCACAGCTTAATTTCAGCGACACACTGTGGATGTAGTGGCAGCTGCTGTCAAAGCAATACTTCTTTTTGCGGGGGCGGGGGGGGGGGAAATCTGCACAGCCAAACAAATCTCCAGTATTTCGCTGGGCAAAAGCCCCACCTGGACCCACCTATTTCCTAAAAACGCATGGTGGGTGCCAGAAAAGTGGTTGATGGGCACCACAACACCCACAAACATCACACTGGGGTCTCCTGCTGTAATGTTTCTTCAGGGAGGCTATAGCAGGGATGGCCAAACTTGCTTAATATAAGAGCCACATAGAATAAATCAAATGTTTCAGAGCTGCAAGACATGAAGGTCAGGTGTAGGGAGGAAGGAAGGGAGAAAATAAGTGGGAGAGGGAGGGAGGGAGGAAGGAAGGAAGATGGGGAGGGAGGAAGAGGTGGAAAGAAAGCAACTTTAAATGCATTCTCCAAGCAGCCAGCTGGTTTGGCTTGGAGAAGTGATTTAAAGAGAGAAATGCCTTCTCCAAGCCAGCCAACAGAGCAGTGGGGGCTTTGAGAGCCACACAATATGTGTGAAAGAGCCACTTGTGGCTCCCGAGCCACAGCTTGGCCACCCCTGGAAGTTGAATGTGCAAAAGAAAAAAAAAAGTCACATAAAATCCACATGGGGAAAACCATAATGTGTTGTTGAGTCCCAAGTTCATTTGTTAACATGTTGCACAAGATAAAGAGTACATTTCCCCATGTATTTTTTTTTTTGCTGTAAGCAAGATTTTTTGTGTGTGTGTGAAATCACTGATCTCTGAAGAAGGAAAGCTAGAGGCTTCCACCCAACAAGCCTTGCTGCCTGATTTGTCAGCTGCCACCCCCTCCCCACCCCCCACCCCGTGAACAAAAAGCCAGACAATTTCCTAAAGTCACCACCATTGTCCATAAAGGTGCTCGGTATGATCAGAAACAAAGGAAGCTCTGATAAATGGATCAAATCAGATGAGCCACAGAAAAAAAGAGGCCTCTTTTATCCGTGACATACTTTGGGAGCTTGCCTTGAAGGGAACACAAAGGCAAGAGGCCCTTAAAATGCACAGACTGGCTTCTGATAAAGCCACGATCGCTTAAAACATTTCCCAAGGCTGCTGCTTGGGGTTTGGGTTTTTTTTGAAGGGGGGTGGAAATGCCTTGCAAGAGCAATCCCAGCGAAAATTCTGGCTGTGAAGTTGCCTGTAATAGCTGTCATTGCAGCTTTGATCTATTTCAGGCCAGTGAATCACAGCAGCTTGAAGTATGCCTGTTACTGACTCCAGGATTGGCCTCCTAAGGCATCTGCTGAGGTCAACGATCCACCAGAGAACTCACCGTTGGGGAGGGGAAGCTTGGACTAGGAGTGTGCATTCGGATCTACCCGAGCTGAAAATATACCCCCCCCCCAATAGCTTATTGATACTTTGGGGTAGGGGTGCCAAACTGTGGCTCAAGAACCACATGTGACTCTTTCACACATGTTGTGTGGCTCTCGAAGCCTCCACCACCTTGTTTAGATCAGTTGTTTTCTTTCCACCTCTCCCTCCCTCCTCCCTCTCCCATCTCCTTCCTTCCTTCCTTCCTTCCTTCCTTCCTTCCTTCCTTCCTTCCTTCCTTCCTTCCTTCCTTCCTTCCTTCCTTCCTTCCTTCCTTCCTCCTCTCAAACATCTGACATTTATTCTATGTGGCTCTTATGTTAAGCAAATTTGGCCACCCCTGCTTTGGGGTATATATCGGCTTCCCAAATGTATCTGGGTTCTCTCAGGAAAACCAGGGGGGAAATTCCCAAGAAAATCCCAGATATATTCAGGAATTTGGGGTAGATCCGAAAACACCTCTTTGTCGGGCAAGCTTATGCAGTCCCTTTAACCTTTAAAGGGACTGCAGAAGTCAGCCCGAGGATCAACCAGGGTTCTGGGGAGCTGAGAGTTCCCCACCACCTCAGCTGCGGCTGGCTTCTCTCGCAACCCAGCTTAAACTGGGCTGCAAGAGAAAGCCAGCCCAAGATCAGTTGAGAGTTCCCTGCCGGTGCAGCTCTGCACTTCCTTTTCCTGCTGCCTGGTTTAAACTGAGAAGCGGGGGAGGGCAGCCCAGCCGGGGATCGCTGTTCCTGCGGGGAGCCAATAGTTTAAACTGGGCAGTTTAAATCAAGCAGCGGCAGATGCCAAGCCAGCATCAGGATCGGGCTGGTAATTTTTTATTGGCACTTTTCAATTTGGGTCTGTTGGACTATGATTTATTTTTTTTTGGGGGGGGGGCAATAGACCCAAACCAAAAAATATCTGTTAAAAATCTGTACATCCCTAGTTTTGACCATCCACTTCTACCAAGAATGCAGGGCTTTTTCTTTTTCTTTTCCGAGCAGGAATGCACAGGAATGCAGTTCCAGTTGGCTTGGCATCAGGGGGTGTGGTCTAATGTGCAAATGAGCTCCTGCTTGGCTTTTTCTACAAAAAAAGCCCTGTGTGAAACAATGGTGATATGGGGGTGGGGTGGCCCAGGGCTTCTTTTTGTAGCAGGAACTCCTTTGCATATTAGGCCACACACCCTGATGTAGCCAATCCTTACAATAGGCCTGGTACTTAGAGCCCTGTATTCTCTTGGAGGATTGGCTACATCAGGGATTTGTGGCCTAATAAGCTAATGAGTTCCTGCTGGGCTTTTTCTATAAAAAAAGCCCTGGAGATACCCCAAAATCCCATGATGTTGCAAATTGTCTGGGATTGTTCTGATTTCTGATGGACATAGCAGCTGGAAGAAAAGGTGGAGCTTACCTCTATCCCACTCCTTGAAGTCTCAGTGGCTCCCATTCAGCCTTACCAAGCAGGGTTTAATGGAGTAAGAAAATATCACTCTCTACTTCTTTATCCAGAAAGCATCGTGCATGCACCTACATATATATGAACATATAAAGCTGCCTTATACTGAATCATACCTTCGGTCCATCAGAGTCAGTATTGTCCACTCAGACTGGCAGCAGCTCTCCAGGGTCTCAAGCTGAGGTTTTTCATGCCTATTTGCCTTGACCCTTTTTAGTTGGAGATGCCGGGGATTGAACCTGGGACTTCCTGCTTACCAAGCAGATGCTCTACCACTGAGCCACCACCCCTCCCCAACCTGCACCACCTGTACGTGACTAAGGGAAGGCATGCTTGCAGGGAGGGTGGAGGATCTATTGCCCAGGGCCCTGTACAGATCTGGAGCTGGCTTTTGCCAGCTGTGTGTCTTGGTGTTTCATTTTGCAAATGGAAACCTTGGTAGAGAGAGGCAGAGGATCATTATGTGATCTTAAGCAGCCTGTTATTGGGGGTGAGCAGACAGCCTACCTGTCACGGCTGGGGCCGGGTCAGGCAAAGTCCAGAGGCAGTCCGAGGTCTGTAGCCAGTAAGCAGGAGGGTCCGAGGCGCCAAATCCGAATCACTGTAGAAGTATCGCAGGTCTGAGGTCCAGAAGCCGAGGTCAGGGAGTCCAGAAGTCCAAAGCCAAAGTCAGGGAGTCAGGAACCAAAGTCAAGCCGGAGTGGATGCTAGAATGTCAGGGAGATGACTAGTTGCTTCCACAAAGCTTCCTCCCAAAGCCCACAGCTATATAGCCCTCTGCTGGCTGTTGCCCGTTTGGGCTAATTGCTGGCTCAGGGAGGCAGCCAGGATCCTGTTACCACTCAAGCATCCTTGCTCTTAGAAGGGCCAGAATCCTCTCAGAACTCAGGGCTCAGGGAGCGTCTTGCTTGTGAGCGTGCTGCCCTCCTCCGATCCCTGAGGTCCTGCCGGAGGCGGTCACGCACACGAGCCACCCGAGAGGGCGAGGCAGGGGGGCTGGGGTCTTCTCCAGCAGGAGGCAGGGGCACTGGTGCAGGTGGCAGGGGCACAGTTTCCTCATCAGACTCAACTTCCTCTGAAGGGTCCCCAGCACCCATGACACTATCCCCCCCCCCAGGGCCCCCCTCCGTCGAGGGACCTGGAAGGTCAGGGTGGTCGTTGTGGAACTGGTGCACCAAGTCCGGGGCATGAAGATTGTCCTCGGGCTCCCAAGACCGGTCTTCTGGGCCGTATCCCTCCCAGTCCACCAGGTACTGGAGGCCTCCACGATGGTACCGGGAGTCCAGGATCTGGCGCACCTCATATTCTTCCTCGTCATCCACCAACACTGGTGGTGGCGGCGGTGGGGAAGGAGTCCGAGCTGGGTCAGGGGGTGCAGCCGGAACAAGGAGGGAGCGATGAAACACGGGGTGAATGCGGAGGTGGGGTGGCAACTGGAGCCTGAAGGCGACGGGGTTTATTTGTTCAACGACGGGGTAGGGTCCAATGAACCGTGCATCCAGCTTGTGAGACCGACCAGGCCGGCGCAGGTAGCGAGTTGAGAGCCACACCTGATCCCCCGGCTGCACTGGAGGGCCTTCTTGCCTCTTTCGGTCCGCAGCCCGTTTATATGCCTCCTTGGCTTGCTGTAGCTGCTCTCGGAGCAAGTCTTGGCTGGCACGGAGTTCTTGCAGGTAGGCATCGACGGCGGGGACATTCGTGGGTGGTAGGATCGCTGGGAAGAACCGAGGGTGGTACCCGTAGGTTGCAGCAAACGGGGTCATTTGGGTGGATGAATGGACCGCGTTGTTGTATGCAAACTCCGCTAGGGGCAATAGAGTGGTCCAGTCATCCTGCTGGTAACAGGTGTAACAGCGGAGATATTGCTCTAGCGTGGCATTGGTGCGCTCTGTCTGGCCATCTGTCTGTGGGTGGTAGGCCGAGGACAGGTGCACTCGAGTACCCAGGCTGGAATGGAGGGCTTGCCAGAACCGAGAGGAGAACTGAGGGCCCCGATCGGAGATCAGATGGGCTGGGAGTCCATGCAGACGAAAGATGTGTTGCAGGTAAAGCTGGGCCGTCTCCTGAGCTGTGGGGAGTTTCGGGCACGGAACAAAGTGGGCCATCTTGGTAAATAGGTCGACGACCACCCAGATACAAGTCTGACCCTTGGAGCGTGGAAGTTCCGTGATGAAGTCCATCGAGATGGTATCCCAGGGTCCTGAAGATGTGGGCAAGGGCTGCAGCAACCCTGAGGGTTTGGCTGGGATGTCTTTGGCCCATCGGCAGACGTCACAGGAGCTGACATAGCGGGCAACATCAGCGCGAACTCGTGGCCACCAGAATTCCCTTGTCAGCAAGTGGGTGGTCTTATGCTGTCCAAAGTGCCCGGCGGGTAACGAGTCGTGGGTCAGGCGTAGCACTTCTGCCCGCAAGGGCCCGGGCGGCACATAGAGGCGTTCGCGGTGTAGCAAGAGGCCGCCTCGAGTCGTGAACTCCCCTGTTGGGTCATCTTGGAGAGCCTGGAGGTGTTGCTGGACCCAGGGATCATTGGCCTGGCTAGCCCGAATGTCCTCCACGAGTGCTGGTGAAGTGGAGGTGGCTGCAAATACTGAGGGCGGCAGGATTGGAGCAGCGGGCGCGGTCTCAGTTGAGGCAGGGGCGTATTCCGGTTTCCGGGAGAGCGCGTCTGCTTTCCGGTTCTGGGTATGGGGGATGTAGGAGATCCGGAAGTCGAAGCAAGAGAAGAATAGGGACCACCGGATCTGGCGCTGGTTGAGACGGCGGGTGGTCTGGAGGTGTTCCAAGTTCCGGTGATCGGTGAGCACTTGAACAGGGTGGCGAGCCCCTTCGAGGTAATGTCGCCAAACCTCAAACGCCGCCTTGATCGCGAGCAACTCCCTCTCCCAGATGGTATAGTTCCTCTCTGCAGCAGTGAGCTACCGCGAGTAATAGGCGCAGGGCTGTAGTGGCTGGGATGGCTCCTCGCGCTGGGACAGCACTGCTCCCAGGGCCACGTTGGAGGCATCAGCTTCCACCGTAAAGGGAAGCTGGGGGTCGGGGTATCTCAGGAGTGGCCCGGTGGCAAAGCGAGTCTTCAGGGTGGAGAAGGCGTTATCGGCCTCTGGGGACCAGTGGAAGGGTTCTTTGGGGCGGAGTAGTTGAGTCAGGGGTGTGGTCAGGGATGCGTAGGCCGGGATGAATTGCCGATAGTAGTTGGCAAAACCGAGGAACCGCTGCAGGTCTTTGCGATTCTGAGGAGCCTGCCAGGTCAGGACCGCTTCTACTTTTTTCGGGTCCATGAGGATCCCCTGCGGTGACACGATGTGCCCAAGGAACTCGACGGAGCGCAGGTCGAAGTCGCACTTCTCCAGCTTGGCGTAGAGACCATGGGCTCGTAGGCGCTGCAGGACCTGGCGGACGTGCTCGGCGTGCTGGGCAGGATTGCGGGAGTAAATTAGGATGTCATCCAGGTATATGATCGCGAAGCGGTCGAGCAGGTCCCGGAATATGTCATTCATGAACCTCTGGAAGACAGCGGGGGCATTGGTCAGTCCGAAGGGCATTACCAGGTGCTCGTACTGCCCGTATCGGGTCCCAAACGCGGTCTTCCATTCGTCTCCGGGCCGTATGCGCACCAAATTGTACGCTCCACGGAGGTCCAGCTTGGTGTAGATTTGGGCCCCCTTTAGGCGATCCAAGAGTTCAGGGATCAGTGGTAGAGGGTACCGGTCGCGGATGGTGATCTTGTTCAGGGCCCGGTAGTCATTGCACAGCCGGAGCTCCCCACTTTTCTTCTTCACGAAGAGCACTGGAGCAGATAGGGGAGAGGTTGAGGGTCGGATGAATCCGCGTTTCAGGTTCTTGTCCAGGAAGTCTCGCAGAGCTGCCAACTCCGGCTCCGACATTGGGTACAGACGCCCCACCGGGAGTGATGCCCCAGGTACCAAATCAATGGCACAGTCGTAGGGCCGGTGAGGGGGAAGCTGATCAGCTCCTGTCTCTTCAAAGACATCAGCAAAGTCCACATACTTCTGAGGGAGCTGAGGACCACCACTCGGGATGCCAGCTGCTAGAGTGGTGGGAGGAGTCAGATGGGGGCATGGGTCTCGGAAGCGTAGTTCCTGCTGGGCCCAGTCCACGATGGGGTTGTGCAGCTTCAGCCAGGAAAGGCCTAGAATCAGCGGGAAGCGAGGCATGCGGGCGACATCAAACCGCAGCTGTTCTTGGTGCTGCTGGACGTGGAAGGTGATGGGACAGGTCTCCTGGGTGACGGGGCCAGAACGGAGGAGGCGCCCATCAATAGCCTCCACCAGCGACGGAATCCCTTTTGTCTGCACCGGGATCTGGTGCTGCTTCACAAAGGCGGCATCTATAAAACAGTGGGCCGCTCCCGAGTCCAGCATGGCATACACGAACAGCCAGCGTTCGTCAGGCAGACGGAGTTTGACTGGTAGCAGGAATGGCCCTGGGGTATCAGCCCGCTGTTCGGAGGACCCAGCTAGTCGCCCCAGGCTGGGGGGTCCACTTACGCCTGGGGCTGCCCTTTTGGCGGCGGTGGCAACGAAGGTCCAGGTATCCGATGCTTAGCAGGGCAGCCAGAGGCATAGTGGCCTGCCGTGCCGCAGTAGAGGCACAGATTCTGCGTGCGGCGTCTGGTCTTTTCCTCTGGGGTCAGGCGGGGTCGAGCAGCTCCAAGCTGCATAGGCTCGTCCTTGGTGCTGGTACTAGCTGGGGACGGGCGAGGAGCCAGGTAGCACGGCGCAGGGAGCTGGCGCCCTCTGGTCTTGGCTTGGCGGCGACTTTCCAGGCGGCCATCGATGCGGAGGCAGAGGGTGATAAGTTCTTGGAGCGTGGGTGGCTGCTCCACCCTGGCCAGTTCATCCAGGACCTCCTCTGCCAACCCCTCAGTAAACTGGTCCATCTGGGCAGCCTCATTCCACGCCAAGTCCTGGGTCAGGAGCTTGAATTCAGTGGCATATTGAGCCACCGAGGAGTTGCCTTGTTTCAGTGCCCTGATCTTCCGGTTGGCTGTGGCTGCTTGGACTGGGTTTGAGAAGGCAGCAGACAGGTGGGTCTCAAACCCCTGGTAATCAGTCAGTAGGGGAGAGGATGCGACCAGTAAGGGTGTGGCCCATTTGGCCGCCTGCCCCTTTAACAGACTGATGACGAAACACACCTTGGTTTTGTCATTGAGGAAGTCCCGTGCTCTCAGTTCAAAGTACAGCCGACACTGTGCTAGGAAGGCAGGAAATTCTTCCACGGCACCCCCAAATCTGTCAGGTGGGGGAACTGGGCACTTGGCTGGAGCACTGGCCGCAGGTTGTTGCTGCAAGTGCACTACTGCCTGTGTTAGCTGCTGTACCTGGGCTTGGCGCGCAGCCAGTAGTTCTGTGGTTTCACTTGCTTCAGCATCCATCCTGTGGAGTGGGTGTTTGTCGGTGGAAGCAATCTGTCACGGCTGGGGCCGGGTCAGGCAAAGTCCAGAGGCAGTCCGAGGTCTGTAGCCAGTAAGCAGGAGGGTCCGAGGCGCCAAATCCGAATCACTGTAGAAGTATCGCAGGTCTGAGGTCCAGAAGCCGAGGTCAGGGAGTCCAGAAGTCCAAAGCCAAAGTCAGGGAGTCAGGAACCAAAGTCAAGCCGGAGTGGATGCTAGAATGTCAGGGAGATGACTAGTTGCTTCCACAAAGCTTCCTCCCAAAGCCCACAGCTATATAGCCCTCTGCTGGCTGTTGCCCGTTTGGGCTAATTGCTGGCTCAGGGAGGCAGCCAGGATCCTGTTACCACTCAAGCATCCTTGCTCTTAGAAGGGCCAGAATCCTCTCAGAACTCAGGGCTCAGGGAGCGTCTTGCTTGTGAGCGTGCTGCCCTCCTCCGATCCCTGAGGTCCTGCCGGAGGCGGTCACGCACACGAGCCACCCGAGAGGGCGAGGCAGGGGGGCTGGGGTCTTCTCCAGCAGGAGGCAGGGGCACTGGTGCAGGTGGCAGGGGCACAGTTTCCTCATCAGACTCAACTTCCTCTGAAGGGTCCCCAGCACCCATGACACTACCTTGTTTTTAATTATTGCTGCTCCATGGATGACCTTTACCCTGCATTTAGTTCCACTTGCTTTTTATATCAACTTTCAGAATTTCCCATTTCAGAATCGGCATGCATACCCTTGGACATTATTGTTTCCTCCTTACCTCTGATGGGCAGAGGTTTATACATTGATGAAAACACCACATAGAATGGAACATTAATGGAACCGTGCAACCACTTCAAGGTTGCGTTTTTACATGGTCATATCATCAATGGACCTACGTGTATGCCTCTCACCAAGCAACGATAGATGGACAGGAAGCTGCAGAAAAGAGTGGTCTGAATTAAGTATAGAAATTAAAAATGGAAGATTAACAGAAAGATAATTCAGAATGCCAAAATCTGGGGATAGATTTGGATGGGGAGAATTCATAACCATCTTGAGTTGTTAGGATGAAGGGATTACTTCAGCCTAACATGTAAGATTTGATTTAAGTCTTATCAGGGCTTTTTTTTGTAGCAGGAGTGCCTTTGCATATTAGGCCACATCCCCCTGATGTAGCCAATCCTCCAAGAGCTTACAGGGCTCTTCTTACGTGTTCTACTGTAAGCTCTTGGAGGATTGGCTACATCAGGGGTGTGTGGCTTAATATGCAAAGAAGCCCATGCTACAAAAAGAGCCCTGGGTCTTATATAAACCCTTCTATCCGCTAGCCTCTCCCCCAGGTAGCCTACACAGGCCAGGGCAGTGTGTGCCAAAAGTCGTAGGCAAGTATGCTCCCCCACGTTCTTGCATAGAAAACTGTTGCAAAGGGCCAAGATGCATATTCAGGGGAAGACAAAGCCCAAGCAGAAGGTTTCAAATGCTCTCTTTACAGGATGCACTAGAAGATGGTCTTGGTTTCATGCCTGCCCCAGTAAACCTGACACAGACAGAGGTCAGTTCAGCATGTGGTACAGGCCCCAAATGGCCTAGCTGAGCTAGAAGTCCCATCTGAAAAACAGCAGGGATGGAAGAGAAAGCAACATTCTAGACCCGAGTCCTAGAACCAATAGCCCAGCTCACTTCCAAGTTTTCAGCTGGAGCCCTTGGAAGATCTGGCCTCCCAGCAGTCTCCAAGGTTATTGCCACTCCACAGAGATGCCAGAGGATCCCTCCACACACCTAAAGACTTTACAGAGATACAGGAATGTAAACCTCCAAATGCAAGAATGGGACTTTCAGGAAACACTTTGCCTTTGAAGGCTATGGTTTGGATGGATCTTTCTGAGTATGCTTCAGGTATTAAAGAGCGCTGCTCCGATCTAGTCTCTGTTGGAACCAGCAGTCAGCCAACTTTGGAGCTATCCAAGGTCCTGAAGATTGCCTCCAGGCTAGGCTGATTTCACAGGCAGGCCAGCATTATTCCTGGAGTCTCTATCTCATTGGGCCTTTTTACCTATGAGCAGTGTTTCCTCTAAGCTGAGTTAGCATGAGCTAGTTCACAGATTTTTAGCCTCCTGCTCACAGGCTGTTGTCTTAGCTCAGGAAAGATGACCCCAGAGCACAATAATTGATGCAGTAGCTCACAGCTTAAATGCCAGTAGCTCACAAAGTAGAATTTTTGCTCACAAGACTCTGCAGCTTAGACGGAACATTGACTATGAGTTTGACTCTGTCCTGCAGCCACCCAACCAAGACAGAATTCTCACACAGTCTTTCTTTATGCTTAGGCTAGAAGTCTATCCCCAGAGAGAGATGGACAGTGTGCAGTCTGAACCAGTGCATCCCTTCCATAGATAAATGCATTAGTGTCTGCTTTGGGGGCTACAGTTGGAGTGTGAAAAGAGGACAGAGAGATTACTCTCTCATTATACCTGAGCACTTCCTATGAAGTCTAATAATGACAATAACTGTGTGCTGTTAAGTTGCAGCCAATTCATAGTGACCCCAGGGAGATGAGGCTTTCTGGGCAAGAGTTGAGCACAGGTGGTTTGCCATTGCCGCCTTCTGCATAGCAACCCCCGTCTCCCTGGGTGGTCTCCATCCATGCACTAACTATGACCAACCCTATTTAGCTTCCAAGATCTGATGAGATTAGGCTAGGCTGAGCTATTCAGGTTGCTATGAAATCTAAAGCCATCCTGGAAAGGGCTATAATAATAACCCCTTTAGGTCTCTGTGTAACAACATAAGAACATAAGAGACGCCATGTTGGATCAGGCCAGTGGCCCATCCAGTCCAACACTCTGTGTCACACAGTGGCCAAAAGAACCAAGTGCCATCAGGAGGTCCACCAGTGGAGCCAGGACGCTAGAAGCCCTCCCACTGTGCCTCCCCCAAGCACCAAAAATTCAGAGCATCACTGCCCCAGACAGTTCCAACAGTCTAGAAGAAGAAGATGATATTGGATTTATATCCCACCCTCCACTCATAATCTCAGAGTCTCAGAGCGGCTCACAATCTCCTTTATCTTCCTCCCCCACAACAGACATCCTGTGAGGTGGGTGGGGCTGAGAAGACACTCACAGCAGCTGCCCTTTCAAGGACAACCTCTGCCAGAGCTATGGCTGACCCAAGGCCATTCCAGCAGGTGCAAGTGGAGGAGTGGGGAATCAAACCTGGTTCTCCCAGATTAGAGTCCACACACTTCATCACTACACCAAACTGACTCTCTACTAAATAATCTTAGGAACAGTCCGGGCCGGACCTGCCACTAGGCAAACTAGGCAATTGCCTAGGGTGCTGGCCTTCTTGGGGTGCCAAATTGGTTGCCCTCCCCATGTGACTCGGTAACATTATCTGTGGAGGCATCAAAAGTTAGCCTTGCCTAGGATGCCAGACAGTCTAAGGCCAGCCCTGGGGACAGTATATGGTACCTTTCACAAAGAACTACCAGGCAGAATAATGGGCAATATGAGAGAATTTGTCAGAAAAGTAGTAGGCTGACATCTAAGCTATAGCCTCTTTGTTGTAGCTTTTTTCCCTATCTGCAGGGACTGCAAGTTTCTCATTTGTAGCATGTGGAGAAAGCTCCGCTGTGCTGACAAGGAGCATGTATGCACTTGTGCTGCCTCCACGGGAGTTTGGAAGGTCCCTGCTGGAAGGAGCATGCCTTCTGCACACTGTATGTTTTATGAGTACCTCTATTCCCTCCATCCCAACGGCACCAAGATATTATTTTTTATGACACAGATGTTGGGGAGGTAAGATCATCATGACTGCATTAGCCGAGCGCCTGCCGAATTAGCACTGCTCAGCAAGAGAGAAAAGGCAGAGGGACGTCCCAGAGCAGACTGTTTGCAGCCCGCAGAGCTCATTTGAAAGGAGGCAATGAAGAATCCACCAAGGAGGGATGGCAAGCAGTGGTACAAGGCGAAGCAGGATAAAATTTCACACCCTCGTATTGCTTTTTTTTGGTTCGATGTGTGAAAACAGCAAGGGATGGAAGACGGCACAGTGTGAAACGCGAAGCCGTTTGTTTGAAATGGCCTTCCTGTCTTTTGTTTTGAACACCTGTGAGTCATTCGGCAAATTTTGTTTTTGTACCTGTAATGTATCGCAACAGATTATGTGATTGTTTGTCATAGATTGATAAGTGACAGATCCAGCGGCGGCTCATGCTGTTGGAAACGGGTTTGGCCCAGATGCTACGGGAAAGCATGTGCCAGTTAAATTGGTGGGATTGGCATGCAAGAAATACACTTGGGAACAGCGGATGTGGATGTGATAAGGTTGCCAAATCCCCTTGCCCATCCGGGGGGGGGGGGAATTGGGGGCACTCTGTGGGTAAATAGTGACATTGCCTGGAAGTGACATCATCACATTGGAAATGCGATGTCCCTGTTTAGGGGAGGGGTTTCCCCTGCTGGCCAGCTGGTCTGTGGCAGAGAGGAGCCACTAAAAGATAGATAGATAGATAGATAGATAGATAGATAGATAGATAGATAGATAGATAGATAGATAGATAGATAGATAGATAGATAGATAGATGGATGGATGGATGGATGGATGGATGGATGGATGGATGGATGGATGGATGGATGGATGGATGGATGGATGGATGGATGGATGGATAGATAGATAGATAGATAGATAGATAGATAGATAGATAGATAGATAGATAGATAGATAGATAGATAGATAGATAGATAGATGAATTTATTGTCATTGTTCTCAACAAAAAGAGAGCAACGAAATGAACTGGGAGAATCCCCTGCTAGGACCTCGGGGGTAGCAACCCTATGATGCGAGTATCTCTTGTCATGTGTAAAGCACCATCAACTCACAACCAGCTTATGGCAACCCTGTAAGGTTTCCAAGGCAAGGGACACTGAGAGGGGATTTGCCATTGTTGTCTTCTGAATGGAGACCCCGGTGATCGCCCCTCCAAATACTAACTGGGACCAGCCCTGCTGAGCTCCTGAGATCTGACAAGATCGGACTAGCCTAGGATATCCAGTTCACAGCTCTTGTCATAGTAGTTTAGATCACCAACATCATCATTGTTGATGTAACATTTACATTGTGTAGAGTAACAAAAGCCCATCCACCCCTAAATAGTGTCCACCTCATTAAATTTATAATCCAGATGTTGACGGAGGGAAGAAAGATGGGGGAGAGGTGGAAACAAGAGAAGAGCTTGTCCAAATGATTGTAGCTGTCCACTTATAGTGGTGCTGAAGTATCCAGGTAAAAGGGGGAGGTTTTCAATGCGATGAGGATTGGATCATGTGGCAGCATCGCAAAGCCAAATCAGTATGAGGCCAGGAAGTGTTACTTCTGGCCAACAGCATATAGCCAATTGGATTTGGCGCCTTGCTTATGTTGTGAAGCCAAACGAGAAAGGGAACAACACTCTCTCCTTACTCTGAACAGGCAACGCTTCCCCCCTGTTTTGCAGAACCCTATGAACACATGAATCTGCCTTGTAATGAATCTGCCCACCAAAGTCAGTATTGTCTACTTAGACGGGCAGCAGCATTCTGGGGTCTCAGGCAGAGGACTTTCACATCACCTACAACCTGATCCTTATTGGAAATGTCAGGGATTGAGCCTGGGACCTTCTGCATGCCAAGCAGATGTTAAGAACATAAGAGAAGCCATGTTGGATCAGGTCAATGGCCCATCCAGCCCAACACTCTGTGTCACACAGTGGCCAAAAAACCCAAGTGCCATCAGGAAATCCACCAGTGGGTCCAGGACAATAGAAGCCTTCCCGCTGTGCCCCCCAAGCACCCAGAATACAGAGCATCACTGCCCTAGACAGAGAGTTCCAACGATAAGCTGTGGCTAATAGCCACTGATGGACCTCTGCTCCATATGCTTATCCAATCCCCTCTTGAAGCTGTCTATGCTTGTAGTCAGTGCCACTACCTGTGGCAGTGAATTCCATGTGTTAATCACCCTTTGGGTGAAAAAGTACTTCCTTTTATCAGTTCTAACCCAACTGCTCAGCAATTTCATTGAATGTCCACGAGTTCTTGTATTGTGAGAAAGGGAGAAAAGTACTTCTTTCTCTACCTTCTCTATCTCATGCATAATCTTGTAAAATGTTCTGCTACTGAGCCACGACCCCTCTAACCCTTCACACCAACAGTTAGGGACAGGTTTTCTGAGGCAGGTCAATGAAACGCCTTTCTCATTCGAGCCTAATTTCAGCACGGTGGTGAGAAGCAAGGGGATGAAGCCAAAGGTCTTGTGGAAGAGATGGGTTTTGAGGAGGACATGGAAGGAGGGGGACAAACTAGTGTTGCAGAGGTTTTCTGTCAGAGAGTTTCGAAGATAGGGGGCAGCAAAGGAGAAAGAAAGGAGGATTTAGAACTCTTGGTAATATATCATTGGACAATCATAACTTGAATGGAAAGAACCATTGCTATCTTGGATTTTTGATTGGTGGCCACCACAGCATTTGCAAAGCAGGTGAATAAAATGCACAGTACATGTTGAGAAACCTTCATAATTGAGAGGGTGCTCCAAAATAATCATTATGATGGGACTCGAGAAGTTTCTGAGTATGTCCCTGTTTCATTCATGAAATATTAGAGGGAGTGTTGTACACAGGGCTTTTTTTTGAAGCAGGAACTCCTTTGCATATTAGGCCACACACCCCTGATGTAGCCAGTCCTCTTGGACCTTACATTAGACCCTGTACTAAAACCCTGTAAGCTCTTGGAGGATTGGCTACATCAGGGGTGTGTGGCCTACTATCCAAAGGAGTTCCTGCTACAAAAAAAAAAAAATAGCTCTGGTTGTACATATGTCCTCAAACATTGGAAGACCAGCCCTGCCAGCAGAACGGAAATTACTTGGGTTGCAAAGATTTATGTGGACATATTTTAGAAACAGGCCAAACAGCTGGTTAGACTTCAGCAGGCATCATAATTGGCAGCCCTGTTCTTCTGTTTTCGTGTACCAGCCTGGCTTTTGCATGACCCAGGGCTTTTGCGTTTGAAAAAAACAACAACAGCCGACTTATTTTGTGCCAGCGTGCCTCGAAACTGTAGCAGAAGGCAGCCTCCCTGCTCCTTGCTTGGGAAACGGTGTATGCATAATGTAACAGCTTCCTTAAAAGGTAGTCAACAATGCGACCTGTCACCGTGCCTCAGGACACCAAGCCACGAAAAGAGCTCAGCCGCACAATGCATATGAAAATAAATCAAATTATTTATAAGCAAAAACAGAAGACAAATCATTCACGGAGGTTCCTGACCATCAATCATTCGGCTGCGAGGGCCTAAAGCTTAGCGCTTTCGGTATTTCTGCAACACAGCTCTGCCTGCGGAGAAGTTGAGTTGCTCTGTATCTGCCCCTGGAGGCAGCAGCGATTCAGCAGTATTGTTTGGGGAGGGGGGGAGGGGTTGGTCTTGGAAGGCATCGTATTATGACAGGAGAGGAAATAAAGGCCACTGACTTGGCCCACGTTTCAGAGAACTACAGCCCACCAAGCTGTTAAAACAAATTAAATAAGTATCAAAGGTGCTATGCTAGCGGGGCTAATGACTTCTGCAGATTGGAATCTTTTAGAAATGGGCAAATGCAATTCAATGGCAACTGTTCAAAGAAGGGCAGTTCATAGAAGTGTTCGAAGTTAGTGTTTGATTCGCATTCAGATAACATTAATCACCCTCCGCTAAGGGGTTGTTGTTGTTGTTGTTTTGCGAGGGACATTGCTGTTGAAGCCGGCAAAGACTTCCTAGGCTCAAATCTACATTAACACAGTTCTACTAAATTCCCAAACTATATTTCTGTTGCAGGGCCGGGATCTAAAGAGTCAAGCAATGAATTTTGGCTTGGTGAGAAGCAAACACCACATCATGGGTTAAGAACATAAGAACATAAGAGAAGCCATGTTGGATCAGGCCAATGGCCCATCCAGTCCAACACTCTGTGTCACACAGTGGCCAAAAACCCCCAGGTGCCATCAGAAGATCCATCAGTGGGGCCAGGAGAACACTAGAAGCCCTCTCACTGTGCCCCCCAAGCACCAAGAATACAGAGGCATCACTGCCCCAGACAGAGTTCCAACAATACGCTGTGGCTAATAGCTACTGATGGACCTCTGCTCCATAGGTTTATCCAATCCCCTCTTGGAGCTGGCTATAAGAACATAAGAGAAGCCATGTTGGATCAGGCCAATGGCCCATCCAGTCCATTGGATGTGGAAGGTTGTGAATGAATTCAGGTGGAGCCCATGTTTGGGGTAGGAGAGCCTGCCTGATATAGTGGTTAAGTGTGTGGACTCTTATCTGGGAGAACCGAATATGATTTTCCACTCCCCCACTTGCAGCTGCTGGAATGGACTTAGGCCAGCCATAGCTCTCACAGGAGTTGTCCCTGAAGGAGCAGCTTTTGGGAGAGCTCTCTCAGCCTCACCTACCTCACAGGGTGTCTGTTGTGGGGGAAGAAGGTAAAGGAGATTGCAAACTGGTCTGAGACTCTGATTCAGAGAGAAGGGCAGGGTATAAATCCACAGTCATCATCTTCTTCTCCAACACCTCCCCTCCCCCCCCAAAAAAAAGTAAGTGGTTAGTACTTTGGGGGTGATGTATATTGGAGAAATAATATGGGTGGAACAGATTACCCCTTTTCCTAATGCTAGTGGACCAGATTAGCAGTTCCACACAGCTGCTTTGAAGTTGAGCAACTAAGCATAACAGCTATATGTTCTGAGCCCCAATCATACACACAGTGGCCCGGATCCCACAGAGTAGCTATGCTGACAGAAGGATTTCCATCTGCAGTGTGTGACTTTATCACCTTGTCCCACGTCCAGGGCAGCCCCAAATTCTGCTCCTGGGTAGAGTTGCCAACCTCCAGGCAAAGCCTGGATATCTTCTGGTATCACAATTGATCTACAGATGACAGAGATCAGTTCCCTTGGAGAAAATGGCTGCCCTGGAGGGTGGGCTGTGGGGCATTATACTCTGCTAGGATCATAGAGTTGGAAGGTACCTCCAGGGTCATCTAGTCCAACCCCCTGCACAATGCAGGAAACTCACAAACACCTCCCCCTGAATTCACAGGATCCGCATCATTGTCAGATGGCCATCTAGCCTTTGTTTAAAAACCTCCAAGGAAGGAGAGCCCACCACCTCCTGAGGAAGCCTGTTCCACTGAGGAACCGCTCTAAAGGTCAGGAAGTTCTTCCTAATGTTGAGTCGGAAACTCTTCTAATTTAATTTGAACCCATTGGTTCTGGTCCTACCTTCTGAGGCCACAGAAAACAATTCCACACTATCCTCTAGATCAGGGGTGGTCAACGGTAGCTCTCCAGATGTCTTTTGCCAACAATTCCCATCAGCCCCAGCCATCATCCATGCTGGCTGGGGCTGATGGGAGTTGTAGGCAAAAAACATCTGGAGAGCTACCATTGGCCACCCCTGCTCTAGATGACAACCCTTCAAGTACTTGAAGATGGTGATCCTATCAGCTCTCAGCTGCCTCCTCTCCAGGCTAAACATCCCCAACTCCTTCAACCTTTCTTCATAGGACTTGGTCTCCAGACCCCTCACCATCTTCATCACCCTCCTCTGGGCCCATTCCAGAGATCCTTCTCCTTAACCAACCCCGTCCTCCCCAGGCTCCACCCTCCAAATTCCCAGGTATTTCCCAATTCAGAGCTAGCAACTTCCAGGGATGTGGGACCTCCAGGACATGAGAACATGGCAGGGAGATTTGGAACTGCTTCAAGATGGAAGAGGTGATGAAAATCTATCCATTGGTGTAAATGTTTCATCAGATCCAACCATGCATCTGGTTGGCCTGTCGTTTGAGTCCTGCATCATTTTTGGAATAGCCAGAGAGAAATGTAATCAATCCTCCAAGAGTTTACAGGGCTGTTAGTACAGGGCCTACTGTAAGCTCCAGGAGGATTGGCTACATCAGGGGTGTGTGACCTAATATGCAAATAATAGAGTTCCTGCTACAAAAAAGCCCTGAGTAGAACACAATCTCTAGCAGCTCCAGGGATATCTCTAGGGCTACTGCCTTATTTGTACCGTCTTCATGTGTCTTCTGTCTATACCCACTATCAATACCCCTCGTGATTGTTTTTTTAGCATCCCGCTCCTTCTTCGCTTTGTTTTCTCCCATTTCACAGAGACCTTCAGTGCCACTTTGCTTTCAGAATGAAGCTCTCAGGAAGCATAAGGAAAAGGTCTGTTTTTGAGCAGTAGCTTCCTGTTCTGCACCTCTCTCCCTTAGGAGGCCCAGTTGTCTCCTGTGTTGCATGGACTGGGATTAATGTTATTCTTGCCATATATACCAAGGTTAGCCTGCCCGAAAGGACAGCATAGCTGGAGTGACCCTCAAGGAAAAGTGTGGCAAAAGCTCAGCCTAAGGGCTTGCGTTCAGAGATGAAGCTTTTGACAGACGGACATGACCTTTATTGGCATAACAGAAAAGAAATACAAGATGCAAAGGAACTTCAAAATGGGACATACAGGCCACAGTAATTTGCAAGCTCAACCGGCATGGGGATACAAAGTTACAAGCAAAACTTAACTAAGAAAAGTGGAGTGAGGTATTCCCCTATCTGACTCAATTTTTAATTTCTTTCTCATTCACTGCTAGGGTCAGAAATTCTGCAACCTGCTTAGTTAATTGAGGGACATTTTTCAGCCAAGAAAAGCTCTATCCTTTTGTTTGTCACCAAGTTGGGGGTTAAGAGGAGAGGTTTGATCAGGTGGCGTCGGTGATGGGCAAGTAATGGGCAGTCTAATAGAATGTGCCGTATAGAGTCAGGTTCTCTACCAAATCTGCACTGTCTCTGTTCGTCAGGGATACCCTTATATCTACCTGAGACCACGGATTATGGAAATACGTTGAGTCTGGCCAACATAAAAGCTCAGCGTTGATGCGGGTTTATGATGAAGCTTTTCATTTAATGCCAAAGTTATAAAAAAAAAATACCATGAAGAAATTGGGGTTAAGTGTAGCCAGTTAATCAATGAAGCCCTAATGAGAAATAATGCGTCGTTAAAATCAGTGACCTCAAATTATGTGCTTTCTTTCTATCAAACCCAAAGTACAATTTACCTTAGATTGTGCTTTGCCATGGATGATTTGGCAAGCAATTTTGTGTTTTAGTCCTGTACCTGCAGCATGGAGTTGCAGATCCATGATCAGATTCCTGGAACTTAAAAAATAATTTAGTTGCTCCTGCAAAAAACATCCTTCTGCTAGCAAGAAAAAGCCACTTGTGTTGTGGAGTATTAATTGCCGAGGCCATAACCTATGTATACGGGGGTTAAGATACAGACTGACACTCAAAAGAAATGAAGGGGAACAAACTTTTCAACTAGAACATTTTATTAACTTAACAGAAAAGGTCCCAAGCTAAGTCTGGTAAATAAAAATAGAGGCACTACAGAAAGATAATGAATGTACATATGAAGCACAAATACAGTTGAAACCTTGAACCCTAGCGAGAAAAGTAAAGGTAGTCCCCTGTGCAAGCACCAGTCGTTTCCAACTCTGGAGTGAAGTCACATCATGACGCTTTCATGCTAGACTTTTTATGGGGTGGTTTGCCATTGCCTTCCCCAGCGAGCCCTAACTAGCTAACTGTTATTAAGGGAGAAAATAAAGGTGGAGAATCAAAGATAAGGCTTTTTTTTAGCAAGAACACAGTTCCAGCTGCCTTGGCATCAGGGGGTGTGGCCTAATACACAAATGAGCTCACAATGGTGATATCAGGGGGCATGGCCTAATATGCTAATGAGTTCCTGCTGGGCTTTTTCTACCAAAAAAGTCCTGTATAAAGGTAAAGGTAGTCCCCTGTGCAAGCACCGAGTCCTTACTGACCCATATGGTGACGTCACATTATAACGTTTTCTTGGCAGATTGTTTAATGGGTTGGTTTGTCATTGCCTTCCCCAGTCATCTATACTTTACCCCCACCACCACCACCAAGCTGGGTAATTTTACCAGCCTCAGAAGGATGAGAGGCTGAGTCAACCTTGAGTTGGTACCTGAACCCAGCTTCTGCAATCAAAAATATACAAGCCTGCTTTTTGAAGAGAGCTGGGCAGCACTGGAAAAGCATGCCAGAATAGCATGGGAAAGTAGAGAAGCCAGCGATGCAGTTGGAATAACAGGCTGGGATCCAAAACCTGCTGCAAACTGGATGGATTGAGGGATGACATTCTGTACATTTCTGTTAAGATTGAGGTGAAGAAGTGTCAGCATCGGAATATGGGCGTGATTAAAGGTCCCACTCTCCCCCTGACCTGGCTAGCCCAGGAAAGCCCAATCTCATCATATCTCAGAAGCTAAACAGGGCCAACCCTGGTAAGTACTTGGAAGGGAATCTTTCCAAGGAATACCAGGGCTGGGACTCAGAGACAGGCAATAGCAAGCCACCTCTCTGAAATGTCCTAGAGTCACTAGGGGTTGCCAGAAGTCATCATGATGGCTAGATGTGGAAGCACATAAACACACTCAGACACACAAAATTTGTTGTTGTTGTTGTTCAGTCATGCAGTCAAGTCTGACTCTTTGCGACTCCATGGACAAAGTCACACCAGGCCCTCCTGTCTTCCACCATCCTCCGAAGTCTGCTCAAATTCATGTTTGTTACAACAGTAACGCTGTCCAGCCATCTCATCTTTTGCCGTTCCCTTCTTCTTTTGCCTTCTGTCTTTCCAGCATCAGGCTCTTCTCCACTGAGTGCTCCCTTCTCATTTGGTGACCAAAGTATTTGAGCTTCAGCTTCAGCATCTGACCTTCCAGGGAAGAGTCTGGGTTGATTTCCCTTAGGACTGACTGATTGGATCTTCTTGCAGTCCAGGGGACTCTCAAGAGTCTTTTCCAGCACCACGTCTCAAAAGCATCTATTCTTCTGCGCTTGGCCTTTCTTATGGCCCAACTCTCACAGCCATACATTACTACTGGGAATACCATCACTTTGACTATATGGACCTTTGTTGGCAAGGTGATGTCTCTACTTTTTATTATACTGCCCAGGTTCACCATAGCTATCCCCCCAAGGAGCAAACATCTTTTAATTTCATGGCTGCAGTCACCATCTGCAGTGATCTTGGATCCCAGAAATGTGAAGTCTGTCACTACTTCCATGTCTTCCCCTTCAATTTGTCAAGGTGTGATGGGGTCGGATGCCATGATCTTAGTTTTTTTGATGTTGAGTTTCAAGCCTACTTTTGTGCTCTCCTCTTTCACCCTCAATAAGAGGTTCTTTAGGTCCTCCTCACTTTCTGCCATTAGAATGGTGTCATCTACGTATCTGAGGTTGATGTTTTTCCCGGCAATCTTAATTCCAGTTTGTGCTTCATCCAGGCCAGCATTCCACATGATGTACTCTGCATATAAATTAAATAAACAGGGTGACAATATACATCCTTGTCGAACTCCTTTTCCTATTCTAAACCAATCAGTTGTTCCCTATCCTGTTCTGACAGTTGCTTCTTGACCCTTATACAGGTTTCTCAGGAGACATGTGAGGTGGTCTGGTACTCTCATCTCTTTAAGGACTTGCCACAGTTTGTTGTGATTCACACAATCAAAGGCTTTAGCATAGTCAATGAAACAGAAATAGATGTTTTTCTGATACTCCTGTGCTTTCTCCATAATCCAGTGAATGTTGGCAATTTGATCTCTGGTTCCTCTACCTCTCCGAAACCCACCTTGAACTTCTGGTAGTTCCCGATCGACATACTGCTGAAGCCTAGCTTGTAGGATCTTTAACATGACCTTGCTGCCATGTGAAATGAGTGCAGTGGTGCGATAGTTTGAACATTCCTTGGTATTACCCTTCTTTGGGATTGGAATATAAACTGACCTTTTCCAATCCTGTGGCAATTGTTGCATTTTCCAGATTTGTTGACATAATGTGTGCATCACTTTAATAGCATCATCTTTTAGGACTTGGAATAGTTCAACTGGGATACCGTCATCTCCACTCAACTGGGATACCCTCCCCCAAAAGTCCAACTGTTTTGATTTTGGTGTGTATTGTGGGGGTGGGGGTCTTCTTTTGCATTACAGGTAAAGGTATCCAGGAGAAGTGCTCCTTCAAGGAGATTGGGAGTTTAGCTAACGTTAGGCCTAATGGAGAAACATTGGTCTGCCTGTTTACCCCTCCACTGGGATAAAATAAGCTGGGGCATTTCTGATTAGGAAATGGTAACGGTGGGGGGAGATAGAGAGAGAGAGAAAACCGAGAGAGAGAGAAAGAGAACCAATACTCAAAGGTTCCCAACCTCCAGGTGGGGCCTGGAGATCTCTCAGAATCACAATTCATCTCTGGATGACTGAGATCACTTGGAGAAATGATGACTGAGGGGTGACATGATAGAGGTTTACAAAATTATGCCTGGGACAGAGAAGGTAGAGAAAGAACTTTTCTCCCTTTCTCACAATACAAGAACTCATGGGCACTCAATGGAATTGCTCAGCAGTTGGGTTAGAAGGGATTAAAGGAAGTACTTCTTTACCCAAAGGGTGATTATTATTTTTTATTATTTTATTCAATTTTTAGCCCGCCCTTCCGGTAGGACAGGCTCAGGGTGAGTTACATCATAAAACCAATCAACAATAAAAGCAATAAAAGACCAATTTAAATATACAACATCTAAAACTACAGAATGACAATGGACCAAAATGGCAGGTTAACACATGGACTTCACTGCCACAGGAGGTGGTGGCAGCTACAAGCATAGATGGCTTTAAGAGGGGATTGGATAAACATATGGAACAGAGGTCCATCAGTGGCTACCCATCCCAGCATAAATGTAGAGTGCCAAACATCTAACAACATCATTATATGAAGTGCTAAATTTGAACTAAACAAATAAATATATGATGCCATCTTGGATCCTAGGGAGTGTAACTGTAACTATATGAAATTATTTTAATGATTTTATTGTGATTCTTTTAAAATTCTATGTTGTTTTAACTGTTGTTAGCCACCCTGAGCCTGTTAGGGGAGGGTGGGATACAAATAAAATAAAATAAACAAGTTATAGATGGAACTCTCTGTCTGGGGCAAGTGATGCTCTGCATGCTAGGTGCCTGGAAAGCAACAGAGGGAGGGCTTCTAGTGTCCTGGCCCCACTGGTGGACCTCCTGATGGCACCTGTTTTTTTTGTGGGGGGGTTGGCCACTGTATGACACAGAGTGTTGGACTGGATGTGCCATTGGCCTGATCCAACATGGTTTCTCTTATGTTCTTCAACTGGAGAAAACGGCAGCTCTGGAGTGTAGACTCCATGACATTATACCCCTCTGAGTTCCCTCCCCAGACTCTGCCCTCAAATCTCCAAGAATTTCCGAAACCACATCTGGCAACCCTAACTGTTTATTAACCCTGTAGCCCTGACTAATCTCACAGCTAAATTTCAGAGGTAGGGAAGGGGTCTGATTATGAATTGCCCAAGTTTGACCATTAGCTCGGGGTCAGAGATGGCTATATAAGCACCCTATATTGATGATATTGGATTTATATCCCACCCTATACCCTGAATCTCAAAGAGCGATCACAATCTCCTTTACCTCTCTCCCCCCACAACAGACACCCTGTGAGTTAGGTGGGGATGAGAGAGCTCTCACAGCAGCTGCCTTTCAAGGACAACTCCTACAAGAGCTATGGCTGACCCAAGGCCGTTCTAGCAGCAGTAAGTGGAGGAGTGGGGAATCAAACCCAGTTCTCCCAGATAAGAGTCTGTGCACTTAACCACTACACCAAACTGGCTCTTAAACTACAGTTAAAGGCCTTGGATTACAAGAAGCCTCTAAATGAAAATAAGTTACTAAAAATTTTACTAAATTACAAAATAGAAATTGGTAATACTATGGGACTTCTAAAACTTGACACTGTTTAGCGACACAGCATGTCTTAATCTATTCCTCCTTGTGGTCTACAGGAAAGAGTCTAATAGAGCCTTGAGATTCTAATAGGGACTTTTTTTTTTTGCAAAAGCTTGGCTTTGTTGTGCAACATCCTCTTTCCCTTATATCCCCAGTAGAGAACACAATGATTTTCAGTCATTGCTGGACTTAAAAACAAATGTTTCCCAATAGTCAAGGACCAATCGTGCTTCAATAAACCACTGTAATAATATATTTCACCATTATTACACTTTTTAACATCTTGCAGTTCACAGTAATTTGGATATAAAATAATTAAAGGCAATTAAAGGCTATTATGCCAAGGATTAGTTTGCACTAACGATAGAGAAGCTTGCCTCGAGGTAGAATTTGTGCTAAAGTCGTTTGGGAAGGCGGCAATCTGATTATTACAGGAACTCTCAGGCATAAAGGGAACAAGGTGGAGAAAAGCTTAAGGTGTTTGATGGTGCGAGTTACTCCCAAACACTGCTGTAAGCTTTCTCAGCTCTTAAAAAACATTGGTTTCGAAAAGGGAAATTAATTCAATATGCCGTAGTCCTTCTAAGAAAGAAAAGGAGAAAAAAGCAGCACTTTCAAAGAAATTATTATTTTCATTACCCTCCTTTTATATTTGAAATCAATAAGAGACATTTTTTCAAATCAGATCCAATTTAAAAGCCCTGCCATTTAATGAGAAATTCATTCTTTTAAAAAGAACATCCTGTTCTTATCTTCGCCAAACCGGCCAATATGCTCTGTGCTTTTCCTTCCTGTTCAAATATGCCACTTTCGTCTGGAGAGCTGTAGTTTTTGATGTTGTCCTGTCCAGAATGAAGAGCGGATGTTGCTATACATTTCATTGTGAGGAACTCGGAGAAATGCATATTGCATATGATTTTGTAGGGATGCCAGCCTCCAGGTGGGATCTGGGGATCCCCTGAATTACAGCTCAGATGACAGAGATCATAACTGTTACATACTGGGTTGGATGGTGAGGATGAGGATGCCCAGCATAGCGATCAGCTCCTTTTATTGTGATTCCGGCAAAACTAACTTGCAACATACAGGCCTCAGCCTGGTTATTGTCAAGCCCAGCTATTTTAGTACAAAGATGGTTGACGTAATGTCAAACATGAGCCCTGGTTTTCCTCCATTCCCTGCACCCCCCTCTACACATACACTCTGCCATCTGGCCAAGGATGTGAAAGGTCATCAAAATTGTCTATTGACTAAATGCAGCGTTTTCACATAGCCGAAATGGCTGGCCGTCTTGTCATGGCACCCCTGTCGGACTTCCTTGCACATGCTCTCTGGCACATTCAGCTTGCCTTCTTTGTACGAGAACCGCCCTTCTCCCTGTTTGATGCCCTTGGGCTTGGCGTCTCCTTCCTTCTCCACCTCAGCTTTGAGTTTGCCCCCCCACCGGTTCTCCACGTCTTGCCAGAGCTTTTGCGACCTGATAGCTGCTCCCCCCAGGTGCGAGGGGGAGATCAAAGAGTCAATTACCTCCTCTTTCTGACTTTTGTTGTGGGAGGTGGATTAAGGCATCCACTAGGAAATTTTTTGACCCTGGGATATGTTTGAGTTTGAAATCGAATTTGGCAAAAAAAACCCACCCACTGGATTTGTTTTTCTGTCAGTTTTCGGCAGCCTGTGAGGGCTTCCAGGTTTTTGTGGTAAGTCCAAATTTCAAAGGGGACTTGGGCTCCCTCTAGCCAGGACCTCCAAGTCTCTAATACAAATTTGACAGCAAATGCCTCTTTGTCCCATACGGACCAATTTCATTGTTCTGGGGAAAATTTTTTAGGTATATAAGTGCATGATTGGAGGGCTCCCTCCTAATCTGGTTGCTTAGAAATTCCCTCCACAGTGACGTCACTGGCGTCACATTGTACCACAAAATGCTTTAGTTCATTGGGGTGAATTAATATTGGTTCGCTAGTGAACAGTCTCTTCAAACAGTTGAAGGCCTCTTGGCACCTATCGCTCCAAACTAACTTTGCGCCGAGGCGTTTTGCTTCCAGCCCTTTCCCTTTTGTTTTTAATAGGCCGGTAAGGGATGGAATGATGTGAGTGAACCCCTGAATAAAATTTTGGTAAAAGTTCATGAATCCGATAAAGGATTGTAACTGTTTGCATGTTTTGGGGGGGTTCCCAATCCAACACCACTTGTATTTTTGCTGGGTTCATGGCCAAATGGAGGGGAGGAAAAAAACCCAGCCTTCTCCAGCCATTACAATCAACCACAAGACCCTGGTCAGTGGTATCCCTAGACTTTATTGTAGAACTACTGCTCTCCCAGGGGAAAACCGTAATTCTGGTAGTAGTGGACACGTTCTCCAAACAGGCTCATTTCATCCCGTGCTCAAAACTGCCCACAGCCAAAAAGCTGGCACACCTATTTTTCCAGCACGTGGTACGGCTACATTCTTTCCCTGACAAGGTAATTAGTAACAGAGGGGCCCAATTTGTTGCCAATTTCTGGCGGGAGTTCTGCAAATTAGCCCACATTGAGCAAGGACTTAGCTCAGACTACCACCCTCAGACTGACGGACAGACAGAACGAACCAACTCGGTGCTAGAACAATATTTACGGTGTTTTGTAAATCACCAACAATCCAATTGGGTTGAGCTGCTCCCTTTTGCAGAATATGGATACAATAATAGCGTGCACAGCTCCACAAAAGCTACGCCATTCCTAGTGGTAAATGGATATAAGGGGAAGCCTTTCCCATTACTAGCAGGAGGGAAGGCACCAGAAACTTTCTCATCATTCGAACAATGGTGGACAGGTTTGGGGCGGGCAAGGGGTAATATCCAAGAAAACCTAGATGCTGCTAAAGTCCCGTACAAGAGACACTATGATAAATCCCACTCTCTGACTTGAGATTTAAAGTGGGAGACACTGTACTCTTCTCAACCAAGAACTTACCCATCTCGCAGCCTTCAAAGAAACTAGCGTACAAATTTGTGGGTCCTTTTCGGTTCAAAAGGATTATAAATAAAGTGACTGTAGAGTTAGACTTGCCTACAATGTTTAGTAAAGTTCACCCTGTTTTCCAAAAAAGGTCAAGTCATACATACAAGGCTAGAAATGGATTCGTTGTATGTCCTTCGCTTTCCTTATTTGTTTCCCAGAAATGTTTCCCAGTTTCCTTATTTGTTTCCCAGTGGAGACCGCTGCCTCTAGAATAAAACCATTGTCATAACAAAACGAGATTTAAGCTGGGTCCAGACCAACGTTCCCTCTAAGCTGCAGAGTCTTGTGAGCAAAAATTCTACTTTGTGAGCTACTGGCATTAAAGTTGTGAACCACTGGCATTAAAGTTGTGAGCTGCTGCATAAATTAGTGTGCTCTAGGGTCGTCCTTCCTGATCTAAGACAAAAATGTGTGTGCTGGAGGCTAAAAATCTGTGAGCTAGCTCACACTAACTCAGCTCAGAGGGAACACTGGCATTTTAAGCTAGCACGGGATGCGGGCAGACCAAAAAAAGTGCAACCAAACACATACAACTGCCTGGTGTCCTACCCCCACACTCATCCCCTCCATAGGCATCCCAGCTCCAGTTCAAAAAGCTACCAGTTTGGAAGTGGTAGCAATTTTTTGCACCACAACATCCATCTCAGCAGGCGATGGAATGCCGGAGTGCATATGCAAGGCGCATTGGGGGTGTGAAGTGAACCCGCCAGGCCGCCCCAAGCCATTTCTGGCTTTTTTTGAAAAACATGTTGATTCCAAGCGCATAGGTGTATGGGCGCATATGCGCATGACCAATAAATGAATGGAGGGAAAGAAAACCAAACCAAGCTACGAGGACGGTGCAGGAGAGCCGCCTGACTGTGCCAAGGGATAAGATCCAAATTCTGAATCATGTGAAGCTGTTAACGTGTAACATTGTTAATCAGGACCTGAAAGGAAGCTATACACAAACTTGGTTTTGAAAGTGTTTGGAATGAATATACCTTACCTGAGGAAGGACCACAGACTGAAACGCGCTTTAAAATCCGGAAATTGCATCGTGGGGAATAATAACTTTTTTTTGAGGCTCCTTTTCAAGAATATATTCATCTGAAGACAACAGTGAGCGATATCAAAAGACTGCTTGAGTTAAGAGATTGCTTGGTTGGAAGGACTTTATTAATGACATATAGAATTCATATCATGAGGATTGTGCCAATATTTGTGGAACATAATTTTTGTATCTTACATATTTTTGTAGCGCCATTGAACACAGTTGTTTGGGTTTGTTGCATTTGAGATATTTTTACTGTGCTCCCCTCTTTTGTGACTTCAGAGTCTGACTGTGCCAAAGCATGTCTTGGGCGGGATACGGGCACTTTGTGGGGGAGTGTGTGGATGTACTTCTGCTGCTCCAATTCGAGCCGGCCCGGTTTGGGATGCCTCCCGTGTGCTCCAAGTTGCCGGTCAGGACCCAGCCATACAATTGCCAGTTACAAAGAGCCAGTTTGGTGTACTGAAGTGTGCAGATTCTTATCTGGGAGGACCAGGTTTGATTCCCCACTCCTCCACTTGCAGCTGCTGGAATGGCCTTGGGTCAGCCATAGCTCTGGCAGAGTTGTCCTTGAAAGGGCAACTGCTGTGCAAGCCCTCTCAGCCGCACCCACCTCACAGGGTGTGGGGGAAGGTGATCTAGGAGATTGTAAGCCGCTCTGAGTCTCTGATTCAGAGAGAAGGGTGGGGTATAAATCTGCAGTCTTCTTCTTCAAAAATTGTATGCAAACTCTCCATTTGCTGGCATACACTTTAGAAATTATGACTAGAGAAAGAGTTCACATGTTTCTCTCGGGGGAGGGACGGTGGCTCAGTGGTAGAGCATCTGCTTGGGAAGCAGAAGGTCCCAGGTTCAATCCCCGGCATCTCCAAAAAGGGGGCCAGGCAAATAGGTGTGAAAAACCTCAGCTGGAGACCCTGGAGAGCCGTTGCCAGTCTGAGAAGGCAATGCTGACTTTGATGGACCGAGGGTCTGATTCAGTATAAGGCAGCTTCATATGTTCATATATATGTTCATATGTCTGTCGGAAACAATTTGGATGGCATTAATATATGCAGGAAGTTCCTTGATGACTCCCACATGCGAATGTCGGTGCATACCCAACCTCACTGCACCTATTTGAGTTTCTGCTGTACCAGAAGAAAATGAGTTTCCTAGAAGTGATATCACACTCGCCACATAAGCGATGTTGCTCTCCCGCTCTGCTTTTTCCCCTAGTCGAGTTTTGGATGAAATATAAACAAGGCACCTGTCACTTTTGGTGTCTCCCTCGATGTCTGAGGCCCTGCTTGCCTAAGCATGAATGATAGGAAAGTCAGGCTGACTATATTTAGCCATATTCTTGCCTTGCTTGGGAAATTAAGGATCTTTTCATCTCAATTGCCTTGCGCGCTTGGGGGGGAAAGCTCAGAAAGTCGACCAAAAGAGGAAGAGAAAAGTCCCCAGTCCTCAGAAGTATGCTTCTAACACAAATTAAATGAAAAGAAAAAAACCCAAAATGAATAGCTGAACAGAATCACGAAAGTCCACAGCGAGCCATGTTTGCTGTATCAAATCACAGCTGCTTGCTGCTCCTATTAGTATTGCCAACCTCCAGGTGGGGCCTGGAGTTCTCCCAGTATTACACTAGATCTCCAAACTTCAGAGCTCAGTTCTTGTTATGTATGCAAAGCCATGCTAGGCTTCGGGGTCGTTACATCCTGCCTGACTCACTGAAGCCTTTGGGACGGAGCTTGGAGACACTGAAACAATGGGAAGCAGGATCCAAAGCCCTGCTTCCCTGGACCAATCACCAGCCCCCTGATGGTTCAAATGAGCCAATGATGTTCTAACGTGGGAACGAGTTCTGTATATAGTTGGCCCCATTGGCCCAATTCTTCAGTCTTAGTTTTACCAGTAACACGCTGTATCGCTAATAGAGAGCTTTGACCACTATGCAGAGGGCCTCCTCCTGCATCAAACCCAGTATTAAACAGTTCTCCTAGAGAAAATGGCTGCTTCAGAGGAGGAACTCCATGGTATTGTACCCTGCTAAGGTTCCTCCCCTCCCCAAACACTGACCGACCCAGGCTCCAGTCCCAAATGTCCAGGAATTCCTATCTGTATGGTCCCTAGCATAAGAGAACATTTTGGATACAAGTAAATATCTATCCCAAGGGTGGAATTCTCGCAGGAGCTCCTTTGCATGTTATGCCACACACCCCTGATGTAGCCAATCCTGGAGCTTACAAAAAAGAGCCCTGTAAGCTCTTGGAGGATTGGCTACTTCAGGGGTCTGTGGCCTAATATGCAAAGGAGCTCCTGTGAGAATTCCACCCCTGATCAATCCTTTTACCTTTTGCATTTGGGAAGGGGAAGGACCCCAAGCTGATAGGAGTTGGAATTCCAGTCTTTCCCCCCTGTCCTATACCATGAATCCCAAAGAAAACCTCCCACAAACAGTTTTACATACCTTGCAATTTGTCCTATTTACCTGGGATTAGGCTTCCCAATCCCCAGGTCCCAGAGGGGGATCCCCTGGTTTTACAGGCTTCCCCCCTCCCCCAGCCAGCTGGCCGGCGGGGGAAGCCCCACCCCCACAGCCATCATGCACCACCATGAACGATTCCCATAGGGAATGATGGGGAATTGAGCCGCTGGTATCGGGGGCTCTGGGGGGGGCTGTTTTTTAAGATAGATGCACCAAATTTTCAGTATAGCATCTAGTGCCTCTCCCCAAAATACATCCCAATCATTCAAAAAGATTGGACCAGGGGGTCCAATTCTATGAGCCCCAAAAGAAGGTGCCCCTATCCTTCGTTATTTCCTATGAAAGGAAGGCATTTAAAAAGATGTGCAGTCCCTTTAAATGTGATGGCCGGAACTCCCTTGGAGTTCAATTATGCTTGTCACACCCTTGCTCTTGGCTCCACCCCAATGTCTCCTGGCTCCACCCCCAAAGTCTCCTGGCTCCACCCCCAAAGTCCCCAGATATTTCTTGAATTGGACTTGGCAACCCTACCTGGGATAGTGCCTGCTTTTTTGTTATCCTACTTGAGTTGAGTTGCTGAAAGGGGGTAAAAGCTCCATATGGAAGGATCCTGACAGTTAGCTAAAAATATTCTTGCTGCCACAACTAAATTTGTCAACAAGCATCCATGGCTCTTTCCCAGGTTACCTTCTGTCTGCTCAAAACAAAATCTACATTGAATTACGAATTACCTTTATTAAAAAAAAAAAAAAAGGTTTCCACTAATAGTACCACATATCTCATTCCAGAGTCTTATTACAACAAGCAATGCCACCAAATATATATTAATGATCTTCCTCCTAATGCCAACATAGCTCAAGTCCTACATGGCACACAGAACAACCTGTAACACATTATCTCTTATCCTGGCATTGGAAGACATCTTAAAAAACCCAGTCTGCAATTTTATCCATGCTCTATGTGGAATAACTCACAATAGATCTCCTTGCCCTAGAAGATGATGAAGAAGAAGACGACTGCAGATTTATACCCCGCCCTTCTCTCTGAATCAGAGACTCAGAGCGGCTTACAATCAAAGAAGAAGACGAATGCAGATTTATACACCGCCCTTCTCTCTGAATCAGAGACTCAGAGTGGCTTACAATCACCTATATCAGGGGTTGCCAACGTTAGCTCTCCAGATTTTTTTTTGCCTACAACTCCCATCAGCCCCAGCCAGCATGGCCAATGGCTGGGGCTGATGGGAGTTGTAGGCAAAAAACATCTGGAGAGCTACCGTTGGCCACCCCTGACCTATATCTTCCTCCCCTACAACAAATATCCTGTGAGGTGGGTGGGGCTGAGAGAGCTCTCCCAGAAGCTGCCCTTTCAAGGACAACTCCTGCAAAAGCCATGGTTAACCTAAGGCCATTCCAGCAGCTGCAAGTGGGGGAGTGGGGAATCAAACTCAGTTCTCCCAGATAAGAGTCCACACACTTAACCACTATACCAAACTGTAAACTTAACCCTGTAAAGTGGTTCTCCAGTTTTTAAATCCAGCAAATTATGTATAATTTTGTCAACATTTCTTTTAATTTCTCAAATGGAGTCAATAGATGCTCAAAGAGGCCTGAAAAGATCTGCCTTTTAAACATGGAGACCTTGAAAGAGTAAGATGTTCTACTTTTTGACTTTTTTTTTTTAGAGTTTAAGAACATAAGAGAAGTCACATTGGATCAGGCCAATGGTTCATCCAGTCCAACACTCTGTGTCACACAGTGGCCAAGAAAACCAGGTGCCATCAGGAGGTCCATAAGTGGGTCAGGACACTAGAAGCTGTCCCACTGTTGTCCCTCCCAAGCACCAAGAATACAAAGCATCATGTGGCCCAGACAGAGAGTTCCAACAATACGCTGTGGCTAATAGCCACTGATGGACCTCTGCTCCATATGTTTATCCCATCCCCTCTTGAAGCTGGCTATGCTTGTAGCTGCCACCACCTCCAGTGGCAGTGAATTGGACCACTCTCTCCCATCTTTAAAAATTAAATCAGTAGGTGCAGATGCACTCTGACCTGGATAGCCCAGGCTAGTCTGATCTTGTCAGACCTCAGAAGCTAAGCAGGGTTAGCCCTGGTCAATATTTGGATGGGAGGCCACCAAGGAAGTCGAGGTTTGCCACTTCGAGGGAGGCAACAGCAAACCTCCTCTGCATGTCTCTTGCTTTGAAAACCCCATGAGGGGCCACCATAAGATAGCTGTGACTTGATAGCTGTGCATGGTCTACCACCACAGATGCATCATTTTTCCAGGGTACATGCCTGTACATGAACACTAAGCCATCATGCAGCACTTAGCCTGCCATGTCACATGCTATAGCTATTCAGGACTATGTCAATAACAAAATTATAGGACAGAGATGGGGAACCTTTTTTGTGCCAAGGGCCATTTGGATATTTATAGCATCATTCATGGGCCATACAAAATTATCAACTTTAAAAACTGTATTCTGCCAAGGAAGAACAATTCAGGCAGGCAAAATTAGTGTAAATAATGTTTTTTTCTATTTGAAGTCATGTGGGGAGAGCCTAATTTGGCACACACACACACACCCAACCCACTGTCGTAGGCAAATGCCTAGGTCCAGGGCTTAAGGAGGGAAGGGAGAAAGGGAAAGAAAGAATTTGGGGAAAGAAAGGGAAGTGAAATGGAGGGAAGAAAGGGAAATAAAGGAAAATAAAGAATTGAGGGGAAGAAAGGGAAATAAACTGAAAAAAGAAAGGAGAAGAAAGGTGAAGAAAGGAAAATAAAGAAAGGGGGAAGAAAGGGGATTTAAGGGAAACAAAGAAATGCGATGGAAGAAATAGAAAGAAAGGGCAATAAAGAAATGAGGGGGGAAATTACGTGAACCATGACAGTGATTTTACCAGGCCCCGCAGCGATCTATTTACAGCCCTTGGGATGGATGTTCCTCACCCTGTTATAGGACATAACTTAGAGCACTTTCACACACACTAAATAACGCACTTTCAATCTACTTTCAATCCACTTTGCATTGTATTGAAGTGTCCGCCTGATTTTACTGTGTGAAATGGCAAAATCTACCTGTAAACAGTTGTTGAAGTGGTCTGAAACTGCATGGATGAAAGCATGATCAAAGAAGCAACACAAGCCCACACAGAACGGGAGGGTTGACAAATAGGTCCTTTTTGTTTCCAGACACTGATGTTGTACAACTTCTTTACTTTTCTATTTTCATTGCCAGTGCTCCAGATTTGTTTGCTTCTTTTGCAGCATTTTAGACCATTTTAACAGAGTTGTAATTCCATTTGTATGTTCAAGACCTCTTAAAACACCACAGCAGCACAAAAATAATATTGAAAAATGTGCTAATTTTAATGGAGGAAAAATCAGTGCAAGGAGAGAAAATGGCATAAAAATAAAAGACTCGCGTGTTCAGTCTGTACACAGGAGAAACAAAATTGCTTCCACGTCCACATCTTCCTTTAAATTGAAAAGGGTTTTTCAAGTGAAAATGGCAGGGTTGCAAAATTCAGTGCTATTCCTAAGGGAAGCTTATGGCAGAGTAAATGATTACCAGTGCAATCCTAAGCAGAGTTATTCCAATCTAACCATTGATTTCAGTGGGGTTAGTGTGACTCACCATAGAATTGCACTGCAGAACAGAGAGTTGAGTCTTAAGCATTGTGTAATGGGTGGGGGGGGGGATATGGGGAGTGGTTTGTGGCTTCAGAATGTTACAGATGTGTCCCTGTTTTCATTCTATGTTTTTATATTCTGTATGATGCTCTAACTGGGATGGCCCAGGTTAGCCTGACCTTGGATGTTTTTACATTGTTCGATCCAGAGTTTTAGAGTCTTCAAATCGCCTGCCACCATTCCGCTTTAATTATTTTCCTTTTACATTTGTGGACTTACTCTGCTCATTTTGCATAGCCAAACTTTTATATTGCCTGCTGAAAGCGTTTCAGTAGGGGGGGGAGAGTGTTTCTGATCAGAGGGCAGCGGGAATACCAGTGCTTAGTGAAATGTATACGATTGCTTGGAAATCGTGTCAACGCTGCAAAAACAATACGAATTTAAATTGCAAGATGAGGCAAGCAATGATATGTAAAAATTTTAAGTGCTGTCAGTTCTCATGCAAATTACTGCAGCTTGTGGCTTTTGGAGGAGTCTTTTAAAACACATGAAGACTTCTGCAATACAAGTTTGAAATGCCTGTAGAGAAATGACCGGATCAAAACTAATTTCAAGAATAACGTTGCAGCAGCGGCACCAGAACCCATCTCACTGAAACCAATGTAGATGCTTCACAAAACAGTTGTGAGAACGTTAGGCAATGCGGTGATAGTCACAAACTGTCAGTGTAAAAACACCCAAAGTCTTATCTCAGAAGATAAGTAGGGTCAACCCTGGACCACCAAGGAAGTCCAGGGTTGCTATGCCGAGGCAAGCAATGGCAAACCACCTCTGAATGGCCGATTTCTCACTAGCCTTACGCCACTCCCATTCTCCTCTTCTCCGCAGGGCTGCTGCTGGATTTTGCACAAACTGCCCTGGACCAGCAATTTGCTTCACCTCTCTTCAAGTTCCCTCCGCAGCAGGCAGGAACCTCTGAAAATCGGTTTCTGTCTGCCACAGAGGGAACTTGGAAAGGGGCGGGGCAACTTGTCAGCTCGGGGCAGCTTCTGTGAAATCCAGCAGCCCCGCAGGGGAAAGGAGCAACAAGCCTGGAACAAGGAGAGTGAGGAATCGGTCAATGTTTCTTTCTTTGAAAACTCTGCAGACGGCTACAACTTGATGGCACTTTTCACCTCCACCATGGAGGTGAAAGGATCCTGAATATTTATTGATAAGCTCCACTACCAGCTTTCTTCACTTATAGGGTTGCCAATCCCCAGGTGGGGACAGGGGATCCCCTGGTTTGGAGGCCTTCCCCCCACTTCAGGGTCATCAGAAAGTGGGGGGGGGAGAGGGAAATGTCTGCTGGGCACTCCATTATTCCCTATGGAGACCGACTCCTTTATTCCCTATGGAGAATTGATCCGTGGATATCTGGCATTCTGGGGGGCTGTTTTTTGAAAGAGAGGCACCAATTTTTCAGCATAGCATTCAGTGCCTCTCCCTAAAACACCCTCCAAGTTTCAAAAGAATTGGACAAGGGGGTCCAATTCTATGAGCCCCAAAAGAAGGTGCCCCTATCCATTATTTCTAATGGAGGGAAGGCATTTAAAAGGTGTGCAGTCCCTTTAAATGTGATGGCTGGACCTCCCTTTAAAGTTCAATTATTCTTGTCACAACTTTGCTCCTGGCTCCATCCCCAAAGTCTCCTGGCTCCACCCTCAAAGTCCCCAGATGTTTCTTGCATTGGACTTGGCAACCCTATTTGTTGGCTCTTGGTGGTTTTGGATTGGCTCTGTATCCTTCCAGCCTTACCTGCTGGGCTGCTTGTCCTTCAGCCTCTTCGGATGCTCTTGATGTCAGCCTTTTCTGCTTGCCTTCTTACGCTTCTGGCGTTTTATTACAATTTCAGCTGTTTGCAGTATGAGAGACAGCCGAGGCAGATCTCTTTCAGCGTTTCAACCAGTTTTGCAGCCATCCAGTACTCAAGTGTGTCTTAGATCTCACATCAATCCGGACATATACCAGTCTTTGTTTTTCTTTACCTATGCTTCACTTTGCCTGGATCTTGTAGATAGTTTCTTGGGTTGATAAAAAATTTTTTAGCCAGTTACAATTACAAAATTTTTATAGTCCATCATTTGTTCCTAAAACAAAACAAGAACAGACAGGTTATAATGGATAAAAGGAAGTACTTCTTCACCCAAAGGGTGATTAACATGTGGAATTCACTGCCACAGGAGGTGGTGGCGGCCACAAGCATGGCCACCTTCAAGAGGGGTTTAGATAAAAATATGGAGCAGAAATCCATCAGTGGCTATTAGCCACAGTGTGTGTGTATATATAAAATTTTTTGCCACTGTGTGACACAGTGTGTTGGACTGGATGGGCCATTGGCCTGATCCAACATGGCTTCTCTTATGTTCTTAACCAGGCCAGCATTTTTCTTTCCTCCAGGCTTCACAGCTTCTGCTCCTCTTTTGCTCCCCTATTATTGGCAGGACTCTCAGCACTGGAACTTGGGGGATTCATTCATTAGGACTTTTGATCATCCCTCTGGTGTGGTTTCCCTTTAAAAAAAAAAAAATGAAAGTCCATACAATGGCAGCTTATTGTCTTACTAAAGTTCCCTATTTTCATAGCAATCCAGTCTAGGAGTGTTCAAGTACTGATTATCATTTTTAAAATTCAAAATTCGGCATGGGTAGAAGAGGACTGTGTAATTCTTCATTAATAATAGACTCTGAACTACATCCTGCCTGCTTTTTCAATCAGTGACACAACTTTTGGTAATACCCGGCTCCAGAGACGTCCATCTGGCCTCAACAAGGGTCAGGGCCTTTTCAGCCCTGGCCCCTGCCTTGTGGAATGAGCTCCCCCTGGAGATCTGGGCCCTGCAGGATCTGCTCCAATTCCATAGGGCCTGTAAAACAGCTCTTTTGCCCGGCTTTCAGTTGAGGCAGTGGACGTCACTTATTACCATTTGCCACTTCTTGCTTTATAAATGGGAAAGACACATAATCAAACGATTAGAGAATCCTTCATCACGTCTCGTTTTCACTCTAAAATGAGCCTTGTTTCTCTTTTGCTTTGCAGAGGTGCTTCCAAAACTGACCTCTGAATTCCCGTTCCCCCTATATTTTTGAACAACCAGTTACCTGGTCTTGTTTCTAAAGCTGAAACAGTGAACTAGGAAATCTCCATCCTTCCATTTTTGTACTTGTTAATTTCTGTACCGTTTGCTGCAACTTTCCATTCATTCGAATCTTGAGAAAGGAAGGGGATAAAGCAATGGCTGCTGCCTTGAACTCTTTAAGCGAAGACTGGGATTTTTAAAAAAATGCATCGAGTAGAAGTGTGCAGAAAACTGCATATAATTCAGTCCTGAAATTGTGTGTGTTAAGGTCATTAATTCATTGAGTCACCATAAGTGGGAAGCAACTTAATGGCCCTTAAAACATCCTCTCGTGAACAGCCTTGCTTAGATCTTGCAAACTGAAGGCCATGGCTTCCTTTATTGAGTCAATCCATCTCATGTTCAGCCTTCCTCTTTTCCTGCTGTCTTCAAGTTTTCCTAGTGTTATGGTCTTTGTCAGTGTGTCTTGTCTTCTCATCATGTGACCAAAGTATAATAGCTCAGTTTAGCCGGCATGGTGTAGTGATTAAGAGCGAGGGAGTCTAATATGGAGAACCAGGGTTGATTCCTCACTCCTCCTCCACATGCAGCCAGATGGTGACCCTTGGGTCAGCCACAGTTCTCTCAGAGCTCTCTCAACCCCACTGACCTGTTGTGCCAATTGTGGGGAGAGAAAGGAAAGGCAATTTGTAAGCGAAAGGCGGAGTACAAAACCAACTCCTCATCCTCCTCCTCCTCTTCTACTTTCTCCTCTTGTCATGTTAGCATCTAGAGTGAGTTTAGACTTGATCTGATCCAGAACCCACTTATTTGTCTTTGCAGAGGGCCATGCTACCCGTTCAAGTCTCATCCAACACCAAATTTCAAACAACATTTTCTTCTGCTATGATATACCGTCCTTTGTTCCCAAGTCCCCAAGCTCAGTCCTACAGGCTCCAATGAGCCAGGCAGGAACTCCATACATTATATACATTTCAGATCACATATACAACATCTGCCGGTCTCCTAGCTGAATTAGAATTTAGGAGGCATGGGACACAAAGCTGAGCAAACCTGCAAAGGACTCTGTGGTCCATATTGCTCATTGGATGCAGATAGTTCCCCTGTCTTTGCTATTTTCGTTGTTCTTTTTGGAATGCAAACTGTGGGCAGCCCTGACTTCAAAACCAGAAGTTCTCATTTTGGGAGCTATAGGGGTCCTGAATACGAGGCAATATTCAGGGAAAGAAGGACTATTTCTCAAACAAAAATGCCCCGCCCTTAAGATGCTGAATGCCCTGTTAGCAGAAGAAGACCAGCACCCACAGTGCCTGTCTTTTCCCTCCTACTCTGGAACTCAATACAGACCAGAGGGCAATTTGATGGGAAAAGCTGATAGACTTAACCCCACATGCTGGTCTCCGGCATCATGTGCAGATTGGCCCTTACAATGATGATGATGAATGATGACGAGGAGGAGGAGGAGGAGAAAGGAGGATGTTTATCAAGTTGTGACATAGCGAAGCAAATCCTCATATCCAAATGTCTTCAAGCAAAGCAAAGAAAGCATGATCATCCAAGTAAATCTGTGGATCTTTTTCTAACCCACCCACTGTATTGCGTATCTGGAAGCGCTAGTGCATCCTCCAGCGCTATTTCCCCCAATTAAAATATGACGACGACCAGGAGCCATTTTGTAGAAAAATAAGTGGTGGAGCTCATCCAGGGATTGTTATGCAGCTACACCTACTATTCAATGGACACGGAGGTGGAACTCTCAGAAGGAGGAGGAGGAACGCTCAGAAAGGTTCAGGAGCTGTGCTCCTGTGAGCTCCCACTGTATCTGAGGCCTGATGACGACAATGATGATGATATGGCAATGATGATGATATATGGCCTAGACCTACCTATCTGCAGGACCGCCTTGCCCCACATGTTCCCCAGAGAGCACTGCGATCAAGCTCTCAAAATCTTTTGGCTGTCCCTGGGCTAAAAGAGGCTTGGCTTAATAATTCCACCAGAGCAAGAGCCTTCTTGGTTGTGGCCCCAATACTCTGGAGCACCCTCCCAGAAGCCATCAGGCCCCTGTGGGTCTTATCGCAGTTCTGCAGGGCCTGCAAGGCTGAACTGTTTCGGCTGGCATATAACATCTAATGGGAGAGGGCTGCCACCGCCTCTGGATCTACCGCGCTTTAGTACTGACTGCCTAGGATCTGTCCGCGCTCAGAAAGGAAAATATTATATGATCTGCCTGAAGTAGCACCATTGCAATTTATTTGGTTGTTTGATTGTTTTAATATTGCTTATTTTTTATTGTGCATTTTATGCTGTTAGCTGCCTTGAGTCTGTATAGAATGGGCAGGATATAAATATAACATAAATAAATAGATGATGATGACGACGACGACGACAATGACAACAACAGCAACAATGAGGAGGAGGAAGAAGAAGAATTGTAGATTTAGACCCCGCCCTTCTCTCTGAATCAGAGACTCCGAGCGGCTTACAATCTCCTTTATCTTCCTTCCCCGCAACAGACACCCTATGAGGTGGGTGGGGCTGAGAGGCCTCTCCCAGCAGCTGCCCTTTCAAGGACAACTCCTACAAGAGCTATGGCTGACCCAAGGCCATTCCAGCAGCTGCAAGTGGAGGAGTGTGGAATCAAATCCAGTTCTCCCAGATAAGAGTCCGCACACTTGACCACTACACCAAACTGGAGATTTATTAAGTTGTAACATAGCAAAGCAAATCCTCATATCCAAAAGTCTTCAAGCAAAGCAAGAAAGCATGATAATCCAAGTAAATCTGTGGATCTTTTTTCTAAGCAGCCCACTGTATCGTGTATCGGAGGCTCTAGTGCATCCTCCGCTGAAAAGAATTTTATTTTTTCCCAATTAAAATGCAAATAACTTCGAATGAACTCTGCCATATCCCGATGTCAAAGGCAGCAAAGCCTTATAAAGCACGGGCATTTGGAAACTGTCGAAGTCAATAAAACTGTTAGTCCATGAAGAATTCCAAGTGTTAACATGATTTTATGTGAGGCATAAAGACAACCTTGCTTAACGTTTTATTTAAATATTACTCCTTCTGTGAAAATAAGCAATTTTGTTTGTGATTCTCCTTGCAGCCGCATTAAAAGCGAAGCGATTACCTCTCCTCGGAGATGATGCCGCTGAGCCTCCACCGTTAATTGCTAATCCCTAAAAAACTTGGGGATAATTGCAAATTTCATACAGCACTTCTGGTGCAAATGCAAAAAAAGAGAGAGAGAGAGAGAAGAAAACCCACCATTTGATTGACAAGACGGGAATGGAAAAGAGATTAACGGCGACTTTTATTAGCGTACAAAGAAAGATGGTTCTGGAATCCTACTTATTCTCTGCTTTCCGAGAATCCGTTCCTGCTCCACATTTGATTCTTTGTCTGCAATGATAGCGTATTTGGGAACTTTAAGAGGCAGAAAGCTTCTTCTTTTTTTAACACGAGCAGAATAATTATAGATTTATAGATACCGCTTGTCTTTATTTAAAGACAATTCATTATTTTTTAAAAAATCTTATGGGCACAGCCAGTGAAGGAAGAAAAGTTCTACCGAAGGAAGCCTCATTTTCACTTTTGGAAGATGCTGTTCTGGCCGAGGGATATTTTTGCAGGCTGCAAGCGGAGAACCAGAGCTGGATGCCTGAGGTGTTATTTCTGCATCTGTACAGGGCAAACCCAACAGCATGGAATATACCATCATAATAAACCAGGAGGGCTTGCAAATTTTAAATGTCATCGATTATTTATTTGATTTTGGGAAACCCAGGGATATCATATTTTGATTTCTCCCCAGCTTGATTTCTCACCTTCCTTTTTGTTACCACATATGGTCAGAAGTAGGGTTGCCAGCCTCCAGGTGATGGCTGGAGATCTGCTATTACATCTGATCTTCATCAGAGATCAGTTCACCTGGAGCAAATGGCTCGTTTGGAAGCTGAACTCTATTACATTAGGCTTCATTGAAGTTCCTCATTTCCCCAAAGCCCACCCTCTTCAGGCTTCATCCCCCAAATATCCAGGTATTTCTCAACCCAGAGCTGTCGACCCTAATCAAAAGACAGGTGTATCCCTAAATTTGTGTCAATGTGGGTGAAGCCCACTTTCCAATCAGAGGCCAAATCCACATTATATATCCACAGCTCTTGCGTCTTCTCTGGATGAAGTTCCAGTTTGTTCTAGGGTTCAGAAGTAACTGGAGATTTAAGGTTGGAGCCTGGAAAGGTGGGCTTCAAGGAGTGGAAGGACCTCTATAGGGTATAATGCCATACAGTCAACCTTTCAAAACAGCCATTTTCTCCAGGAGAAGTGAAATAAGTGTCTTAAATAAATAGATAAACTGTATAGTCTGGAGATAAATTGTAATTCCAGAGAAACTCCAGCTTGCATCTGGAGCTTGGCAACCCTAGTTTGTTCACCCTTATCCAGTCCTTTAATGCCTCCAGATGCTAATTCAGTCTAAGAACATAAGAAGTCACCAGCTAAATCAGGCCATTGGTCCATCTAGTCCAGCTTCCTGATCCACACAGTGGTCAACCAGCTGCCCTAGAGACTCTACAGCAGGGCCCCAAGGCCAAGGGCCTTTCCCTGCTGCTGCCTCCAGTCCCAACGATGATATTCAGAGGTTTGCTGCCTCAGACTATGGAGGTTTCCTTTAGTCATAATGTCTCGCAGCCATTGATGGGCCTATCCTCCATGAATCTGTCTAGTCCTCTTTTAAGGCCATCTATGAGTGAATTCAGATGGCCAATTTGAGCCGACATAGGCACTTCCCCCAGGCAGATCAAAAAGTCCAGGTCAAACAGACACAGCTGCCTCCCGTTCTGTCCTCGCACTCACCCCGTTCTCCGACGCAACGTCTCTGAGACACATCAAGTAGCTACCAGCGGCAGCAAAGTCTTCTGCTGTCCTCCTCCCTTATTTCCTGGCCTCTGACCCCAGGAGCACGCAAGCAAGGCAGATTGGCGGTGTAATTCTGCCAATCTGCTCTAGGCTCTCACTGGTATTCTTAAAAAAAAAAAAAAATCACCACCATGGAGTGGATGAGTGCATACGCACATGACCACTAAAAATATGCAGAAAAAAACAACAAAAAGGGATGGCATGCAACAACCATGTGAACATGCCAATGCGCCTCGCATGCAATGCATGAGTGGCTTGTATGAGAGCGTCCGATCACAATTTTAGGGGCAATATTCAATAGCAGCAGGCCTCAGATTCAGTGGGAGCTCACAGGAGCACAGCTCCTGAACCTTTCTGAGAGTTCCACCTCCTCCTTCTGAGAGTTCCACCTCCTTCTGAGAGTTCCTCCTCCTCCTTCAGAGTGTTCCACCTCTTTGTCCATTGAATAATAGGTGCAGCTGCATAACAATCCCTGGAGGAACTCCACCACCTATTTTTCTACAAAATAACCCCTGAATAGCAGGCAATATTAAAAACAAGTTTGTCTCTTTCAGAACATGTAACAAGGAAGAGAGTTGCTTCACAAAAGGAATAAGTGCAAGACATTTCTAGATCTCTGCATCTTCCCTTCTGCAATCCCATCACCTAGCTGACTTAGTGCCTTCAAAAAATAATGACTATTTCTTCACACCAAATGGTTGCTTAATTTTGTTTGCATGGATTAACAAACAATTGTAGAAAATACTGTTCAGCCATTCTACCGATGAACATAGCTTTGGGAGGACGCTCTTCTGCATTAGCTGTAATTTCTTCCAGTAATTAACTCCCATAGTGCATTCTTTGGAAATAACAACTGAAGGATAGTTCCTAAACCATAGTTTCAGCCCTAAAACAAGGGGAAAGATTGGCTACCTCAACTTGGTTTTACCCATGATGGAAGGGAGGAGAGACAGGAATTCATCAGTTATTTTTTTCCCCCCTCTCTACCAGGACTAAACAGTCTGGAGAGTAAATTCTACTTTTAAAAAGCTGACCAAGACCAACAGTTAACCCTTTCATTCCTCTTCTCACAGCCTTACTCCAAATTAGTGCCGCCATAGTAGCTTTGTAACATAAACAAGTTGGGAGAGCCTTAACTGGAGCTCTCATGTTTTCATTAGTTGCGCCCCAAGTGATGGAGCAAAAGGAGTCACAGGTCAAATGGTCCAAAAAAAGTTGACATAAAACAACAAATTAAATCAAAAGAGTTTCCGGCTCAACATTAGGAAGAACTTCCTGACCATTAGAGCAGTTCCTCAGTGGAACAGGCTTCCTTGGGAGGTGGTGGGCTCTCCTTCCTTGGAGGTTTTTAAACAGAGGCTAGATGGCCATCTGACAGCAAATTTAGGGGGAGGTATTTGTGAGCCTGTAAATTTAGGGGGAGGTATTTGTGAGTTTCCTGCATTGTGCAGGTGGTTGGATTAGATGACCCTGGAGGTCCCTTCCAACTCTATGATTCTAACACACACACTAATTTGCCTTGGACTGAATCAGACCCCGGGTCTATCGAGGTCGGTATTGTCCATCCATACTGGCAGCACATCTTCCAGAGCCTCAGGTCAAGGTCTTTCACATCACTTGCCACCTGATTCTTTTAGCTGGAGATGCTGGGGATTTAATCCAGGACCTTCTGTGTACCAAGCAGGCACTCTGTCACTGAGCCACAGCCTCTCCCCAAGAAATCTAGAGGACATCTCCATTTTTACCTGTTCACAGGTTCTCCCTTCAGTCCAGTCCTTTGGGCTGAGACGTTGAGTGGTCCAAGGTCATGGGGGGGGGGGGTGTTGCGGGAACCAATCAAATTAGTATCTTCTTTTTTTAAAAGCACCAGACAGCTGTTTTGATTACCTGCCCCCCCTCCAAGATCTCAAATGTCCTTCCAAAGCTGAACTTTGCTGAATCTGCGGTATGGAGACGACAGATGTAGGCACTTCTCCCTCATGCAGAACAAACTAACTTTGGAAGGACATTTTGATCAGCAGGGGAAAGTTCAATACCCTCTCGCCCAGCAGCCTTTCCTCGAGATCAAAAATGACTGGCTGTGAATGCCAATTAATTTTTAAACCACTCCAGGAGTTGCTAATAATCAATCTTTTGTGCTCGATCTGCTGTCACTTCCAGTGAGCTTCATAACTGTGCAGGGATTTGAACGCAGACCTCACTGCTCCCAGCTCATCACTCTACGTTTCTGCCCTCTTGTGGTCCAATCTCATGGCAGAAATTGTCGTGATGCAGGACACGGCAACATCAGAAAGTCAGGCATAGAAATGCCTGTCATGTTATAGCTTTGAAAGATGGTTGAAGAACTGAAAAATGAACTGCCCTTTTTTGTCCTTAGCCCTAAGGAGACATCAGATGGCTATTATAAGAACTAGAGAAGAATCAAAATGTACATAATTCGGAGGACATCAGCATACATTATCTCTGTTACTCTCACCCTAAAATCAATGGCTAGGAGTTCAGCGACAACATTAGATTCCTGGCTTTGCAATGAGGGATTTCATTTCCCTTTGAAGCCTGCCTGTAATGAGGCGCTCTTGAAATGGAGATCCCTTGCAAAAAGTGGCTCTGTTTGGTCAGATGTAGGCTTCCCAATCCCCAGGTTCCAGCGGGGGATCCCCTGGTTTTACAGGCTTCCCCCCGCCCCCACAGCCACCATGCAGCTCTAGATCTTGGGCAGGTTTAGAACTTGCAAACAGGTCCATTTCAAAATGTGTGTGTGTGCCTTTAAGGTTGAGCAGGAAGTACTTCATGGGAAGGGTCTGCAGCACAGTCCCTCAGTTTGTTTTGCTTTCCTTTCAGAGCAACTGTGTGTGTGTGTGTGTGTGAGAGAGAGAGAGAGAGAATTACCAATCCCCAGGTTTGGAGACCCTCCCCCCCCCACACCACTCTAGGGTCATCAAAAAGTGGCGGGGGGGGGAATGTCTACTGGGGAATTATTCCCCATGGAGAATGATTCCCATAGGGAATAATGGGAAATTGATATGCAGGTATCGGGGGCTCTGGGGGGGGGTGTTTTTTGAGGTAGAGACACACATTTTCAGTATAGTATCTAATGCCTCTCCCCAAAATACCCGCCAAGTTTCAAAACGATTGGACCAGGGGTTCCAGTTCTATGAGCCCCAAAAGAAGGTGCCCCTATCTTTCATTATTTCCTATGGAAGGAAAGCATTTAAAAAGGTGTGCTGTCCCTTTAAATGTGATGGCCAGAACTCCCTTGGAGTTCAATTATGCTTGTCACAGCCTTGATCTTGGCTCCACCCCTAATGTCTCCTGGCTCCACCCCCAAAGTCCCCAGATATTTCTTGAATTGGACTTGGCAACCCAAGACAGATGAGTTCAGCGCAGGCCACCGTGGTTCTGCTTTGTGACTCTTCTTAAACGAAGTTATATTCAAACCAAGATGTTTCTTTGAAAAGATTCCCATTTTGAGGCCAATTGGTGATGGATATTGGGATAAATTAGATAAATACAGATATCCCATGAGACAGTCTAGAGCAGACGTGTCAAACTCGTTTGTTATGAGGGATGGATGGGCCTGGCATAAATGAGACTGTGTCGGGTCAGGCCATGTGTGTCATAAAATGTAATGCCAGGTAGCAGAGATATAAACTTTATAAGGGACACAGTGTCAAATGATTTTGCCATAAAGGGTTAAAGCTTCACAGGTTGTCCTGAAAAACTACATTTTCTGTCCCAGGCGCCCTTATCTACTTTCCCTTCTTCCTGTGTCTTCCCTCTGCCCCTTTCCCTCTTGATTCCCATGGTAAAACACCTATTGTTTACTCTTTTACCAGGGCATTAACAACTATATATCTAAAGTTGCAACCTTGGGTTCTACTCAAGTTCTACTCAAAGAATGCTTGGGAAAATAAGTTGGTGTATCTCATATATGCTGGGAAAGGGGGAAGGGCGATTGCTTAGTAGTTTACCCTATATTTTTCTGGGATTTTCTGAGTTCCCCCCAGATCTGACTCAGATAGGATGTCTTTACCTATTAACCTGGATCTTACAATAAAAGGAACTTTATAAAGAATAAAATACTTTTTATTTGGGGAACCAGGGTGGGATTGACACACAGACAAACACCATTAAAGATTTTAAAAAAAAACCCTTAAAATACGCTTAAAAGATTAGCAGTCTTGCAAAATTGTAGGGAGGCGTGGATCAAAATGCCTCCCCCCCACCCTCCCGGCAACTGGTGTGATCACTTGAGCCAGGGAAAGTAGAAGCCCTGAGGGCAGAGCAACTGCTAATAAGGAATCAGTCTCAGTGTGCTTCAGAAAAGCCTAGTCTCACTTGCCTCTTCAGTTCCTCAATGGCTTGTTCATATGGAAGCGGTTTGACATCTCATCTGACCCAAACCTTTGTATGTAGATAGATTCAGGTGGAAAGCCGCGTCAGTCTGAAGCAACCGGACAAAGTTTGAGTTCAGTGGCACCTTTAAGACCCACAAAGTTTAATTGTGGGTAAAAGCTTTCATGTGCACGTGTGAGGAATTGCGGGTTGAACGGTTCCTGGAACACTGGGGGCAGACCCTGGAGAAGACAGAGTTTGGAGATGGGAACAAGTTGATGTCTGCCCTCCAAAGCTGATTCCTAGGAAATTTTCTCCATAGTCTGGGAATCAGCTGAAATCCCAGGAAAACTGCAGGCCCTGCCTGGAGGTTGTTAGCCCTATCTGCATGTCAGAACTCTGTAGATGAATCTATATTAAATTTGGCTCATTGGGAATATGTTTGATGGTTATAGTTATTTTCAGTTAACGGCAATGGTTTTTTTTGCATTTGTATTACAGCTGGACAACTGTTCCATATTTCTTCTGTACTTTTGTCGTGAAGCATAGAAGCAGATAGAAACCGTGAGGTTCCTATGTGTGGTTGCATACACACTGCATATGGACATATATTTTGCAATATATTTGGTGGCTCGCTGTTTTGATATGTGTGAGATCCACATTTTTTTTTAATTTAGGAAGACAGTGGGGATACAGAAAATAAAAAAGAGGGGGATTATACAACATAATTGCATTTGTTGAAGATAATTATGTAATACAAAATGTATAAAAATATTTTCCCATGAATCCCCCTCATTGTAATTTTTAAAGCATTATTTATAATATACAATAGAAGAAGAGGAGGAGGAGGAGATTGGATTTATACCCCACCCTTCACTCAGAGTCTCAGAGCAGTTTACAATCTCCTTTCCCTTCCCCTCCCTTCAAGAGACACCCTGTGAGGTAGGTGGAGAAGAAGAAGAAGAACGTAGATTTATACCCTGTCCTTCTCTCTGAATCAGAGACTCAGAGCGGCTTACAATCTCCTTTATCTTCTTCTCCCACAACAGACACCCTGTGAGGTGGGTGGGGCTGAGAGAGCTCTCCAAGAAGCTGCCCTCTGCGAGAGCTATGGCTGACCTAAGGCCATCCCAGCAGCTGCAAGTGGAAGAGCAGGGAATCAAACCCGGAGAGCTCTGAGAGAACAACTCTGAGAGACCTTGTGACTGACTGAAGGTCACACCAGCAGCTGCATGTGGAGGACTGGGGGATCAAACCTTGTTCTCCCAGATTAGAGTCTGCACTCTTAACCACTGCCCCAAACTGGCTCTTACTTCTGCTGGAATATGTTTGTGTTCAACATGTTAAATTTAAGTTTCAAACTTCATAACTAATATATTTTAACTACATCATTAGTTTCATCATTACTATGTATTCAGTTACATATTTTTTGCCACTGTTACATATTCATTAGAACCTTTAACAGATAAAAAATATATCAAGGTGCAAAGGGAGGTCTATTCTATGTCTCATCCCAAGAACCTATTTCATTCAAGATATTATATTTAAAGCAGATTTTAATTCTACTTCTATTTCGTTACAAAACATTTGTACATAATATTTTAGACTGCTTCTCATTCTAAGTTTGTCTCCTGCTAGCATCGTACACATGGGATCCATTACTTTTGTAAGGTTAATCATACGTACCCAACTGTGTATCTGGTGTGTAACCTTTCAAAAATCTAAGGGAAATAAGCAAATCAAGGGAAACTCAGCAAAACTAATATGCATGCAGCTCTGTTCTGTGACAAAGAAGACTCTGATCAGAATGGCATACTCCAGAGAGAAGTCTTACCAGCAGGGCTTTTTTTGTCGAAAAAGCCCAGCAGGAACTCATTTGCATATTCGGTCTCACCCACTGGTGCCAAGCCAGCCGGAACTGTGTTCCTGTGTGTTCCTGCTTTTTAAAAAAGGGGGGAGAAACCCTGCATATCAGAAAAGGGAAGGATAGGATGCAAAGGAAGCTCCAACAATCCCTATTACTCTCTTCTTCCTGGTGAATGAGGGTTCTTATTTTGTGCTTATACTGGTTATGCCTTTAAAAAAAATCCTTTTAGTGTGCATATATGTTATCTTTCCTTCTGTCTTCCCACTTATTACTGTCTTTCCCGATGCAACATGTTGCCAAATAATTATACGAGATGCCACTGTTCTGTAACAAATACAGCCTGATTAAATAGCCTATTAATTTGTTTTTAAAGGAGGGAAACGGTAAATTGGCTAATAAGCCTGCTTCAGAATTGACACGCTGTTGCAAATGCATACAGCACCGAACCCTCCGAGATAAGCCTTCATTTCAGCAGTGCATAGATATTGTGCCATTCATGCACAGCACTGCCTGTGCACTACCAAGTTTATGGCGCACTCCACCAATCATGGTTGGTTGTTCCCTACATTTGCCTTACTCCCCCCCCCCTTTTTTTGTTCTAATATTCCCCAATGGAATGGCTCATGTTACTGTAGTATTTCTCCATATATGTTTTTTTTTTTGCTTAGAAAAGCTGAAGGCAGCAGGAAAAAAGGGAAACCCCGCACGAGATTAATTGATTCAATAAAGGAAGCTATGACTTTTAGTTTGCAAGGCAGTTAACTCCAGTCGGTTGGTAACACCGGTTAGTGCCAACACTGCATCCAAACTTTGCACCGGACTTTCTCAGTGGTCTCCAAATTGGCACTTAGAGAGACACCAGTAGGTCATTTTTTTTTTTTTATCATTCAGTACTACCCTAAATGAGAAGTGGAATGGTGAGGTATTGCTTGATTCCATCAGATCTCAGGACTTAAGCAAGGTCAGTTCTTGGATGGAGGAAGGGCTCAAAGAATGCTTTGTGGAGGAAGTCAATGGCAAACCGATGCTTTGAAATTAAGCTGTTTGTGATTATATTTGGCATTGTATAATGGCTAAGAAACTAACAGTGCAATAGTTAAGATAGATGCACCCTTCTAAGCCTGTTGACCTCAATGAGTTTAGAAGGGAGTAATTCTATTTAGGTCTCTGCGGGTAATTATGAATTAGGATGCTCCAAGTTATTTCATTTCTGTTATGTCCTCCCTTAGATTGTCTTAGCAGGTCCTTCTCTTTCAGCCCCAGCCTTCCACCTTCAGTACGGCCAGGGCTTTTTTTGTAGCAAGAACTCCTTTTCATATTAGGGCACACACCTGTACTAAGAACCCTATTAGATCTTGGAGGATTGGCTGCATCAGGGGTGTGTGGCCTAATATGCAAAGGAGTTCCTGCTGCAAAAAAGGCCCAGAATATGGGGATAATAATAAGAACCTTCCAGATGGCAAGAAGGTAATCTATGACAAAATGGGTTTGGAACACTTATAAGTGTTCTGGTGGCGGCAGAAACTGCTTTAAAATCACCGCCAGCCTATGGAGACCCCTGATGGGAGTTTCAAGGCAAGAGATTTCAGAGGTAGTTTGCCATTGCCTGCATAGCAACCCTAAATTTCTGTGGTGGTCTCCCATCCAAATACTATCCAAAGCCAACATAAGAGAAGCCATGTTGGATCAGGCCAATGGCCCATCCAGTCCAACACTCTGTGTCACACCGTGGCCAAAAAAACCCAGGTGCCATCAGGAGGTCCATCAGTGGGGCCAGGACACTAGAAGCCCTCCCACTGTTGCCCCCCACAAGCACCAAGAATACAGAGCATCACTTGCCCCAGAAAGAGAGTTTCATCAATATCCTGTGGCTAATAGCCACCGATGGACCTCTGCTCCATATGTTCATCCAATCCCCTCTTGAAGCTGGCTATGCATGTAGCTGCCACCACCTCCTGTGGCAGTGAATTCCTCGTGTTAATCACTCTTTGGGTGAAGAAGTATTTTTTTTTTTTTAGATCTTTAAAATGCTTTATTGAATTGAGAAACATGGTACAAATACATCAACAAATCAGTAAGTGTGCACCAAGTATCAATACAGAACAGGGAAGTAGGTGCGTACACCATAGGCCATTTTAGAAGTATTTCCTTTTATCTTTTTTAACCCTACTGCTCAGCAATTTCAGTGAGTGTCTGCAAGATCTTGTATTGTGAGAAAGGGAGAGAAGTACTTCTTTCTCTGCCTTCTCTATCCCAGATAGAGATATCTATCCCAGATAGACTGAGATATCTCGATCTTGTAAACCTCTATCGTCTGTGTCTTAGACCATACCATAGACCTTTATTGGCATTACTATAAGAATACAGTATACTTTAAAACCAACAGTAACACTATCGAATATAATAAAACCTTAAAAAGAAAAACCAGCAAAAGTTAAATGACATAAAATAGCTGTGGGCTATGCATGAGTAGAAGCCTCTCTGATTTGGATCGCAACCTGTAAAAAGCAAGCAATGTGAGTAGTGACAAAGTTGTGTTTCCCGTGGAGTAAAAAGCGAACCTTGGCATTGTCAGAAAGGCCTTGATGGTCAGAGAGCAGAGCATCTAGGGTAAACCTCGATCATGTCACCCCTCAGTCATTGCCTTGCCAAGCTAAAGAGCCCCAAGCTTCCAAGATGTGATGAGACAGGCTAACCTGGGCTATTCAGGTCAGGACAAAAAAGCAAAAAAAAAAAAAAAAAAGCTATACAAATGCGTTATTTTTTATTATTATTAGTACAGCCATGTGAAACTCTAAAGAAGACTTCTGTTCCACCCCGCCCCCTCCCCTCCCCAAATTATCTAATAATTTATATAACAGAATGTGTTGATAGAAATGTCATCAAGTTTGCCTAGTTATCCATCATTAGTGTAAAGAGTCTGTGAGAAATGTTATTTATCGTATTAAGCATAAGGATGGTTTTTTTTTTCAAAACTGTTGAAATGTGCTTCGATAGCTCTAAGGATAACTGAAGAGTAGAATGTTCCTTGCCTTTTGCATTTGCTTTAGTAAAGATTACGGGATGAGGAAGGGGGAGGGGGCTCAAGGACCGTTTGGAGCTACCTCGTGACTGTCAGGCAGAAATGACTTTGAATTAATAATTTTCATTACCTTTGGGCCTCTTCAGAGTCCCTTGCAAAGGATTTCATCTGCTCCAAATAAGTCGCACCGCATACCAATCATTTGCCAATCGGATGAGCTCAAAAGGACCGAACCCTCTGACGAAACCTATTAAGAGCACTGGGATGGGAAGAGGGAAATAAACTGGGTGGCACAGCTCCCGAGAATGATGGAGGAGCGCATTAATAATGCTGATGGAAGGAGGAGGCAACATGAATGAAATGTGAGGGGATCTGAATTAACCTGTCATGAAGACTGACGCGTTTTATTTATTTAAGGCATTTCAGCCCACTTTTCACCCAAGAAAGGGTTATGTTGATTTAAAAGAAACACCATAAAATAAGACAAGCCGTTAAAAGTTACATATGACACAGATTACAACAACTACAGAGAACCGGGAAACATTTATCTACTGGAAGGCCAATCTAAATAACTCTGTCTTACCGTCCCACTGAAATGCTAATCGTGTGAAGTGAGCTGGCTTTCAGGTTTCTTTAGGGTTGCCAGGTCTGTGTTGCGAAAGACCTGGAGATTTTGGGAGTGGATCTGGGAATCATAGAATAGAATCATAGAGTTGGAAGGGACCTCCAGGGTCATCTAGTCCAGCCCCCTGCATAATGCAGGAAACTCACAAACACCTCCCCCTAAATTCACAGGATCCTCATTGCTGTCAGATGGCCATCTAGCCTCTGTTTTAAAACCTCCAAGGAAGGAGAACCCACCACCTCCCAATGAAGCCTGTTCCACTGAGGAACCGCTCTAATGAGAGAGGGCGGGGTTTGGGGAGGGGAGGGGCCTCAGCATGGGACAATGTCCTAGAGTCCGCCCTTCAAAGCAGCCATTTTCTCCAGGAGAGCTGATTCTGCCAGCTGGAGATCAGTGGGAAAAGCAGATCTCCAGGCCCACCCTGGGGGCTGGCAACCCTAAAAAATCTTCCTCAAGCTTACTTCAAGTCCAGTAGCACCTTAGAGACCAACAAAATTTTCTGACAAAAGGGAGCATTGACTTTCAAATACTTTCACCCCGAAAATCTGGTTGGTCTGTGAGGACTCTAATGGACTCTAATCGAGCTGTTCTGCTGCAAACCGAAGTGGCTACTTTTGAAACCTTCCTTAAACTTAGGATCTTTTCATGCTGAGATTTTCCTGCAGCGTGAATGCCAATGCACAGTAGTTTTTCTTTGAGCTCCTTCATGTGCAAAAAGACCCTTAAGAGTAAGTGAGATATTTGTGTCTACAAAGGGACAGTGACCAGAATGCTTTAGTGCAGTACTTGGTTTCTTTTGTTTACACTGAGCGCAGTCTAATCTTATAAAGCTTCAAAGATCTTCTTTGCCAGTTTGGTGTAGTGGTTAAGTGTGTGGACTCTTATCTGGGAGAACCGGTTTTGATTCCTCCACTTGCAGCTGCTGGCATGGCCTTGGGTCAGCCATAGCTCTGGCAGAGGTTGTCCTTGAAAGGGCAGCTGCTGTGAGAGCCCTCTCAGCCCCACCCGCCTTGCAGGGTGTCTGTTGTGGGGGAGGAAGGGAAAGGAGATTGTGAGCTGCTCTGAGACTCTTCGGAGTGGAGGGCGGGATATAAATCCAATATCTTCATCTACCTCACAGGGTGTCTGTTGTGGGGGAGGAAGGCAAAGGAGATTGTGAGCCACTATGAGACTCTTCGGAGTGGAGGGCAGGATATAAATCCAATATCTTCTATCTTCTTCTTCTTCATCTTCTTAAGATGGGGCTGCTATGAGCCAGCATGCTCCCCCCCCCAATACCTTCTGAGCTTATCCAGTGCTGGCCCTAGGGTGCATGGTGCCCCAGGTAGGCTCCCTGCCTGGTGCCCCACCACCACCTCCCACCCTCCCTCTGTCATGCACCCCCCCCCCCCGAAACGTGCTGCGAAGAGGCTGGGCCCTACTGGCTTTGAGGCAGCCGCACAATTTTTTAAGCCAGCGCAGGAGGAGGCTTCTCCCCGCTCCTCTTTCGGAATCAGAAGTGAGGGGGAGAGACGCCTCCTCCAGCATTGGCTTTGAAAAATGTGTGACTGCCTCAAAGCCGGTAGGGCCCAGCCTCGTCATGGTGAGCTTGGGGGGGGGGGGGAAGCATGGCGGAAGGGAGGGGGCTGGTGGTGGCAGGAGCAGGGGGGAGTGGCAAACTAGGTGGTTGTCTTGGGCACCAGGAGAGGGGGGAGGCGAATTCGGTGACCTCCTCCTGGCGCTCTAGGCAACTGTCTAGTTTGTCTAGTGGGCGAGCCAGTCCTGGGCTTGTCACTGTCATGGACAAATATGTTGCCGCTGTCCCCAAGTAGCATCTTGCCCCGCTCTTTGGCCCCCAAGGTGATCTGGAGCCCCGGAACATTGTACCCCCATGTTCCCCTTCTCAGCAGTCCTGTTTCCTGAATGCCTGTAAAGATCATTAAAGTATAGCAATTAGTGCTTGCCCTGACCTGGATCCTCCAGGCTAGCCTGACCTCATCAGTTCATAAGAGCTAAAAAGCATTGGCCCTGGTTTAGGGTTGCCAAGTCCACTTCAAGAAATATCTGGGGACTTTGGGGGTGGAGCCAGGAGACTTTGGGGGTGGAGCCAGGAGCGAGGTTGTGACAAGCATAATTGAACTCCAAAGAGAATTCTGGCCATTACATTAAAGGGACCGCACACCTTTTAAATGTTTTTCTTCCATTGGAAATAATGAAGGATAGGGGCGCCTTCTTTGGGGGCTCATAGAATTGGACGCCTCAGCCCAATCTTTTTGAAACTTGGAGGGTGTTTTGAGGAGAGGCAGCAGACGCTATGCTGCAAATTTAGTGCGTCTACCTCAAAAACAGCCTTTTCAGAGCCCCAGATACACACAGATCGATTCTCCACTATACCCTAGGGCAGGGGTGGCCAAGGGTGGCTCTCCAGATGTTTTTTGCCTACAACTCCCATCAGCCCCAGCCAGCATGGCCAATGGCTGGGGCTGATTGGAGTTGTAGGCAAAAAACATCTGGAGAGCCACCCTTGGCCACCCCTGCCCTATGGGAATCGGCCTCCATAATACCCAGCAGACATTTCCCTCCCCCACCCCTGCTTTCTGAGGACCCTGAAGCAGGGGGAGGGCCTCCAAACCGGGGGATCCCCTGCTCCCACCTGGGGATTGGCAACCCTACCCTGGTTAGTATTTGAATGGGAGACCGCCGAAGAAGTGTCACACAGAGGCTAGCGATGGCAAACCACCTCCGAATGTCTCTTGCCTTGAAAACCCTATGAGGCTGCCATAACCTCTCCCTATATGAGCCCTGGCAATCTTTACGGTCAGCTGACCGATATCTCTTGGTGATCCCTGGCCCCAGAGACATCTAGCTCGCCTCAACAAGGGGCAGGGCCTTTTTGGCCCTGGCCCCTGCCTGGTGGAATGAGCTCCCCTTGGAGATCAGGGCCCTGTGGGATCTGCTGCAGTTCTACAGGGCCTGCAAAACAGCTCTTCCTCCGGTAGCACTTTTAGCTAAGATGGCAGACACTGTTTTTTATCTGCCCCCCGCCCCTGCCCCGTGCTTGAGATTCAATGGTCTATGGAACTGAGTGATTGCGTCTCTTGAGGCGCTGTTAGTTATTCTTAGTGAACTATCTGATATTCTTCTCTATTTTATTGCATTTAAAGTTATCTAATTGTTTTTAACTCTTGTTGTTGTAACCCACCCTGAGCCTGCTTTGGCAGGAAGGGCAGGATATAAATCAAAATAATAATACTGATGGTGATGAGAAGAAGAAGAAGAGGCTACAATTTGACAGCACTGTCCACCAACACCAACTAGTTCTTCAAACTATCAGTGACATATTCGCTGTGATCACGCACACCAAATAATGCACTTTCAATCCACTTCTCAATGCACTTTCCAGCTGGATTTTGCCAGCTCACGCGGTAAAATCCAGTTGTAAAGGGCACTGAAAGTGGATTGGAAGTGCATTATTTAGTGTGTGTGTGATCACGTGGATTATGTTTCTTTTTTAAAAAAAATTAGTGAACCAAAGGAAGAGTTCAGTAGACTCAAAAGATTTGCTCCCCTCTTTGTGATTTTTAGTCGTTTTTACAGCACACTGCTAAATGAAGCATTAATAAGCCAAAGCACCGAAAAAAGTAAAGAGATCTTGCATGTAAAGCTATATTCAGAATGTGTCATGCCTACGCAGTTATGAATTATCTACGTCAGAGTGTGCTGAACACACATGCAAAGAAACGTGATCCACTAACTAAGGGACTGACCTAGTTTCTTGATGGGATGGCTGGCACTTTTACTTCTAGGCGATTCTGTGTGTGCATTAGTGCTTACCATGTGGGAACATAAGGATGTTTGCTTGCTTCATAAATGTATGCTAAAGTGTAGCAGAGCAGGCAACGGTGGCAAGTTTTGTTTTTCCTCCGCCCATCAATTAGACTAATTTTGTTGCTAATTCCACTTACCCTTCCATGTCTTGCTATTATTTATCAAGGTAAATGGTGGGATCAGAGTTTAAGACAAGGCACTGTGGGTGGTAGAAAGTGCAATCAAGTTGCAACCAACTTACGGCAACCCCATAGGGTTTTCAAGGCAAGAGATGTTCAGAAATGTTTTGCCATTGTATGCTTCTATATAGCAGCCATGGATTTCCTTCATATTCTCTCATTGCACGTTATCTTTTTAGTCATGCATTCTTTATAGGGTTGCCAATCCCCAGGTGGGGGCAGGGAATCCCCTGGTTTGGAGGCCCTCCCCCCGCTTCAGGGTCATCAGAAAGTGGGGGGAAGGGAGGGAAATGTCTGCTGGGAACTCTGTTATTCCTTATGGAGATTTATTCCCATAGAAAATCATATAGAATTGATCCGTGGGTATCTGGGGCTCTGGGGGGGCTGTTTTCTTGGGGGTAGAGGCACCAAATTTTCAGTATAGCATCTAGTGCCTTTCCCCAAAATACCCCCCAAGTTTCAAAAAGATTGGACCAAGGGGTCCAATTCTATGAGCCCCAAAAGAAGGTGCCCCTATCCTGCATTATTTCCTATGGGAGGAAGGAATTGAAAAGGTGTGCCGTCCCTTTAAATGTGATGGCCAGAACTCCCTTTGGAGTTCAATTATGCTTGTCACAGCCTTGATCTTGGCTCCACCCCTAATGTCTCCTGGCTCCACCCCCAAAGTCCCCAGATATTTCTTGAATTGGACTTGGCAACCCTAATTCTTTAAAATAGAAGGGTTTTTCACTTTCTTGTTTTCATGGCTTAAATGTCCCTGTTTTTTTAGGGAGAGGTCTTTTCTAGATGTGTTTTGGTCCCTCTAGTGGTTGATTTGATATTACATCACTGTATGTCTGACATTTTAAAAACCCTGCAGTTTAAATATGCAGGGCGATACAACAGAGGCACAGCAACACAGTATCAGGTTGATCACTAGAGGATACAAAACATATGTAAAAAAAGGAAGAATTCAAAGTAAAAGGGACACACAAGTAGGGATGGGCATGATGGGTTTGGTTCATGATTTGTGGCTGAACCACTAATCAAGCCATGAAGCAGTAGGCGGTTCTGCATATTGAACTGGTCTGAATCAATTCATAAGCCATTTAAAGTTTAACCCTCCCAAAAACAGCAGGGAGCAGAAAGCAGGAGTTAAATGGCCTTGAGCCATTTCAGACTTAGCTTTCTGCCCTCTCTGGCTTTGGGCAGCAGACAGAAAGTAAGGGGTGAAATTATGGGGAGGCATTTCACCCCTTGCTTTCTGCCCATTGCAAAAAGCCACAGCCAGCAGAAAGCAGGGGGTGGTTGCTTTTTGCTCGCTGGCGAAAGTCACAGTGAGCAGAAAGCTGAGAGCGAAATGGCGCTGAGCCACTTAAACCAAACAGCAAAGCTCCCCACTGCTTGACTGTTTTTCATGAAGAGTGGGAAATGGGTGCAAATGGCTCAGAGCCACCAAAAACTTCCACAACATCACAAACTGCATCACAATTTGTGGAAGTTCATGGTGGCTCTTCAGTTCATAAACATTATTGCTTCATGAACCAGCCAAAATTAATGACAAACTTTTGTTTGTCATGCCCACCCCTACGCACAAGTGATGAAAATGTGGAAGAGCTGAGAGTTTCCACTGTGTACAAACAGGGGTGGAATTCTAGCAGGAGCTTCTTTGCATATTAGGCCACACACCCCTGATGTAGCCAATCCTCCAAGAGCGTACAAGGCTCTTTTTTGTAAGCCTTTGGAAGACTGGCTATATCAGGGGTGTGTGGCCTAATATGCAAAGGAGATCCTGCTAGAATTCCACCCCTGTATATAAGTGAACATCTGGCTATTGGGAAGGGTATGGTTTCTTTGTTTTACTTATCTCACTCTGCTCCTCAGAAGAGGAGAGTAGTGTCTTATGTATTTTTATCAACCTTGTTTCCCAATGCTATCATTTACCCTTAAAGGTAAGATACCCTTTTTTTTGCATGCTAGATAGGTAAATGATACTTCTACTAGGAACAAGCAGCAAATATGGGGAAAAAAACCACCCAGGAATAAGATCCAAATATGAAAAAGTTTATTAAACAATTTGTTTTTTTAAAATGAATGACATGAATATTTAACTGGTTATTTGTTATGCAGGGACATCACCCGATAGAGAAGGTGGTAAATTCAGATAACCAATTTTGCTTTTGCATTCCTTCACCCCGAATCAGCATTTTTGGACCTTTGCTTATGTTGTTCTGAAGACTTCCTTCAGATCAGCACCATCCTCACTTGTTCTGTAGCTTGAAGGTCTTGGCATACATATGAATCTCCTTGTTCTATATCTTGAGGACTTTCTTGGCACACATATGAATCTACTGATTTCCCTTTGGTCAGACTGCTCACTGCAGACACCCCACGTGTTCCTCAGCTGACCTTCTCAAGTTGTTCTTCTTTCAGATCCTTCAGATGTTTCTTCCTCTGTTGTCCTCATCGTCAGCTCCTTCTTATGTCTCCACCAAGATTGACTAAACTTTCCATTTCACGCTCCCTGAATAACTCACTCACTGATGCCAACTCCTGTCTTCTAAAATTCCTCATGCCTGTCTGGAGGCTGGGCCTTTAGTCTCTCTTAAGAACATAAGAGAAGCCATGTTGGATCAGGCCAACGGCCCATCCAGTCCAACATTCTGTGTCACACAGTGGCAAAAATTTTTATATATACACACACACTGTGGCTAATAGCCACTGATGGACCTGTGCTCCATATTTTTATCTAAACCCCTCTTGAAGGTGGCTATACTTGTGGCCGCCACCACCTCCTGCGGCAGTGAATTCCACATGTTAATCACCCTTTGGGTAAAAAAGTACTTCCTTTTATCCGTTTTAACCTGTCTGCTCAGCAATTTCATCGAATGCCCACGAGTTCTTGTATTGTGAGAAAGGGAGAAAAGTACTTCTTTCTCTACTTTCTCCATCCCATGCATTATCTTGTAAACCTCTATCATGTCACCCCACAGTCGACGTTTCTCCAAGCTAAAGAGTCCCAAGCGTTTCAACCTTTCTTCATAAGGAAAGTGCTCCAGCCCTTTAATCATTCTAGTTGCCCTTTTCTGGACTTTCTCCAATGCTATAATATCCTTTTTGAGGTGCAGCGACCAGAACTGCACACAGTACTCCCTCTTACCCCTCTTACCAGACCCTTCAACCAGTCTATGTAACCAGTGAGATAAACCAGTGCCCTTGTCCCAAATCCGGCAACTTCAGCTAGTGCAGAACACTGCAGCCAGGCTGTTAATGGGAGTTCCTCCACGGGAATACATTCAGCCTGTGCTGAAAGCACTGCACTGGCTACCGATAGGGTACCAGATTCCCTTTAAAGCCCTATATGGCCAAGGTCCTGCATACCTTAGGGACTGCCTTTCCCTGCATATGCCCCAGCAAGCATATGCCCCAAAGAATACTTTGGTCCAGGGTCAAAACCTGTTGACAGTCCCCAGCATCAGAGAAGTGAGGCTCAAAACAACGAGAGCCAGGGCCTTTTCCATTGCTGCCCCTAGCTGGTGGAATGAGTTGCCAGAGGAGGTTAGGGTCCTGCAAGAGCTTTCACAGTTCCGCAGGGCCTGCAAGACGGCACTCTTCCGTCAGACATTTACATAATGGTAACATCTGCAGCAACGGGGCTGGCCCATGAGAACGCCACCAATGGCCTACCTCACCGCACCGGGGCGATCCTGAGACCTCTGAGTATAGCTAACCACCAGAATTTAATCGCTGCCTGAAATCATGACAGCAGCACATGCAAATGTTTTAAAATTGTTTTTATGTCTTATGTTTTTATTGTTGCTTATTTTATTGGTCACACTAATGTGCTTGTGAACATAAGAACATAAGAGAAGCCATGTTGGATCAGGCCAACGGCCCATCCAGTCCAACACTCTGTGTCACACAGTGGCAAAAAATTTTATACACACACATACACTGTGGCTAATAGCCACTGATGGACCTGTGCTCCATATTTTTATCTAAACCCCTCTTGAAGGTGGCTATGCTTGTGGCCGCCACCACCTCCTGTGGCAGTGAATTCCACATGTTAATCACCCTTTGGGTGAAGAAGTACTTCCTTTTATCCGTTTTAACCTGTCTGCTCAGCAATTTCATTGAATGCCCATGAGTTCTTGTATTGTGAGAAATGGAGAAAAGTACTTCTTTCTCTACTTTCTCCATCCCATGCATTATCTTGTAAACCTCTATCATGTCACCCCGCAGTCGACGTTTCTCCAAGCTAAAGAGTCCCAAGCGTTTGTGCCATTGTGCCGACCCTTGGTCTGTGAGCCGCCCCGAGCCTGCCTTTGGCGGGGAGGGCGGGATATAAATTAAATAAGTAATTAAAAAGAATTAAAAAGTGAGCTTTAATTGGCTTAAAGGTAAACCTAAAGTCCAATGAAAAATAAAACGGTTCAATCATCCACTAGCTGACTGGTCATCAACATGCCCAAGCAGAAATGACATACTTTGAATCTTTCTGTCCCATATGGAAGAAACTCACTAAAATGCTCAGAAAGAAAAGGACTACCTTGGTAACAGTAACTAGGAGTCAGAGCCATGGTTTGGCATGCTGCCCAGAAAAAATGAGTATTTTGTAGCTTTACTTTCCCTCACAGAAGCAAAATAGCGTAATATTTACCTCATAATTTTACAGTTTCTTATTAAAAATTATCTCTTTATTTCAAGCAACTGTTCATATTGTTCATATTGTTTATATCTGAATGCATGTGATTTTTTTCCCCTCACACAGCTTGTTAGCAGTTTCTCCATAGCGCATAATGTGACCATTTCCACACATACACACAAAAAAATTAAAATGAAGAAAATGTCCCCCAGAGCTTCATTTTTCAAATTAAAATTATGCGTACACTCCCACACACACCACCCAAGGCCTCATCATACAATAAATGAACATAATTCCACAGATAACATGGTGCAGTTTCTCCGCAAAGAGAGAAGAAGAAAAGCTTAAACATCAATACTGTACATAAAATGCAAATTAAAACCAAAACAAGCTAATGCCTAATGAAAGCTCCCATTTAATTCTTGCAAAATACATAAATAACACTCGGTATTTTGAAATCTAAGAACTATGAAGCAAAAAAAAAAAAGGAAAAGTGCAAAGGATTCCTTCAAATAAATTTTAATAAACCTCTGCAGTCAAGAAAGTGTGCTTCTCAACTCAAAAAATTCCCAGGCATTAGTATAAATGGGAGACTCACAAGAAAAAAACTAGTGAGGAGGGGGCATTCCCCCCCCTTTTTTTTCTTCTTCCCCCTTCCCCTTCCAAGAGTCTATGCAGGCTCCCTCTCACTTAGGGTTGCCAATCCCCAGATGGGGGCAGGGGATCCCCCGGTTTGGAGGCCCTCCCCTCGCTTCAGGGTCATCAGGAAGCGGGGGGCGGGGAGGGAAGTGTCTGCTAAACACTCCATGATTCCCTATGAAGACCGATGCCCGTAGGGTATAATGGTGAATTGATCTGCTGGTATCTCGGGGGAACTGTTTTTTGAGGTAGAGGCACCATATTTTCAGCATAGCATCTGGTGCCCCTCTTCAAAATACCCTCCAGGTTTCAAAAAGTTTGGACCAGGGGGTCCAATTCTATGAGCCCCCAAAGAAGATGCCCCTATCCTTTCCAGTGGAAGGAAGGCATTGAAAAGGAGCATCATCCCATTAAATGCGATGGCCAGAATTCCCTTTGGAGTTCAATTATGCTTGTCGCAGCCTTGTTCCTGGCTCCACCCCCAAAGTCTCCTGGCCCAACCCTCAAAGTCTCCTGGCTCCACCCCCAAAGTCCCCAGATATTTCTTGAATTGGACTTGGCAACCCTACTCTCACTCCCCTTTCTCTCCCACTCACCCAGCCCATCTCATCCTATGTTCACTGTAACTACTGTAGTGCTGTGGCTGCTCCCCAGTGAGAACCTGGAAGAGTAGATCCAGGCCAAGCAGTGGTGGCAATGACAAGAACTGCCTCTCAATTAGCTGCAGCAGAGAAGCACCACTTCTTCACCTCAGGTGAGGGGACGGCATGAAACCCTTGCTGAGTGAAGTGAAAGCCGCCGGGTGTCGGTCTAAGGAAGCGGTGAGGCGAGTGGTGCTTTCCAGAGTGTCCTGCTGGCCTCAGAGAGGCTGTGGCAAGGATTCGGCTTCCGGGGTGTCCTGTTGACTGTGGGAGGGACCCAGTGGCGGCATCTGAGGCATCCAGCAGGCCACAAGGAAGCTGGATACCAACAGGAGCTATGTCTGCTATCAGCACATGCATAGCAGTTTTTACTTTGGGGGGATTTAATTTGAGGAATTTAAACCTCCCAAAGTTTTTAAAATATTTTTAAAGGTTTCAGATTTTTCTGCAAACCTGGGGAGTCCCCCCAAGTTTGCAGAAAGATCTGTTTAGCTTCCATCCCTCCCCCCACCCTCATCCTGATCTGCAAATTTAGATAGTCACACAGATATTCTACAGCCGCCCTGAGCCATTCATGGGAAGGGCGGGATATAAATCCCGAATAAATAAATAAAAATAAACAGATGGGGCATGTTGGCTATTAGGTATATAGATTCTGAGTCTTCTTCCCATGTGCAGATTAAAAAAAAAAATCAGTACAGTGGGGCAAGCTGCAGACAGAGGCCTAGGTCTGCAGAAAAATCCCAAAGCAATCCCCTGTTTAAAACAAAAACTAGGGGATTTATAATCCCCCAATGGGCAATATCTACCAAGATGTTGTGAAATATCACAAGACCATGGCTGGCATTTTGGAGCTCGACTGGCAGTTCTATCAAGATGAAAGTATTTCAACTGGAAAGGTGATGAAAGGTGGTGGTTGTAGAAGTGTCATTTAGTTACAGCCAATTTATGGTGACCTGGTAGGGTTTTTAAGGCAAGAGACACAGAGGTGTTTTGCCTGCCTTTGCATCACAACCTGACCCTCCTTGGTGGTCTCCCTCCTGGTGGTCTTCTATACAAATTCTAACTAGGACCAAACCCATTTAACTTTCAAAATCTGACAGGATTGGGCTGGCCCTTTCAATGAAATGTTAGAAGGGGGCAAAAACATTGGCTTTTCAACAAGGTGTTTGAAACTTTGAGGAGAGAGGCATTCTTTCCCATTTCTGCTTTAACTCACAAGCATAGGTTTCTGAGTTTCACTGACACTTCATATTTAGAAGGCAGAAACATACAACAAAGTTCTGAAATGGTATGGTTTTAATGTTTTAAGTATATAACCGTGACAAATGTCTAGATTTTAACTATGTAAATTATGAAATGTTAACCTTTTATGCTTAATTTTATATTCTTATGTTAGTTTTTCCATGTTAGTTTTTATATGTTGTAAGCCGCCCGGAGCCACCTGGTGGGAAGGGCAGGATATAAATTACAAAAAAAAAAATTGTTCTCTCTACACAGACCAGAGATCGCTCCTCTTTTAAGAGTTATCTCCCTTTCCACTGGGCAGAGATTACTTCTCTGTCCCTTTCCAACTTGACTGGGGATCTTCTGTGATCCTCTCACTCCTCTTGCCTCCTCCCAATCCTCAGTTAGTGTTAAACTGTCTCTTCTTCCAACTAGAAGTTCCCTCCCAACTATCTTTTTTTTTTTTAACTGACCCTCTCCGCAGGACTCCATTTGAACAGCTTGTCATTCGAAGGTTCTCAGATTCTGTGAGGCATTAACCCTTGATAGTCCATCACACTCACACAGCAGACTTCATTTAGAGGAGTGGGAAATCAAACCCAGTTCTCTAGATTAGAGTCCACTGCTCTTAACCACTATATCATTGTTCCAATAATATAAGCCATAATTCTTAATAATTTATCTAAGTAACTTTGGAAAAGTACAGTGTGACTCTATTGCCTGTGTAGAAAAGCCTTCTCCAGCACATAGTTTGTGGGAAACCAGGAGAGTGGGAACCATCTTGATCTCTTCAGGCAGGCCATTCCTCAAGGTGGGGGCCACAACAAAGAAGGCCCATGCAAAGGAAGTTGTTGTTTTGCCCTTTTGGCAGTTGGCACCTGCAGTAGACCCTGATCCAATGAGCAAAGCTGTCATGGCACAAACATTCCCTAAATTAAATAAATAAGGCCGATGCATAAGTAACCTGGTCTCAAGTCATTTGTTCTTAATTCACTCACAGTAGATTCCCTGTGGTCCAAACCTCTTAATGAATGAGTGGGAAACCGCAGGTCAGAAGACCCTCTCAGAACACTTTCCTGCTGCATTTGTCAGCAGTTAGATTGCTAACAGCTTTACAACTGAGCAGTTCTATGATGTGCACAGCTTTCAGCCATAGTCCATCACTATTGTCATGTAGAGATTGTAGAGAATAGGGTTGCCAAATCCAATTAAAGAAAAATCTGGGGACTTTGGGGGCGGAGCCAGGAGACTTTGGGGTGAAGCCAGGAGACATTGGGGGTGGAGCCAGGAACAAGGGTGTGACAAGCATAATTGAACTCCAAGGGAGTTCTGACCATCACATTTAAAGGGACAGCACACCTTTTTAAATGCCTTTCTTCCATAGGAAATAATTAAGGATAGGGGCACCATCTTTTGAGGCTCATAGAATTGGACCCTCTGGTCCAATCATTTTGAAACTTGGGGGGTATTTTGGGGAGAGGCACTAGATGCTATACCAAAAAGTTGGTGCCTCTACCACAAAAAATAGCCCCCCGGAGCCCCCAATACCCACAGATCAATTCCCTATTATTCCCTATGGGAATCGTTCTCCATAGGGAATAATAGAGTGCCCTGTAGACATTTCCCTCCCCCCACACTTTCTAAAGGGGGGGAGGGCCTCCAAACCAGGGAATCCCCTGGCCCCTCTCTCTCACACACAAATACTTACTAGATCTTCTTCCTGCAGAACTCTACTTGCTGTGAAAACGAAAGCAAAAGAAAGGGAGGGGCCGTTCTCCATGGAAACTATTACTGACCCTTTCCAATGAAGCCCTTCCTGTTTCCTGTTTCCTGCGCAGCCTTAAAGGCACACATTTTACAAACGGATCAGGAGCTCTACAACTACATGATGCCTACACGCATGTTCTCCCCCCCCCCCCCCGCTTTCGGATTTTTGGAGAGCGGGGGAGGAGGCCGCAAATTCAGGGGTCCCCCGCTGGGGGGGGGGGGTTGGAAAGCCTAGTAGAGAAGCTAACACACATACACAAAGGAGAAGCTGGACTTAGCCAATTATTTTTTTGTTTGTATGCACTTGTGTCATGATCTGTGCTGTGCTGTGAGACAGAGGTCTAGTGGGCCTAGGGAGCCTGTGAAGCCTGTGCCTCAGAAGAAAGAGACAGCCTACAATCTCCAGAGTGCTTGGCACTGGTTTCAGCCAATCAGCATCCAAGTAGGCTCTGAGGAGAACTGCTTAAAAGCTCTTTCCGGAGACAGACACTGTTCTTTCCTCCTGAGAGGCCAAGCAGGAAGGTTGGCTGCTGTCTAGGAGGAAGACCCTCACTCTGAGGGAGAGAGTGAGCAGGCTGAGGCCTGGGCCTAACAGACTAGGAACAGTTAAGTTTAGTCATGTTTGGGACTCTATGTTTATTTTCCTTCAGCCACGTCACTATAGTTTTTAAAGCACCTTATCTGCTCACTTCCTCTTTATTGATTTTTCTGCTTAAAATAAACCTTTTTGTTGTTCTTTGTTACTCTGCCTAGTCTACACGCCTATTTTCTTGGCCAAAGCAAGGGATCTGAATGGCTTGGGAGGGGGCTCTGGGCTTTCCCAAGGGACCCTACTTCCAGAGTGGTGGCAGCGTCAGGTGGCACCCCCATCTGGGTCATGACAACTTGTTTTTGTTTTGACATGGAACTTATAGATGATTGTGTAAGGTCATGGCTAAGTTATAAAGGGTTGTTCCTGTTCTCCCAACACAATATCCACCGCACAATGGAGGCTGAATTTGCTGGAGAAACTCCAGGGAAAGTTAGAGTCCAATGGACTTTAATTTGATTCAGCTACCGATATAGCTTGCCTGAATAAAAGCAGATATTATTCGGCTTTTATTTGGGCCAGCTATATTGCTGAGCTGCACCATTGCTGCTGTGGCAGCACAGCTTGGAGAAGGCATTCTGTTCACTTGTGGAAGTGTGCCACCAAGGCAGCGTGACTCTGCAAGTGAAGGGAAGGCATTTAAAATGGCGCAATTCTGAGAGTGAAGGGAAGGTATTTAAAAATGTCTACTCTTCATTATCTGGAGTTGCACCATTTCAACGACATGCCTCCACCACTGAAGGGAAGGTATTTAATTTTAAAATGCCTACCTTTCTCTTGTGGAGGCATGCCGAAGAGGCGACATGACTCTTGAGAGTGAAGGGAAGACATTTTCTAAATACTGAATAAATTTGAGTTTCCCAATTATTTACCCAAATCCCAATATCATACCAATATTGGGATTTGGGAATATCAGGAAACACCAATATTTTGGGGGTCCAGTAGATCAGAATTTTTAAAAAGCCAATTTTGTGTGTGCGTACACACCCCTACTTCGAACTGCTATCTTTGACTGAGGAGAAGTAAAGGAAAACTTTGCACAGCTACTATAGGCAGAAGAATCTTTTATTCAAACTGCCCCAGGTTGTCCTGGGTGATCAACAATAGTGACATAATTGGTGCAGATGAAAAAGGACTAACACTTCCATATTATTTCTGGGGAAGACAGAACACTGGCTTCCAACAACTGTACATGAGGATGTTCCACGGTGGCTGCAAAATCATTTGAATTTCCTGACACCAGATTTTTAACATGGCCTCTGGCATTTGTTTATGGTAAAGTTTTTCAGCAAATCTCTTTGTATGGGGTGGAAGAATCTTCTGTTATCTCAGTAACTGACATGGAAACCAAGCAGGGTCGGAGAAGCAGAGACTCTCTTACGAAGCAGCTCGGTTGTTCCGTAGCCTCAGGACAGCTTTGCAAAAGGAGCTGTCGGGGTTTGTTTCCCTCCAGACACAGGATTCTTCAGCACTGTTTATTTTGCATCCAGAGCAAATTAATATTTTAAAGCACTGGGCATCCATGAAAAATAGCAGCGCCAAGTTTTATCCTACGTGCAGGGGGGACTAAATTAGCTACATGCCCATTTGAAATTAATGGCTACAATAGCCTGATTAATGGCTGCACAACTCCAGATAGTCACAAGTAGAGACCCATTTTGTGTTACTTTGTTTATGTTCTGTATCTTTGTATACATATAAGGTCTTTGCTTCTTTTCTAGGCCAGCAACGGTTAATTAATTAATCTCACGAATCTTGCTCAAAATATTTTGATCTAATACGAAGTCACCTCTAATTATTTTGGGTGCCTTGTTAAATTTTTAAAACATTGTTTTTAATTAGAACTGCCAAATCCCCTTTGTCCTGGAGTGGGGGACTTTTGCAAGCGCGCAAAGCTCACCTACGACACAATTACATCACCCAGAAGTGATGTCATCGCACTGGCGATGTAGCGCATGGCTGCTCTAGGCGTTTCTAGGAAAACTCTATGTTTTTCCCGGACTCTCTAGCAATTTGGGAGGGGGGGAACTCTATGGCACCTATTGTACCATAGAGTTTTTCCTCCCAAATGGCTAGAGTGTCCAGGAAAACCATAGAAATTTCCCGGAAATGCCTAGAGCAGCCACTGTGCGCCGTCACCAGCACAATGATGTCACTTCTGGGTGATGTCATCGCGCTGGCAATGTAGGGGGAGGTTCCCCCCACCAGACCAATGTGGGTCAGTGGGTTGGGAACCTCCCAGGCAGGGGAACACCCACCCAGACTGGGGGCTTGGCAGCCCTATTTTTAATGCAACTCAGGGGACAGGAAAGTAGCTTGGTGTAGCTCAGTCTCGTCAGATTTTGGAAGCTAAACAGGGTCAGTAGTGGGACACTTGCCAATGAAGACTCTGCCGAGACAAGCAATGGCAAACCATCTTTGCTTTTTGCTTGCCTTGAAAGCTCCTTGCTGGGGTCATCACAAGTCAGATGCGACTTTATGGGATTTATATACATGAATGTGGCATGAAGTAACATCTAATCCCGGCTGACGTACGATGACCTCGTAGGGTTTTCAAAGCAAGAGAGATTCTGAGGTGGTTTCCCAGTTGCCTGCCTCTGCATAGCAACTTTGGAATTCCTTGGTGGTCTCCCATCCAAATACTAGAGAGCCAGTTTGGTGTAGTGGTTAAGTGCATGGACTTTTATCTGCGAGAACTGGGTTTGATTCCCCACTCCTCCACTTGCACTTGCTGGAATGGCCTTGGGTTAACCATAGTTCTTGTGGGAGTTGTCCCTGAAAGGGCAGCTGCTGTGAGAGCCCTCTCAGCCCCACCCACCTCACAAGGTGTCTGTTGCGGGGGAAGATGATAAAGGAGATTGTAAGCCGCTGTGAGAGTCTGATTCAGAAAGAAGGGCAGCGTATAAATCTGCAATTCTTCTTCTAGCTCGGGACAACCCTGCTTGGCTTCTGTGATCTGGCAAGGTCAGGCAAACCTGGACCATCCAGGTTATATACAGGGCTTTTTTTGTAGCAGGAACTCTTTTGCATAGTAGGCCACACACTCCTGATGTAGCCAATCCTTCTGGAGCTTACAGTAGGCCCTGGAAGAAGAGCCCTGGAAGCTCCAGGAGGATTGGCTACATCAAGGTGGTGTGGCCTATTATGCAAAGGAGTTTCTGCTACAAAAAAAGCCCTGGTCATATATATTATGAAAGTCACAGGGGCAGCCGAGAAGCATTCCACCTTCTCCCTTATGCAGGAGGCAATGCTTCTTCTGAGATCATGATGAACACCTTATGGACATTAGTCAACTAGCTCAGTGTTGTCCATTCTGGCTGGCAATAGTTCTCCAATTCCTAGCCAGAGAATGGTCTTCCCACTCTCTGAGGCCTGAAATCATCTAACTGGAGATGCAAGAGACTGAATCTGCAGCCATCTATATGCAAACAGTGTACCCCAGCACTAAGCTATGGTTCCTCCTCAGGGTGCATGCATCATCAAAGATTTGTGTTTTTTCTTCTTTACAATTATAATTTTTCTTCACGTACAGATTTAGCCAATTAAATGTGTGTATTTTAATTGACCAACAGTGGCACCGCAAGCAAATTTCACCCTTTGAAACCAAAGATTTCTTTAATTTCAGATGATAGACGTAATATTTTCAGATGGACAAAGCCAGTTCCATTCCCACCCATCATTTATGGCTGCTTTACGGACATTTTGTGGCTCTGTCGTTTAGCAGCAGGCAGATGCCATTCTTTTCGGGCACTAATTCATTGCTATTTCATCCTGAAGGATGCGTCGAAACATAAGAGTTGGGAGGGATCTTGAGGGTCATCTAGTCCAACCCCACGCACAATGCTGGAAATTCCACCGCTACCTCCCCCATCCCAAATTGACCCTGCCGTGCTCTATGCCCAGAGGAAGGAAAACAAAACAAAACTCCAGGATCCCTGGGCCAATCTGGCATGGAGGCATGGCCTCTTTTTTTTTAGGAGGAATGCACAGAAACACAGTGCTGGCTGGCTTGGCATCAGGGGGTGTGATCTAATATGCAAATTAGTTCCTGCTGGGCCTTTTCTACAAAAAAGGAAAATTCCTTCCTGACCTGAAAGAGTCAAACAGCAGTACCCTGGACAAATAAGACGGGGGCACAAGAGGCAAGCACTGGACCATCCCTTCCTACCCTCCCTCTCATGATCTGCCCAAATTCATAGTCAGGCATAGAATCAGGAGGCCACCTAGCCTCTACTTTAAACCTTTTCCATTAAGGAATTGCACTAACTGTTAGAAAGCTCTTCCTAATGTAGAAGTGAGCTCAAGCCAGACAAAAAAACTGGAAGGAGATAACGTTTTGTTATTTCTTTGCACATTTTTTTTTCCCGTTTCTGTGCTTTCTGTGGGAAACAGTTTTCTAGTGAAGAACAAAAAGAGGAACAGGAATGCTCCTTAGGCTTTCCCTCACAACCCGGTAGAATCTTCCAGACATTTTCTCCACTGCCCAAGTGAAACGGGGAGGTAACTCTGGTGGAATTCTCAACTCTTGTGGTATCCTCAAATATGATAGATGAATACAAAGTTCTGTCTGCCTTTGCCTGTATTTATTACCATAGGTGAGGTGGAGTTCCACCCCCATGAATCATTTTCTTTTGCAACAGCCGCAGTTAACTGATATTTGAAAAATAAGGCTTTGTTGCCTTTTTTTTTTAACCTGGTGAGTTTTGCAAAGAGAAAGTCTCTGTCAGTTCATCGGAGCCCTTCTGCTATGACTTATCCTTCCCGGATAGCATTTCGTTATCCCAGGCAATCACTGTACAAACCTAAACACAGTTAACACCTTTCTAAGCCCATTGACTTCAATTAACATATAGTAGAACCATATGACTGCAGCTAGGATTGCAATGTGACTTGAAGTGGCTCTCCCATCTCTGGATTTTTTTTTTAATGAAAGGGCTTCATTTTTTTTTAAATTTATTTTGTTTGATTTATATCCCGCCCTCCCTGCCAGACCAGTCTCAGGGCGACTTACATGTTTATGTATATACATGAAATATAAGAGTACATGAAGCAGGCCTCAGATTCAGTGGGAGCTCACAGGAGCGCAGCTCCTAAACCTTTCTTAGAGTTCCACCTCCTCCTTCTGAGAGTTCCACCTCCTTGCCCATTGAATAGTAGGTGCAGCTGCATAACACTCCCTGGGGGAGCTCCACCACCTATTTTTCTACAGAATGACCGCTGACATTAAAACATTTAAAAAAAGGGTAAAGGTAGTTCCCTGTGCAAGCACCAGTCGTTTCTGACTCTGGGGTGATGTCGCATCACAACATTTTCACGGCAGACTTTTTACGGGGTGGTTTGCCATTGGCTTCCCCAGTCATCTACGCTTTCCCCCCAGCAAGCTGGGTACTCATTTTACCGACCTCGGAAGGATGGAAGGCTGAGTCAACCACTGGTATTTGCAGAAACATCATTTGGCAGGGAATTTGATTACCTCTTATGGCTATCCAGACCAAATGGCCAAGCCACACTGTTTTATGTGGCCTTGTGATCAGTTGTTTGCCCTCTTAATCAACCAACTGCATGTATTCCAGCCACAATACCTGATCCCTTCGTCTGACGAAGTGTGCTTAGAGAGCACACAAAAGCTTACGTTCTAAATAAAACTTGGTTGGTCTGAAAGGTACAACTTGACTCCTGCTTGAGTCAACCTTGAGTCGGCTACTTGAACCCGGCTTCCACCAGGATCAAACTCAGGTAGTGAGCAGAGAGTTTGGACTGCAGTACTGCAGCTTTACCACTCTGCGCCACGGGGCTGCTTACATTAAGACATGAAAACATAAAACCATAACAATTAAAACATTTCAGGTGCTATATTAATCTATGGGTGGCAATCTGTTTGATAGGATGGATAGCAGCCTAGTTTGTTTTTATATCACCTTTTACTATTCTGCTGTTCCAGCTGGGTGTTGTATATAAAAGCTTAGGGTCAGACTAGAGGTGGTCCAGATGTTTCAGAGTCTGTTGTAGCCTATGATCTTAATTTACAAATGCCTGGTGGAAGAGCACCATCTTAAAGGCCCTGCGGAACTGTACGATCTCTCACTGGGCCCTAGCCTCCTCAGGGAGCTCGTTCCACCAGCATGGAGCTACAACAGAAAAGGCCCTGGCTTTAGTTGTCATGAGCCTGGCCTCTTTAAAGCCAGGGATTGAGAGCAGGTTTTGTGCCCCTGACAGAAGTGCTCTCCGGGGAACATGCGGGGAAAGATGGTCCTGAAGGTATGCAGGTCTCTGACCATATAGGGCTTTAAAAGCACCTTGAAACGAACCCATAAAGGACTTTAAAGGTTTTGAGATCTTGCCTAAGCTCAGGGCCTTTTTTGAGCCGGAATGCAGTTAATAATAATAATAATAATAATAATAATAAATTTTATTTGTATCCCGCCCTCCCCGCCTAGGCGGCTCAGGGCGGCTAACAACCCAGTTCCAGCTGGCTTGGTGTCAGTGTGAGGCCTAATATGCAAATGAGCCTTGCTGGGCTTTTTCTGCAAAAAACCCTGTGTGAAACAATGGTGATGTCAGGGGGTGTGGCCTGATATGAAAATGAGTTCCTACTGGGCTTTCTCTACAGAAAAGCCCTGTGTGAAACAATGGTGATGTCAGGGGGTGTGGCCTAATATGCAAATGAGTTCCTGCTGGGCTTTTTAAGAAAGAAAGAAAGAAAGAAAGAAAGAAAGAAAGAAAGAAAGAAAGAAAGAAAGAAAGAAAGAAAGAAAGAAAGAAAGAAAGAAAGAAAGAAAGACCTGCCTTAGCTCCCACAAATAGACAATGGGAAACCATCTGCAAGGATCCACCTTACAGCAAATTGGTAGAGGCAAAAAATGTACAAAATGAGAACTTATGCACAGAGAATGCACCAGCGTTCTATGCAAAAACATATGCAGTGCAAACGATGATGTGCATCAATAATCAATGAGTGGATGAGGAATACCAGGATATGTTCCAGACTCTTTAAAAGGAAATTAATTTCAATAGAAAAACATACAACCATACTATAAATCATAATAGCCAAGAATACCATCAACTCTCTGTTACAAACTGTAAAATCACAGTCACCAACCATCTAGCTTTAATTGCATCAAGGGAATTATATCCTTATCGCACAAAAACTGTAAAACTGGCTTCCATGTATCATCATACTCTGGTACTACTGCACGAGAGTCTCCCAAAGATAGATTATGCATAATCCTGCCCATCCAAAATTGTTCCCAGAGTTTCTGATACGATTGCCTACGTAAAGAACTTGTGGGAGACTTCCGATTCCTGGCAATAACCAAGGGAGCAGAAGCAACCAATGTTGAGACAAAAGTTTTGGTGGTTTTATCTATCAGTGAATCATATCAATGTTCCCTCTAAAAAAATGCACACGAGTGGCCGCTCATTAACACAGGAAGCCCCACTCAGCAGCAAACTGGAGCCGCACAGGGTCTTGCACTTCCCACTGTCCATTTTTAGATTGCAGCAGTTATATTCTGCTCCAGATGTGAACTGCTCTGCTCTTTGGGGGGGGGGGGGCAGAATTAGAGGGAAATTTGTTCCAGTTCTTCTCACATCCTGTTTGCCACTTGTGAACCAAAACCAAATTTTTCGACAGTTGGTTCGCTCATTTGAGTCTAGTGGCACTTTTAAGACCAGCAATGTTTCATTCTGGGTATAAGCTTTTGTGTGCACGCACACGTCTTCAAGTAGTTTGTTGATCTGCTCATTGATGTTCAAGCGGGTTGTAGCACTGCATTCCTTACTTACGATGCAGAACTGGGCGATTGACTTTTTGTTCGTGTACATTCTCACATAGCTCAGTTGGGTTCTACTACCCCCCTGATCTTTGCTGAGTTAAATGCTCGAATCAGCAGGCAATTGCTTAAATAGATAGCGTTAATTATGACAAATCAACCATCAATAAGTGTTGTGCTTCAAAAATGTTCTACCCTCTGGCATTCATCAAAATAGTCCTATTGGCCACCTTTCGTTTCATTGGCAGCATCTCTGCGCATGTGCAGTTTTGTGGGGGGAAAGAACTAATGGGAGTCAGTTCGAGGCCTTCGCAGCTGCTTGACCTGACCAAACAGACCAGGTGATCTGCTCACAGCTGATTGCCCCCTTCGTACACAGTAAATTCAATACTCAGTGAAATTTGCAGCATCCATAACAAGATGATGCATGCTTGCTCACCCTCTGACCCATAGCTTTACATTGAAACTATGCACAGAGCCCGTAGGTGTGCAAACTATATGGAAGTAGATGAAGGATGTGAAAACTCTACCCTGGAGATGGGTGTCCTGGAGAGAACCGTGCATAAAAATTACACAATTACACAATCTTAATATATTATCATTAAGCTGATTGTTCCAATAAAGGTGCTAAAATAACCAATAACAAACTCAGTCCAAATACTTGAGAGTCCACAGTCACTATTGCTGTTGTAGTGTACTCCACGTTACCCTCATAGTGCTGGAAATCTTTGTTGACAATTCCAATATCTTTGTTGACAATTATGAAAAATTGGAGGATGACATGCCTCCTAGGTAACTTCCACATGTTTCGATGATCACAATTTTTCATAAATCTGGAACCAATACTCAAACAATGTTCCCTCTAAACTGCAGTCTTGTGAGCAAAAATTCTACTTTGTGAGCTACCGGCATTAAAGTTGTGAGCTCCTGCATCAATGAGTGTGCTCTGGGGCTTTTTCCTGAGCTAAGACAAAAATCTGTGAGCTGGAGGCTAAAAATCTGTGAGCTAGCTCACTCTCACTCAGCTTAGAGGGAACACTGGGGACTAGTCTGACCCTTGCTCCCACAACATACACAGTTCTCTAAACTACAGAAAAAAATATTTAAAAGTTTTTTTAAAAAAAACCCAGAAACTCTCCCCAGGATTCTCATATTACCAAACATATGCATACCATTTTTGCTTCCCTGTTTCTTTCTATAAAATGCATTGATCTGTAATCAGAGTAGGATTGCCATCTTCCAGATGGGGCCTGGAAATCTCCCAGAATTACAACTGATCTCCAGATGACAGATTTTCCAGTTCCCCTGGAAAAATGACTGCTTTGGAGGGTGGACTCTATGGCATTATATCCCACTGAGGTCCCTCCTCTCCCCAAAACCTACTGCCCCCAGACTCTCCCCTCAAATTTCCAGGAATTCCTCAACCCAGTGCTAGTAACCCTTAATCAGAGATATACTTAACATGGAAATACTCACAATGATGAAGTGTAAAAAATCATGGCCAGATTTTCTAACAAGCTCAGCACCTTGAGTTTGAAGTCTAAAAAAAAAATAAATACAGGGAATAAATTCAGTTTCTGCAAGGGATCGGAGTTCTTCTGAAAACAGAGCCTCCAGTGCAAACATGGGCCTCTCTGAAAATTAAAGCTTCTACAACAGAACCTGACTCAAAAGACAAGAAAAGGGTTTTTCTTCCTGACAGGCAAACCCTGGGGGGTGGGTTTGAAAATCTTGAAATCAACCATTGCATTTTGATGATTTACATTCCCCCAAATTTCCTCTCATGTAGCACAAGCTTCTGAGGACGGTCGATAGAGATGTTCTCTCTGTGTTGTGATTCCTGCCTTGCCCAAGGCACTCTTTTCATGAAGAGTTCTTTAAGCACCGAAATTCACATACTTGGCCAAGTATATCTTAGGAAAAGGAAAGGTCCCCTGTGCAAGCACCAGTCGTTTCCGACTCTGGGGTGACTTTGCTTTCACAATGTTTTCACAGGAGACTTTTTACGGGGTGGTTTGCCATTGCCTTCCCCAGTCATCTCCACTTCCCCCCCAGCAAGCTGGGGACTCATTTTACCAACCTTGGAAGGATAGAAGGCTGAGTCAACCTCGAGACAGCTACCTGAACCCAGCTTCCACCGGGGATCGAATTCAGGTCATGAGCAGAGCTTAGGACTGCAGTACTGCAGCTTTAACACTCTGCGCCACGGGGCTCTTATGTCTTACACACACATTAAATACCCAAGCAAGCAAAATGAATTTTTGAGTGAGCACTTGGCTGCTTGGACAAAGCCTGGATTTAAAAAAAAAAAAAAAAGATGACTTAACTGATACAGTGCCAGACTGGTGACTATGTGGAAGGTAGTCCAAAGACTACCCTGAGCTGGATGGCCCAGGCTAGCCCAATCTCATCAGTTCTGGAAAGCTAAGCAGAGTTAGACCTGGTTAGTGTTTGGATGCGAGATGGTGGTAGAAAGTTCAGTCAAGTCACAACTGGGTTCTGCCTAGGGTTGCCAAGTCCCCTGAGACCTCCGGCATACCATAGAGTTTTCCTTCCCAAATTGCTAGAGCGTCTGGGAAAATCATATAGTTTTCCCAGAAACGCATAGCGCGACCAACACCTGGCATCACCGGCACAATGACATCACTTCCAGGTGATTAAATTGCACTGGTGATGTCAGGTGAAGATCCCCCCACCGGCCCGATGTGGGCTGGCGGGTTGGGAGCCTCCAGGATGGGAGAACCCCCACCCGGCCCAGGGGCTTGGCAGTCCTAGTTCTGGCATCATTTTCAGGCTGAAGGTAGTTTACTTCACACCAGTCACTCAAAATTCTGTGGTAGTCTGAGGTACTCTGTGGAAACAGCAACCAAAATATTTCCCAGATTCCACCCTCCCTAGGGTGCTTACTCAGCATAAAGTGATGTCATTTACTTAAGAAGACCCTCAGCATGTTCCTGAGTGACTGCCTCATATACTCCAATCTCCAAGTCCATCTGCTACCCCACTCTGGCTCTCTCTCTCTCTCTCTCTCTCGGCTTGACTTCGCGAACGAAGATTTAAGAAGGGTGCAGTAGTCCACGTCTGCTGCAGGCTCGCTGGTGGCTGACAAGACCAATGTGGGACAGGCAGATCCGGCCACAGTGGCTACAGGGAAAAGTCTGATTTGGGGTTGGTGCTGTAGCAGTGCGATTCTTCCTCAATCTCCTTTTGTCCTCAACACCAGCTATACGTGCGTTCTCAAAGGAAGAGACAGCCTGGTGGATGGTGTGCCTCCATGCTTTGCGATCTGAGGCTAGGTCAGACCACTGGTGATGGTTGATGCAACAGGTGCCAAGGGATTTCTTCAAGGAGTCCTTGTACCTCTTCTTTGGTGCCCCTCTATTTTGATGGCCGGTGGAAAGTTCGCCATACAGAGCAATCTTGGGAAGGTGGTGGTTTTCCATCCTAGAAATATGCCCTGCCCAGCGCAGCTGCGTCTTCAACAGCAGTGCCTCGATGCTTGTAACCTCCGCCCTCTTGACGACTTCAGTGTTGGTCACAAAGTCACTCCAGTGGATGTTGAGGATGGTGCGAAGGCAGCACTGATGAAAGCGCTCAAAGAGTCGCAGGTGATGACGGTATAAAACCCACGATTCGGAGCCGTAGATGAGGGTTGTCATCACAACCGCTTTGTAAACATTGATCTTTGTGCCTTTTTTTAGATGCTTGTTGCTCCACACTCTTTTGTGCCATCGGCCAAATGCACGGTTTGCCTTTGCCAGCCTGTTGTCAATCTCCTTGTCGATCTTGGCATCTGAGGAGATGATGCACCCCAGGTAGCTGAACTGCTGGACTGTCTTCAGAACTGATTCACCCACAGTGATGCAGGGAGGGTGATAATCTTCCTGGGGTGCAGGCTGGTGGAGAACTTCTGTCTTCTTCAGACTAACTTCTAGGCCGAATAGCTTGGCAGCCTCTGCAAAGCAGGACATCATATGCTGCAGAGCTGATACCGAGTGGGAGACAAGTGCAGCATCATCAGCAAACAGTAGCTCTCGGATGAGTTTTTCCATTGTCTTGGAGTGAGCCTTTAGTCGCCTCAGGTTGAACAGGCTGCCATCGGTGCGATAGCGGATATAGACACCATCATCATCATCTAGATCTACTGCGGCTCTTTGAAGCATCATGCTAAAGAAGATCGTAAAGAGAGTTGGCGCGAGAACGCAGCCTTGCTTTATACCTGTGCCTATTGGGAAGGGGTCCAAGAGGTCATTGCAGTGTCTGACTTGGCCTCGCTGGTCTTCATGTAGCTGGGTGATCATGCTGAGGATCCTTGGGGGACATCCTAAACGTTGCAAGATTTGCCACAGGCCATTCCTCCTAACGGTATCGAAAGCTTTGGTAAGGTCGACAAAAGTCACATATAGACCCTTGTTCTGTTCCCTGCATTTCTCTTGGAGCTGCCTGAGAACAAATACCATGTCGGTGGTGCTCCTGTTAGCTCTGAAGCCGCACTGGCTCTCTGGGAGGAGTTCTTCTGCAATGGTGGGCACCAGTCTGTTCAGGAGTATTCTGGCAAGGATTTTGCCTGCGACGGAGAGCAGGGTTATCCCTTGGTAGTTGGAGCAGTCTGACTTTTCCCCTTTGTTCTTGTGTAGAGTGATGATGATTGCATCGCAAAAGTCCTGTGGTAGTTTGCCTTGTTCCCAGCAGGTGACAAGTACTTTGTGAAGTGTGCTATGTAGTACTATGCCCCCATGCTTCCAGATCTCTGGTGGGATTCCATCAACTGCCGCTGCCTTGCCACTTTTCAGTTGCTTGATGGCTTTAACAGTCTCTTCTAGGGTGGGGATCTCATCCAACTCTGTTTTCACTGGTTGAAGTGGGGTGAGGTGGATTGCTGAATCTTGAACTATGCGGTTGACACTGAAGAGAAACTGAAAATACTCCAACCACCGGTTCAGTATGGATGCCTTGTCTGTGAGGAGCACTTGGCCGTCTGCACTATGCAAGGGACTCTGAGCCTGATATGATGGGCCATATACTGCCTTCAGGGCTTCGTAGAACCCTCTTAAATCACCAGTGTCTGCACACAGCTGGGTTCTCTCTGCAAGCTTGGTCCACCACTCGTTCTGAATGTCTCGAAGCTTGCGCTGGAGGTTGCTACATGCAGCGCGAAAGATTGCTTTTTTTCCAGGATAGGAGGGCTGAGCAAGATGTGCTTGGTAGGCAGATCTCTTTTTCGCTAGTAATTCTTGGATATCTTGATTGTTCTCGTCAAACCAGTCCTTGTTCTTCCTTGTGGAGAACCCGAGGACTTCTTCAGAGATCAACAGGATGGTAGTTTTTAGGTGTTCCCAGAGTGCTTCTGGAGAAGGGTCTGTGGGGCAACTGGGGTCCTCAATTCTTGACTGGAGTTTTGCCTGGAAGGCAGCTTTAACTTCGGCTGACTGAAGGCTGCCAACCTGAAGCTTCCTCCGAGGGATACCTCCTCTCCTGGGTGTGGGTTTAAAGTGAAGACGGAGATTGCAGCATACAAGACGATGATCCGTATGACATTCCACACTGGGCATTACTCAGGTGTGTAAGACATCTCGAAGGTCTCTCTGGCACACCAGAATGTAGTCGATAAGGTGCCAGTGCTTGGACCGTGGATGCATCCAGGTTGTCTTCAGGCTGTTCTTCTGCTGAAAGATAGTGTTGGTGATGGTGAGCTGGTGCTCCGTGCAGAATTCTAGCAGGAGGCGCCCGTTATCATTGCAGTTGCCAATGCCGTGTTTGCCAAGTACTCCTTTCCAGGCTTCTGAGTCTTTACCTACTCCGGCATTGAAGTCGCCAAGGATGATCACCTTGTCCTCTGTAGGGGTCTTCCGTACGAAGTTGCGTAGATCAGCATAGAACTTGTTCTTTTCTGCAGGATCTGCTTGAAGGGTTGGGGCATACACACTGAAGAGTGTTGCATGCTGCTTGTTTTGAAGTGGGAGGCGCATGGACATGATGCGATCTGAGTGACCTGTTGGCAGGTTTTCGAGTTTGGAGGCAATGGAGTTCCTGACCATGAAGCCAATGCCAGAAAGGTGGCTCTCAGCCTTTGACTTACCCGACCATTAGAGGATATAGCCAGCACCATGTTCTTGAAGACTACCTTCCTCAGGGAAACGGACCTCACTGAGAGCTGCTATGTCAATATTCAACCTGAAAAGTTCGTGGGCAACTAGAGCAGAGCATCGTTCAGGGCAACCACTGTCTACTGTGTCAAGCATGGTTCTGATGTTCCAACACGCAAGCTTTAGTCTTTGCACACTTTGTGAGGCAGGTGCATGCCTTTTCTTTGTTGTTATTTTTTGACTGCAAGTAAGGATGCCCGTTGACCGCGGCTAGCCAACTGGGGTGGGAGAGACGAGCTTTGTTTAGGCCACCTTTTCTAGGCCCCTCTCCATGTGGAGCAAGCAGTGCTGTCCCTAGATAAGGCTGCTTGGTCGTTCAGGGTGCTGCCGAAAAATGCTTTTGTCCCCGGGTCAGCATCAGGAGACCAATACCCTGAACCGCCTACATGCAGGATCTGGACTGCGGCTTCCAGTTGCATCTTCCACCTGCCGTTTTGCCCCTTGCCCATCGCTGCAGGACTTGGTGTGTTGTGGGTTGTGGATGTGGATATGCCCTTGAGGCCTGCTCAGAGGAATTTTTAGGTGAAGCACAGTGTGCGCAGTACTGGCTCCACCCTTTCACCTTGGGGTCATCTGCCATGGCCCAGTAAGCCGGGACGCCGGCAGCGAGTCCTCCAGGTGGTAGGTGTTACATTAACGAGCTCTATCTGCCCGGGTTTGATGTTAGAGTTTTCCTTCTCTTGGCTGGCGAGGTTGGTGAGCCCAGCCTGCCCATCCGGTTATACCGCCGGACAATTCGGTCGCACCATGACGTGGCAAACTCTGTGAGAAACGGGGGGGACCAGCGGGAAGGTGTTGCCACGGATGCAGTAATGCAGGAGAGGCCATTGCAGTGACCATCTGCCAGGCATAGCCGGACAGTGACCACGCGGCGTTCACTACACCAGGAAAGGAGAGGCTATGTATTGCGCATACACTTTCCCTGGGGGGGCAGGATACCCAAGAGAGAGCCCACCCCTCTCCCCCCCCTCTGGCTCTAGATTGGATAAAACAGCATATAAAACAGCCGGTGGGAAATGGGGGAGGAATGGGGGATTTATGATTGGGTGGGCAATCAACTTCCATGATGCAATGACATCACTTCCAGTGTGAACCACTGTTGCATGGGGGGTTATGTTGTAGCACTCGCCCCAAACTCTGTGGCTTAAACTTTAGAGTTTTAGGTGGATGCTAGAGCATCACTTGGCATGGTGATGTCACTTCCGGGTCATGCCAAAAGTGACGTGATCACTGCAGGCATGCCAATCTCCACCCCATTTCCCAGGCATGTTCTCCCACTGCCCATCTGAGTGGCGACAGGCAAGGGAAGCTGGGGGCAGGTGATTCTTGGCCCCGGCAGCTATGTGGAGACTCTAGCCTGAACTACTCCTGAAATGTCAACCGTAGGCTATAAAGATCAGTTCCCCTGTAGGAAATGCCGGGTTTGGAGGGTGGACTCATCGGCATCACATCTCTGCTGAGCATCCCCTCTGAACTCCACCTACCCTAGGCACTGCCCAGGAAATTCACATGCCAGAGCTGGGAATCCTACCTCAGAGTGTGATTTTCCATTCTGTTACGGTCATAATGCGGGAGACAGATGGCCTGTCTGTGTTTTAATAACATGTTCTTCAGGGCAAAATAAAGCAAAACAAAACTGTGCATGGGGATAAAATATACTCTCACAGGTAAACACAGAAATATAAATTATCTTTCCCTTAAACAGGGCAAGTTAGGCATAAAAATATGTACGAAACCTGAATAATAGGTAGTAAATAACTTGTTGCAATGAATCAGCCGCTATAAGTTATGTGAAAACTGGGGAGAAAAAATATTCAGGACAAAAAGAAAAAAGATCATAAATGCATGTTTCATAAATATTTAAAAGTACCCCTTTGCACTAAATAAGCTGTCAGAACTCTGTGGCAGACAACTGTTTCACCCCACTTTTACATTCTTCTCGGAGGAGTAAGAGCCAATCGGAAACGCGAGACATCCATTTCAATTTTGCAAGACAAATCATGTGAACTTCCAAGGAGAAAACACTTCAAAAAACTGCAGTTTACTCATCTGAGCCAGACCTGGGCCACGACCAGGGTTGCTAGGTCTCCCCTGGTCACAGGCAGGGGATGGGAGGGTAGGGTTGCCAGAAACTCTCAGAGATTTAGGGATGGAGTTTGAAGAGGACAGGGACCTCAGTGAGGTACAATGCCAGAGAGTCCACCCTCCAGAGCATCCATTTTCTCCAGGGGAACTGATCTCTGTAGTCTGGAGATGAGCTGTAATTCCAGGGGATTCCCAGGCCCCACCTGGAGGCTGGCATCCCTAGCCCATGCCGTGTTCTGTGAAGAGCAATTGTGTGCATCACTGGTACCAGGCCTCAGATTCAGCGGGAGCTCACAGGAGCTCAGCTCCTGAACCTTTCTGACAGTTCCACCTCCTCCTTCCCACCTTGTCTATTGAATAGTAGATGCAGCTGCATAACAATCCCTGGATGAGCTCCGCCACCTTCTTTTCTACAAAATGACCCTTGACTGGTACCAAAAACAAATCCATGGATTCACCAGATGCGTGGGGGAGGGAAAGCAGGCGTGAGCAAGCTGGCCCCTCCTCCTTCATCTGAGTGATTGCTTTGTCATCCACAGGCTTTGACTGCATGGGGGACATGGCAGCATGTAGACCCCTCCCACATGATCAGAGACACTGCTTTCCAAATCTTGGTAATCATGGGAGGGAGAGTTCACATGGCCACTTCCTCAGTCTGATCATCCTCAGAGGTCCTGGCCCTGCCCTCTGAGGCGAGATAGGAGACAATCCCTGAAAGGGCCTTCTTGGTCATGGCATCAAAACTTTGGAACTCCCTCCACAGGGAGACTTGTGTGTCTTGCTCTATCAGTGTTTGTCACCAGCAGGTGAAGACTCCTTTGTTTTATTTGACATACCCCAATAACAGGTTTTGTCCCTCCATCTAGCGTTGTTAGTTTATGTGTTTTAATTGAATTTTATATTTGAACCGTATTTTAATCATTTGAATGTTTTAACATTTGTATGTTGATCTCCTTTTAGTTCCTGATTGGGTTGAAAGGTACACAAAATGTGATAGATGATAGATAGATAGATAGATAGATAGATAGATAGATAGATAGATAGATAGATAGATAGACAGACAGACAGACAGACAGACAGACAGACAGACAGACAGACAGACAGACAGACAGACAGACAGATGAAAAGGCTGGGGTGGAGGGCAGACAGTTTAATTCATTGATTAATAATCTTGGAATCCAGTCGGTCTTCGTGGGGTTCAGGCCGTTGGCCTGATCCAACATGGCTTCTCTTATGTTCTTATGTTCTTAGGTAGTGGAAAGGTGGCAGCAGTAGCAGTGGCAGCACATGATGAACATGAGCTGAGAGCCAGTAGGTTGCTGTGAAGGAAGGTGGGGCTTTGTGTGTGTACAAGCTTCACATAATTGAGTACAATAGTATGCAGACTCCAGCAAAAGCAAAATATTCAACAAGATATAAGGAGCTAAGGCTGTCAAGTCGGCAGATTCAATAACGAGTCGTTGTTGAAACAAAATAACTAGTTTATTGATACTACTAGGCTAGTATTGAAAGACTAAAGATCATACAGTAGAATGCAATCATATAAGGTACACTTCAAAGGGATTCTTTAGGGAGGGGGACTATGCAGGGCACATTCACACATTGATGTTACCATTTCGTTCTCAGGCCTACTTTGTCCTTGAGCGTTGGCGGCTTCAGCCTCCCCCTGAGCTCGGCCTGAGAAGGCTCAGATAAAACGTTCACATATTCCCATTTCAAAGCATAACTACAGAACAAAGGAAAAGAGGGGGGAAAGGAGAGTTCAAGCTAGCAGCAATGGAATACAGGTTGGCTTTACCCAGGGTGCCTTTCCCCCAAGCCAAAGTTCGGTACATACTTGACCAGAGTTTTATACAGACTTGACAAAGGCAATATAAATAAAGCATCCAGAGGGGATCCCAAAGGAGGAAAATTAAGGTAATAATGAGCACAAAGAGATCCTACCTCAAGAATAAAGACAATAAATCAACTAATTGCCTGCATTAAAACCTAAAAAGCAACTGCCAACAATCTTATATTGATTCAGAATCTTGCAGTATTAGGATTTTGTTCAATATAAAACCGGAAAGGAGCCCATGGTACAATAAAACTACTCAAATCTTTTTGGCCTTTAACCTATTGGGGTAACCTAAGCAGAGCTGTGCACACCTAAGCAAAGTTGCAACCTTCTACCCCATTAATTTCCATGGAGTTAAAAGGCTATACCTCTGCCTGGGATTGCACTGAGGGTTAACTTTTCCATCACCCAAGTATCCCAGATGTAGGGAAGGTCATGTTTTGCCTTCTTATCCCCAAATGAAGATACCAGAAAAAAATGGATGGATTAAAGTAGGGTTTATTAATTACAATATGAGAACTGTGCATTGGTATCACGTGCCCCATGGTATTGAGCTAACTCAGGGCACACCCTGACCTGGATGGCCCAGGCTAGCCTGGACTCATCAAATCTTGAAAGCTAAGCAGGGGTGGCCCTGATTTGTACATGGATGGGAGTACTTGGATGGGAGACAAGAAAGTCCAGGGCCATTACGCAGAGGCAGGCAACACCAAACCACCTCTGACCATCTCTTGCCTTGGAAACCCTACCAGGGTTGCTGTGAGTCACATTTGACCTTGAAGGTACTTTCTATCCATATCATTCTTCCACTCGGAGCAGAGCTAGATGTTGCGGCGCCCACAGGTCTGATCCATGTATGCCACTGACTTTTTAAACTATAGGGTTTTAGGTGGATGCTAGAGCATTTCCAGGTCATGCCAAAAGTGATGTCAGCACTGCAGGAATGCCAATCTCCACCCCATTTCCCAGGCATGTTCTCCCACTGTCCAGCTGAGTGGCGGCAGGCAGGTGATTCTTCACTAGGGCTGCCAAGCCCCTGGTCTGGGCAGGGGTTCCCCCACCCGGCAGGTTCCCAACCCTCTGGCCTACATTGGGCTGGTGGGGGGAACCTCCCCCAATGTCGTTGGTGTGATGATGTCACCCAGAAGTGACATCATCACGCCAGCGATGTCTCTTGTGGCCGCTGTAGGCGTTTCCGGGAAAACTCTATGGTTTTCCTGGATGCTCTAACCATTTGGGAGGGAAAACTCTATGGTACAATAGGTACCATAGAGGTTTTTCCCCTCACAAATGGCTAGAGCATCCGGGAAAACCATAGAATGTTTCCGGAAATGCCTAGAGCCGCCACGATCGACGTCGCCGGCATGATGATGTCACTTCTGGGTGACATCATCACATTGCACTTGCACTTTGCATGAGCGTGAAAGTCCCCCGCTGGGCAACGCTGGGGACTTGCCAACCCTAATCTCCACCCCAGCAGCTACACGACAACTTTAGCCTAAAGTTCTCCTGGAATGTCAACTGATCTATAGACTATCAGAGCCCCCCATTCCAATTCAGTTAATTATCTCCTATTTAGTGCAAACCACAGTTTGATCTTGCATTGTCTGCACCTGCTCTCCGAATCAGGGCTACAACCCATAATATAGCAGCAAACCGTTGGTCTCATTGAATAGGAAACTGAGTGGCAGCTCTCCCTGTCAACAACAAGTTACTCCCTGAATCCATTCGTATTCTGAAAGTGCTTTCCTATTTTGGGATACCATTATTTGAGCGTCAAAAACTATGTGAGAAGCATTTTTGTAATGCAAATGGATTTCACACTGAGGCGTTCTTTCCTTATCAATTTATTTATTGGGTTGAAAAAAATGTAAAAAAAAAATGCCAAGGAAGTAGATGCCCAGGGAAATTACAGTAGGGAAAATAATCAAACTTTTAAATTAATGGCTGTAGAAGCTACTCCAGAACTCGGTCAGACGAGCTCAGGGATTTGTGATGCTTCTTTTTTTTTTTCCTCAGGCACTGAGACACTCCGAGCTTTCCCACCTTTCTGTAGCAGCCTTCCAATGCCTTTTGTGAGCGTTTTGTCAGAGCCGCAACTGCGATTCAAGTGGAAACATTTATTTCATGTGCAGAACATTGTATGTTGTGAGTTAAATTAGATTACTCAATGTACAACAATGGGTTTTTCAACTGTTTAGCCATGATGCCCATAAGAGGCAACCCACTTACAATTCAAGATAGGGAACGTTTGTCCATCCCTATTAATTCCGCCCCCCACTCCTTCAAGATAACAATGTGCAGCCTATGCACATTTGCACACTCTCTGGAGTTGAAGAATGCAAAGCTGGTTGTCTGGTTTGAGCTGTTTATACTTCCCTTGTTCTGTACTTCAGCTTCCTGCCGCAGATGACTTTACATAAATAAAACATGTATTTATTGTGCACGGTATTAGGAATATCATATGAGTTAGAGTTCTGATTCAAACTTCTCAATTCTGCTGAAATTAAAACCCATCAACCAGCTAGCTGGCTTGTTATTCCCCCGTACGACCTCACACTTTCTCGGTGGTTTCTGAAAATCAACGCTTCTTAGCGGTTCATTTTTCCCAAGCAACATTTTGATTTCTGAGATTAAAAATAAATTTGAAGAAGAAGATGAAGATATTGGATTTATATCCCGCCCTCCACTCCAAAGAGTCTCAGAGCGGCTCACAATCTCCTTTACCTTCCTCCCCCACAACAGACACCCTGTGAGGTGGGTGGGGCTGGAGAGGGCTCTCACAGCAGCTGCCCTTTCAAGGACAACCTCTGCCAGAGCTATGGTTGACCCAAGGCCATGCCAGCAGGTGCAAGTGGAGGAGTGGGGAATCAAACCCGGTTCTCCCAGATAAGAGTCCGCACACTTAATCACTACACCAAACTGGCTCTCCAGTTGAAACGAATAAGAAATCATTCCAGAGTGCCGAGTCCCAAGTGTTTTAACATATGCAAGCTGTTATTGCTCTCCAGGGCTGGGGGGGGGGGTTGGTAGAAAAAGCCCAGCAGGAACTCATTTGCATATTAGGCCACACCCCTGTCATCGTCATTGTTTCATGTGCGACTTTTTTCTACAAAACCCACCAGGAACTCATTTGCATATTAGACCACACCCCCTGATGCCAAGCCAGCCGGAACTGTGCTCCTGTGCTTTCCTGTTCAAAAAAAGCCCTGTTGCTCTCTAATATAATTTTCTGCATTTAAAAAAAAAATTTAAAATTTTCTACATCTTCTAACTTGCCCCCCCCCCCCCCCGGCCTGGCATGTTGGGATAATACTACTGGAATGGGGCTGGATCTGAGTTCTTCTTTTTAACCAGAGCTGGAAATGTTTGCTTGGGCAGCATTAGAGGGAACAAAAGTAAAGCAGAGTCACAGTTAAAATGATTAAAGCCTTTAAAAAGGACAGAACAAAGTAGAAGTCAAGGAACCCCTTTAAGACCAACAAAGTTCGATCCCCAGCGAAAGCTGGGGTTTCAGGTAGCCGGCTCGAGGTTGAATCAGCCCTCCATCCTTCCGATGTCGGTAAAATGAGGACCCAGCACCTTTAAGACCAACAAAGTTTTATTCAGAACGTAAGCTTTTGTATGCATGCCCACTTCTTCAGACAAGGGGTAGGGTACAGTGAGCTGAAATATATATAGCTGGTGGGTTAAGAGTGTAAACTGATACAAAGTTAGGATCAAATGGCAAAATAGTGTAATAAATTGGAAGCCCATTCGGTCTGGGTAGCATTTACATGGGAAACCAATAAAAGGTAATAAAAGTTGCCTACTAATTGCTCGTGCTACAAGTCTAGATAAAACAAAAGGACATGCATTTCCTAGTGATGCTCTTCTTCACCTAATTTACTTTTAGCATGTAACATGTAATTTACTTTGTTACATGCTGTCCAGACCATATGGGCTTCCAATTTATTACACTATTTTGTCATTTGATCCTAACTTGCTATCAGTTTACACTCTTAACCCACCGGCTATATGTATTTCAGCGTACCCTATCCCCTCGTCTGAAGAAGTGGGCATGCATACAAAAGCTTACGTTCTGAATAAAACTTTGTTGGGAAGATTGAACTTGGTTCAAGCAGAACCACCGGGGCTTTTTTTTGTAGCAGGAACTCCTTTGCATATTGAACAAAGCAGGAGTCAAGGTCCACCTTTAAGACAAACCAAATTTTATTGAGAACGTAAGCTTTCGTGTGCTTTCGTGTGCTCTCTTAGCACACTTCATCAGATGAAGGGATCAGGTATTGTGGGCTGGAATACATGCAGTTTGTTGATTAAGAGGGCAAACTAACGGTCACATAAAACAGTGTGGCTTGGTCGTTTGGTCTGGATAGCCATAAAAGGTAATAAAGTTCCCTGCCAAATGATGTTTCTGCAAGTCTAGGTAAAGGACATGTATATCCTAGTTGTAGTCCACCCAATCTACTTATCAACATCAATCTATACATTATAAACATAATTTTCGTCTGCCATTAGAAAATAAGAATGCATAAAATGAAAATGGGTTAAGTATATGTAATGAGATAAATAGCCAATATCCCCTATTTGACTATGTCAATATAAAACATTATTCTGGTACACTATTATAAAAGAGTATACTGTGGCTGTACTGTGGATGTATAGCTATACTCACTGAGAGTGGGTTTAGCATCTGTAATGAGATAAAAAACCAATATCCCTGTTCAGTCCTGGGGAGGTGTTAGTTCCAAGTTTCATAATAATTTGCAATTCAGCAATTTCTCTCTCTATTCTGTTCTTGAAGTTCCTTTGCAGTAAAACGGCTAGCTTGAGGTCACCCATCAAATGCTTTGGAAGGTTAAATTGTTCTCCCACAGATTTCTCAGTTCTGTAATTCCTAATGTCAGATTTGTGTCCATTTATCCTTTGGTGTAGGGTTTGTCTTGTTTGCCCTATGTAGAGAACTGAAAGGCATTGTTGGCATTTAATGACATATATAATGTTGGAAGATAAACAAGTGAAGAGCCAGTTTGGTGTAGTGGTTAAGAGAGCGGACTCTTATCTGAGAGGACCGGGTTTGATTCCCCACTCCTCCATTTGCACCTGCTAGCATGGCCTTGGGTCAGCCATAACTCTGGCAGAGGTTGTCCTTGAAAGGGCAGCTGCTGTGAGAGCCCTCTCCAGCCCCACCCACCTCACAGGGTGTCTGTTGTGGGGGAGGAAGGGAAAGGAGATTGTGAGCCACTCTGAGGTCGTTTTCGCATGTAAAGTGGTTTTTGGCGGTTTACATTTGCGACGCAAAAGCCATGGGACTTCCGGGTTCTGCGGAGCAAGTAGTGAGAAATCCCCGCAGACGCTGCGCGGTGAAGAGGGACGTCGCTCCGGAATAAGGTAAGTGCGAAAACGACCTGAGACTCTTCGGAGTGGAGGGCGGGATATAAATCCAATATCTTCTTCTTCTTCTTGAATGAGCCTGAGATGGTGTAGTTAATACTGTTAGGCCCGGTAATTGTGTTGTCTGGGTGCATGTCGCAGCAAAGTTGGAACTTGGGTTTATTGCAAGCGGTTAATTTGCCCTCTTAATCAGCAAACCACATGTATTCCAGCCCACAATACCTGATCCCCTTGTCTGATGAAGTGTGCTTAGAGAGCACACGAAAGCTTACATTCTGAATAAAATGTGGTTGGTCTTAAATGTGCACCTTGACTCCTGTTTTGTTCAACTGCTTCAGACCAACACGGCTGCCCACTTGGATCCTTTGCATATTAGGACACATACCCCTGATGTAACCAATTCTCCAAGAGCTTACAGGTCTCTTCTTACAGGGCCTACTGAAAGCTCCAGGAGGATTGGCTGCATCAGGGATGTGTGGCCTAATATGCAAAGGAATTCTTGCTACCAAAAAAAAAAAGTCCTGGGAACTACCATACCTCACTGGTTTGCCTAGAAATGAGAAGCTAACGCGGTTGGGAGTGGGTAGGGCTCCAATCTTCAGATTGCAGTGATACACTCACGGTCCCCTGGTTTTATGTGAAAAGGCTGCAATTGCGCTGAAACTCGGCTGGATTTATAGTTCCACTCTCACGGTTCCAGTGTATCGTTCACTTTGTCCCCCGAGCTGTATAAGCTCAGCAGAACATAGCTGCCATTTGACTTCGCTCAAGGTCCGCCATTGTTCTCCAGACCCTGGTATCAAAGAGAGAACAATTCTTTGGCACAAAATAGCAGCGTTCAAAAAGGGAAAAGAAAGGCTTTAATGTATGCCTGACGTAAGTCCTTTGTGCTTTGCTTTGTGGATTTGATGCCTTTAGCCTTACGCATTTAAATATTTGAATCATATTTTTTTTTTGCGGATTTAATGATTAAGTTCTTTAGATGTGATATTTTCCGCATTTAAATTACATTATTTTTGTGACCTATAAAGGTGTGAAATGAACCTGGATAATTAATTCATGGTCCATCTCCCCCCCCCCCCCCCGCAATTATATGAGGAGTCTTATCCAATTGCTTTATACGTGCTGTTTAACTCATATTGCTCTAGAAAGAGTACCTGTCTCCCCAGGAGGGTTTTTGACTGGATGGAGTGGAGGGTTCAACTGCAATGTTACCATGCACGGCCTCAAGACATGAGTTTGGGGAGAGGACAGACCTCAATAGGTTATAATAACCATCAAGGAAAAAAGGAACGGTCCCCTGTGCAAGCACGAGTTGTTTCCGACTCTGGGTGACACTGCTTTCACAACGTTTTCACGGCAGACTTTTTATGGGGTGGTTTGCCATTGCCTTTCCCAGTCATCTACATTTCCCCCCCTGCAAGCTGGGTCCTCATTTTACCGACATCGGAAGGATGGAGGGCTGATTCAACCTCGAGCCGGCTACCTGAAACCCCAGCTTTCGCTGGGGATCGAACTCAGGTCGTGAGCAGAGCTTAGGACTGCAGTACTGCAGCTTTAACACTCTGTGCCATTGGGCTCTTAATGCCATCAAGACCACCCTCCAAATTTCTCCAAGGGAACTGATTTCTGTATTCTTGAGTTGAACTATTATTCTGGGAGATTTTCAGGCCCCGACTTCCTAATATATCACAGGACTGCAAGCTGTGCCTCTTATCCAGCAGCTGCAACAATATTCTAAATATATAAAAAAATAAAAATAGACTTACGAGATACATCTTTCGCAACCAGAATAAAATCCCAAGGCTACAAACTTGATCCACCTCTCCCGCATAAAAACTTATCATCAGCTACGGAAAATCAAAGCTTTAAAGGGGGAAAGAGGAGGGTGTAATAGTTCTAGAATGTTCTGAAGCACTGGTTATGATCCATTTTTCCCAGCACATGGAGAAAGGAGCAGAGATTCTTCCAGGACTTCAGAGAGGGAACTGGGAGCTCACACCAAACCATAACCCTCCTGCAGTCTCCTTCCCAATTCTTTCATAGATGTGCATGTGTGTGTAAAGGGTTGACAAGTCACAGCTGACTTATAGTGACCCAAGCAAGGAGAGAAGCAGAGGTGGTCCGTCCCCTCTTGAAGAAAACAACGTTAGATCCGGCCGAATTGGCACACTATCGGCCGGTCTCGAATTTGCCCTTTTTGGGCAAACTTATTGAGAGGGCAGTGGCGTTGCAGCTACAGGGTTTCCTGGAGGATGCTTCTGTCCTTGACCCCTACCAGTCTGGTTTCCGCCCGGGCCATGGGACAGAGACGGTGCTGGTCGCCCTGGTGGATGACCTTCAGCGGCATCTGGATCAAGGCGGCTCGGCGGTGCTGATGTTGTTGGACCTATCGGCAGCGTTCGATACGGTCGACCATCGGCTTCTGGCGTGTCGCCTTGCCGACGCTGGGATTCAGGGGCTGGCCTTGCAATGGCTTTCCTCTTTCCTTGACGGTCGGGGACAAAGGGTGGCGATTGGGGAGGAACTGTCCCAGAGACACACGCTTGACTGCGGGGTGCCTCAAGGGGCGGTACTTTCCCCGATGTTATTCAACATCTATATGCGCCCCCTTGCCCAGATTGCCCGAAGGTATGGGCTGGGTTGTCATCAATATGCTGATGACACCCAGCTCTATCTGCTTATGAACGGCCGGCCCGCCTGCGTCCCAGAAAATCTGGACCGGGCGTTACAGGCAGTGGCTAGGTGGCTTAGGCTGAGCGGGCTGAAGCTGAATCCAGCGAAGACAGAGGTCCTTTGCTTGGGTCGCTGCGGCCCGGGAAGGGAAATCCCCCTGCCAGTTTTTGATGGCGTGCCGCTGACAGCGTCGGGCAGGGTCAAGAGCCTGGGGGTGCTATTGGAGCCTTCTCTGATGATGGAGGCTCAGATAGCAGCCACTGCCAAGTCCGCTTTTTTTCACCTTAGGCGGGCGAGGCAGTTGGCCCCCTTCCTGGAGCGCGATGACCTAGCAACAGTGATCCATGCTACGGTCACCTCGAGGTTGGACTACTGTAATGCCCTCTACATGGGGCTACCCTTGTGCCGGACCCGGAAACTGCAGTTAGTGCAGAACGCTGCTGCCCGGCTGCTAATAGGGCTCCCAAGATGGGAGCACATTCGGCCGGGGCTCCGGGATCTGCACTGGCTGCCAGTAATATTCCGAGTCCGGTACAAGGTGTTGGTCATTACGTTTAAAGCCCTATATGGCCTAGGACCTGCCTACCTTAGGGACCGTCTCTCCCCACACGTTCCCCAGAGAGTACTACGTTCCGGTTCACAAAATCTGCTGGTAGTCCCCGGGCCAAAGGAGGCCCGTCTAAAATCCACCAGGGATCGGGCCTTCTCAACAGCGGCACCTTATTGGTGGACCCAGCTGCCGGAGGAGGTGCGGGCCCTGCGGGACCTAGGGCAGTTCCGCAGGGCCTGTAAGACAGCCCTCTTCCGGCAGGCCTATAACACCTAACTGATAATGAGAACATCTCTGGATGGAACAAAAATGCTCTTATAGACCGCTGGTTTTATTTTATCTTGTTTTATTAATTATGGTTTTAATTGTACTTGTAGACGTTTTAAATTGAATTATGTGAATCATTATGTTGTAAGCCGCCCTGAGACACTTCGGTGGGAAGGGCGGGATATAAGTCCATTAAATAATAATAATTGTCTTCTGCTGCAGAGCCATCCTTGGTGGTCTCCCTTCCAAGTACCAACTCTTAGCTTAGCTTCTGAGTTCTGATGAGATCTCTCTGCATCAGGCCACCTTTCCTCTGCTTTTATAGATAAAGTCGCACACTTAAGGGTATGGGATGGCAACCTAACAAATATACTATGCTGTACAGTTGATTATGTCGCATCTAACGATGAGAAGCTCATTTATAATCATAATGTCTGATTTATTAAATAGCAAACAGGCTTGCCTCTAAGGTCAAATGCGCACAGCTTGGTTTGTCCTTTAACAGTAGATTATAAGAGCCGATGCATTGGAGATCCTGGCACACTTCCCCCCCCCCCCTTTGGACCTGTTGTGCAGCCCCAGATTCTCCATGCCCTGAGGAAGAGACATGAGGAAGTCCCACAACTTATTTTCCTAGTTGCCCATCTCTCTCTTCCCCACCCCCTCCTCTCGCTCTCTCTCTCTCCCTCCCTCCCTCCTCTTCGATGGTTCAGCCAGAGGGTGAGATCATACGAGAGATTTGGCCTGACCTAGCCATGCCTCCTCTTTGGATTTAATGTGTGCAGTAACGTGCACACATCCTGCCCCCCCACCGAGTTCCAGCCATACTTAGAATGTGCTGGGACCGGATTGGACATATGGACATATGAAGCTGCCTTATACTGAATCAGACCCTCGGTCCATCAAATCAGTATTGTCTTCTCAGACTGGCAGCGGCTCTCCAGGGTCTCAAGCTGAGGTTTTTCACACCTACTTGCCTGGACCCTTTTTAGTTGAAGATGCCGGGGATTGAACCTGGGACCTTCTGCTTACCAAGCAGATGCTCTACCACTGAGCCACCGGCAGATCTCAGATTAAATAGCTACTGGGAACGTCCCAGTAGTAAATCTCTGAAACGTATGCCGGGCACATTTCCTGGCTGTCTGAATGGCCAGGTTGGGTGATGCCCCCAGACCACGTGTGCAGGAGCAGTCTAAATGCCCCTCTTGCACGTGTGCAGCCCGTGCCTCTCCCAACTGCAAGACAGGGACTGTGCAATTGTGGCAATGCACATCAAAGAGCACGGGCTTTTTAAAAGCCTGGATGCTGCAGTGCCAAATTCCCAGTGTGATCCCGCCCATCATTTGGGCACATCTGGTGACTTACAATGCCGCACACAGACTGCTTACACCTGGAACAGGAGTTGCCTCTGTTTGGTGTAGTGGTTAAGTCCATGGACTCTTATCTAGGGGAACTAAGTTTGATTCCCCACTCGTCCACTTGCAGCTGCTGGAATGGCCTTGGGTCAGCCATAGTTATCACAGAGCTTGTCCTTGAAAGGGCAGCATCTGGAGAGAGCTCTCTCAGCTCCACCCACCTCACAGGGTGTTTGTTGTCGGGGAGGAAGATAAAGGAGATTGTGAGCTGCTCTGGGACTCTTAGTGGAGGGCGGAATATAAATCCAATGCCATCTTCTTCTTCTCCTCCTCACTCCCCTTTGTTATATTTTCATTGCTTTTATTAGAAAACTGAGCAACACCATTCTGTCGAAAAGAAGGTAGCTGTTGAAGCTTTTGGTTCTCTAGCTGGCATAACTCCAGCTGGGTTATGAAAAGCAATCAAGAATTAACAGTTAGCTTGCGAATAAACCAATCATATTGTAACGTAACTGGTTTAGATCTTTCACTCAAATATTTCTCCGCACTAGTGAAGAACTGTGAAAAAAAGCCGTTTTTTTTTATTTCAAGACTTTTTAGGATACTAAAAAACCTGAGAAGTTGCTATTTTATATCTTTTTATTTTAAAATCAGTTCTATTCAAACTGTATTATTAACTGGCAGATAAAAATATGGATTACTACATGTTATGAAAAGGCAGGGCTCTTTTTCTAGCAGGAGCTCTTCTGCCTGTTAGGCCACGCCTCTGATGTAGCCATTCCTCCAAGAGCTTAGAGGGCTCTTAGTAAAGGGCCTGCTATAAACTCCAGGAAGATTGGCTATATCAGGGGTGTATGGCCTTATATGCAGAGGAGCTCCTGCTAGAAATAGAGCCCTGTGAAAAAGGCTATTCCTAGCCTCAATGAGATAATACATAAGGTGGTAAGCATAGTTATCTAAGTGCTGATGGATTTTGATTGCATTATGATAAACCACAGTGAATAAAGTTCATCCAAAAACTTCCGGTTTCCTGCTGGCTGTCAAACTGGAATTCTTAATTTTGATTTGTAACTGGCCTGTTCAATGCACTTTGTGGCAAATGGACAAGCAACATTTCGCAAAAGCAGGCAAATCCTGAGGACTGGTGCGATACTCTTAGATACCCCTAAATTACACCAACACGAGAGTTCATCTATGGTAGAATAAACTGATAAGCTACAAGTGGTAGAATAAACTGATAAGCTACAAGTGGCAATGTACACATTTGATGAAGTTGGAAAATTTCCACTGTCCAAAGAACAGCTACATTTGAGTCAAGATTTGTGGGTATGCAAGGTTTTTTGTACGTGGGAAAAGCCCAGCAGGAACTCATTTGCATATTAGGCCACACTCCCTGATGTCACAATTATTTCACGCAAGACTTTTTTGTATAAAAATCCCAGCAGGAACTCATTTGCATATTAGGCCACACCCCCTGCCACCAAGCCAGCTGGAACTGTGTTTCTGTGTGGACCTGCTGAAAAAAAAGGCCCTGGGAGTATGAGCTTTTGAGAGACCAATCTCCCTTCATCAGATAGCAGAGAGTGCCAGCAGAACTACTGTGCATTTTTAAAATTAAGATTCAGAGTTCTTTCTCATGTCAGATGGCAACTCAGTGGTGAAAATACAAATGTACAACTAGTAATATATACAGATGAGAAGCACTTTTGTACCATGCTGAATTTCCAGTGTGTGCACAACCTGGTGGTAGATTGAACCCAATGTCTCAACACAGCCAGGGACAAGACTTTCTAAGCACAAAGAACTCGGAGGGGAAGCTTCCCCATCTTTTGGGGAGGTCATGCCCACTGAAAAACAGCAAGAGTAAAGCGTCATCTATGTCTGCCCAGAGGAGCTGGTCTGAGGACAGAGGAGCTGGTCTGAGGACAGGCACAGATTCAGTGTAGGAAGAGGGAGTCCTTTAATTGAAGGCTTTATCTTCTATGCCCTCCGTGTTGACTTTTCTGATGTATCTAACCAATCACTGTGGGAAATAGGATTCTGAAGTAGATGCACCTTTGCCCTGATCCAGTAGGCCTACTCCAATGTTCTCAAATTCAGATAGGCCTTGGATTCAGCGGGACCTCACAGGAGTCTTTCTGAGAGTTCCACTTCCTCCTTCCCACCTTGTCCATTGAATAGTAGGTGCAGCTGCATAACAATCCTTGGATGAGCTCCACCACCTTTTTTTTCTACAAAATGACCCCTGCTTTCAGGTAACACACATCCCTTTCCTCTTTCTTCTTAGCTGAAAGGAAGTGGCTTTATCTCCACCAGAAAGCGTTCCTCATGCGCATAAGGGGAAACTGAACAACAACGATTTCTTTCACCATGCTCTTTAGTCGAGAGTACAACACGCATTTCAGCTTTATTCTTCTCGATGCTAAATCATGTGGCTGGTGAGCAACGCTTGATTTGTCTGACAAAAACATGGGGGGGGGCTGCCCCCTAAGAGGACCCTTCATAGCTTAACCTCAGCATTGTCAAGAGTGTCTGCATCATCCTCTCTGCCTCCAGATTCACAATGGGTGGGTGACCCGCTTTGTACCATTGGAGGGCTTTGGCTAACCACTTGCCGTCCTCGTCATCGAGGCCCCAGCGACCGTTTGGCTGACAAATTGCCCTTGTTGCATATCAGAGAGGCGCCGATTCATTGATATTCATGAAGTGCCTGTCAAAGGCGCCCGCGTTTGCTTTTGTCAGAATGAAGGAATATGTTCCCCCGCTCAGTAATGGAATGGGCAGAGGAGATTTGAAACCAACCAGTTACGAGCGAATTATTAGAGCAAGACACACACACACACACAAAATAATAATAATGCCGGCTGCTTAACTTGATTATTCTTCTGTGTTCAAAAAAAAAAAAATTGCCTGCGTAGATGCAAAGTTCCTGGCCATTCAAGAAAGTTTCACAATGGACCAGTAAGCCTCTTAACAAGATTGAATTTGCTATTGTACACGTTGCAAGCTGAACAAACAGCGATTCGGCGAGGTTCTGTTCATTCGGGTGCTGCTTTTTCCCCCCCAAAAAAACAAATACTGGTTTAATATAAATGGAAATGAGGGCAATATTAGCATGAACATAAATCTTGATCTATTGTAACCTAATAATGAAAGCCATACTTTTAAAAAGCCTGGATAAATGGCTGGAACCATCGTTTTCAGAGCCTGGATCACTGCTATATTTATCTACGTCTTTCTTTCTTTCTTTCTTTCTTTCTTTCTTTCTTTCTTTCTTTCTTTCTTTCTTTCTTTCTTTCTTTCTTTCTTTCTTTCTTTCTTTCTTTCTTTCTTTCTTTCTCCCCCCTTCCTTCCTTCCTTCCTTCCTTCCTTGTAGGAAAAGAAAAGGAAAGGCCCCCTGTGCAAGCACCAGTCGTTTCCGACTCTGGGGTGATGTTGCTTTCACAACTTTTTCACAGCAGACATTTTACGGGGTGGTTTGCCATTGCCTTCCCCAGTCATCTATGCTCTCCCCCCCCCTCCCAGGAAGCTGGGTCCTCATTTTACCGGCCTCAGAAGGATGGAAGGTTGAGTCAACCTCGAGCCGGCTATCTGAAAATCCAGCTTCTGCCAGGAACGAACTCAGGTCGTGAGCAGAGCTTCAAACTGCAATATTGCCGCTTTACCACTCTGTGCCATGGGGCTCTTGTAGGGACCTCAGTAAATGGCAGTGCTTGCAGGAAAACCCTGAAAAGAAGAACTCAAAAGAATGACCTTAACAGTTAGAGGCAGTAATCCTCCGAATCCCAGAGGCCAGGAGGCAATATCAGGGGAGGGCCTCTGCCTCTAGACCTGTTGCTAGAGTGAGACCGGATGCTGGACTAAATGGACCATTTATCTGATCCAGCAGATCATACAAGACAGTAGAAGGGGGCTGTGCCCAATGCAGAGTCCAGATCAGGAAGAAAACAAAACCAAACCAGAGGTACAATAGGAATATGTGTATGTGTGTATCCCTATATGTTTTGCACACTACTTTGTTGCTTCCACAACATTTTGCATGTAAAATTCTGTACAACCAGAGACTAAAAAAAAAAGTATATAAACAGTTTTATACCAGATAGGGTTGCCAAACCTTCAGGTGATGGCTGGAGATCTCCCAGAATTACAAACCATCTCCGGACGACAGTGAGATGAGAGCAGACTTGAGGAGATGTTAAATCATGCAGTGCAGCTTTGAAAATGCCTTAAATGGTGAAAATAAGGCTTAAGGTTTCTAGAGAAGCCCGTTTGTGTCTATGAACTTCTATAAGAACCTATTTCACATCAAGGAATCTTCGGACTAACATTTTCACTTTGATGCAATGCGAGGAGAGGTCTTCTTCACCTCTAATATGGAAGAGCGGGAATAAACACCGAGGGAAGAAACAAGAGAGTTATCGTCGAGGGACTGGGTCTTTAAGAGAGTAACAAATCTTGTCATACAGTTTATTCTGCTCTTGTATGTTCTGTTTCTGCATGAATATACTCTGTATAGGAATAGTTTGTAAAATTTGATATTTTGGTTAATTCAAGTCTTTGGAGTGTTTTGAAGCGTGTGGGACATTTTGCGGCTTGCTTCCTTGCCTTCCCCCTCTCCGTGTATTTCACTTTGCTTGCTATTAAACCTTCAGTTGGTGGCTGGAGAGCTCCCAGAATTACAAACGATCTCCAGCCGACAAGAGATCAGTTCCTCTATACTATGGCCTTACACCCTGGTGGAGTCCTTTCCATCTCTAAACACTACTTTTCCCAGGCTTCACCCCCAAAATGTCCAGATATTTTCCAACCCAGACCAGGCAATCCTACAGACACCGCAGGCCTGCATTTTGAAGGAAACCTTAAATTTGGCTCCCGTCCAAAACATTTATTTTAGAAAACTCTGTACTTCCTTTTGAAATGTCTTGCTATTGTCATATTCTTTAAATTTGTTTTTAGCTAGATCCTGTAACAAGGCAGCATGCAAAACATGAAGGGATCTACAAACAGGACTTTTTTGTGTGTATCAGGAACTCCTGCGCATATTAGGCCACACCCTCCTGATACAGCCAATCCTCCAAGAGCTTACAGGGCTCATTACAGGGCCTACTGTAAACTCCAGGAGGATTGGCCACATCAGGGGTGTGTGGCCTAGTATGCAAAGGAGTTCCTGCTACAAAAAAAAAACCTTGTCTACAAATATAAATGAGATATATACTTGCCTACTGCACCTCTAGTCTTCTTTTCTTCCTGGTATGTATCCAAAGACTCATAAGGAATAATGTAGCAAGAAAAGGTTTATAAGGAGAAAGAAGTCATCTGTTTCACAGCTGATTTTTCTGCCACTTTATATTTTTATAACCTTTAAGTGATCATGGGACTCCAGCTAATGATAGCTATCTAACCATTTGACCTTTTTGGAATGGCAAATTGCCCACCCGGTTACAACGCTTCCATTTCAGCTGCGATTTCATACAGATTCCCCCCTCCCTCCAAGTTATTCATGTAGAGTGAAGGCATTAAAATTCATTCTAGGCTTGGCGGCTTCATTCCTGTTTAACAGGCGCTCAGCTGCAAGATTCGGAATAAGAATTGGTACCGTAATCGTCAGTATTATTCAAACTGTTTTGGAAAGGCTTTGCTGGCTTCTGTGTACAGAAGGTCTGCTTAATGAGCCAGGATGCAAGAGTTCATCTGTTTTAATTTGGGAAAAGCAAGTTCATTTTGTCAGCAGCATAGTGCTATTTCGGCAAGAGGGCCTTCAAAAACCTGCCTTTGGCCCAGTTCAGACACCAGGCAAAACCACAATTTTCTTCAGCTAACTGTGGTTACATGTATGAAGCTGCCTTATACTGAATCATCCCCCTTGTTCCATCAAGGTTAGTATCGGTCCTTTCTGCGCTAGATCTTTAATCCTAGTTCCTCAGCGTCCAACTCAACTGAGCTCTCAGAGTGAGCTTTAAAGTAGGGGTGTCAAACATGCAGTTCGGGGGCCGAATCAGGCCCCCGGAGGGCTCCTATCAGGCCCTTGAGCAACTGGCTGTCATCTGCTTCCTTCTCCCTCTATCTTGCTTGCTTCTGCATAACAGTTTGCTTTGCAAGGCTTGTTCAATTGTAGAGAAGCTACAGAGCAAATCCTCTGTTTTCTTGGCTGAGGCTCCTCTCTTGGGGAGGAAGGGGGAGAGGCAGAGCTTGTTTTTCCAGGCTCTCTCAATCGCACAGCAGAGCTACTGAGCCAAGCGTCTCTTCCTTCTATTGGCTGAGGCTCCCCACCCCAGTCCCCTGGGGAAGGAAGGAAAGAGCCAGAGCTTTCTTTGCCCAGTTCCTACGGGACAAATACAAAGAAAGCACCTTTAAGATCAATGTGTGCCAACATTTTAAGCATGTATTAAGTTTTTTAAAATATATATATTTCTGTGTTTGTCTGTGTCCTTTACAATCTTAAATAGGTAGACACATGATCTGAACTGTCATGGCCCAGTCCAACATAGCTTGGCCCAACCCAACCTGGCCTGGCCCAACAAGGTCTCATTTATGTCAGATCCGGCCCTCATTAACAAATGAGTTTGACACCCCTGTTCTAAAGGCTTTTATAGGCCTTTGGAGCTGACTTACAGGCTATGCTCACACGTAAGTGAGCTCCGAAGGCCTACAAATACCCTCAGTGCTCACTCTCGGAGCTCCGTTGAGTCAGGCAGCCTAACTCAACCCAGTGTGAGCTTCAAAGGCCTATAAAGGCCTTCAGAGCTCACTCTTTGGAGGTCAGTCGAGCTGACCCAATCTGAAGGTGGGCTCAGAAGGCATTTAAATGCCTTCAGAGCTCACTTGCAGTTGGGCAGCCTGACCAAGAAGTAAACTCTGAAGGCGTTTAAATGCCTTTGGAGCTTGCTCAGGATAGGCTAAACTCCTGAACCAGTTCATCCAGGGGAGGAGTTCATTGGAGGTTTGTGGTTCAGAGTTTGTGAAAACCATGAATGTCCAATGAACCTCCATATTCCTGGTTTGTGCTCATCCCGAATGGGGAGCACTTATGTGGCTCTGGAGGAACATCTGTGTGGTGGTTCTCGTTTAACCTGGGACTCCTGGATGGAGCTTCCAACATTCAAGTGAAAGGACAGATCAAGCATTCTCTAAAATCCAAGGAGGGGCAGTTTGTGGAAAGCATAATCTTGGGTGAGGGAGACTGGGCCGGGGCCCTCTCAATGCCTGATGTATTTCGAGATGGAGGGGTTATTCAGATTAATGTGACATGTAAGAAGGCACATAATCCTAGCAAAAGATAGAAATAAATGGTAATATCTGATTGGGAAAATACAGTGGTGTTTCCAAGGGTGAAGTAGAAAAAATGTTAACCTATCGGCCAAGCACGTGCTGTCCCCGGTTCATAAAAGTTAGCATAGTGGGCTTCTCCAACATAGTGGGCTTCTCCATAAAGGTTAGCATAGTGAGCTTCTCCAACATAGTAAGCTTCTCCATAAAGCTTAGCATAGTGGGCTTCTCCAACATTAAAACAACTAGAGAAAGAGCCTTCTCAATCGCCACCCCTTATTGGTGGAACCAACTCCCTGAGGAAGTCAGAGCCTTGTGGGACCTTGCCCAGTTCTACAAGGCCTGCAACTCGAGAAAGGCTTGCAAGGTGATGCTATTCCAGCTAGCATTTAACTGAATGGATCTGAATGGATGTTTTAAGATTACTGAATGCCATCTTTGAATTGTATTGAAATTAGCACCAAATTGTTTTTATCTAGTGTTTTAATTTAAATGTTTTATTGTTGTTTTATTATGAAACTGTGAGCTGCCCTGAGCCTGCTTTGGCGGGGAGGGTGGGGTATAAATCAAATAAACCTAAACCTCTGTGGCCACACAGAAGAAAGTAATTTTAAAAGTATGACCGCCGTAAGGCAATTAGAATCATAGAGCTAAAAGGGACCTCTAGGGTCATCTAGTCCAACCCTGCACAATGCAGGAAACTCACAAATATCTCACCCTAAATTCATAGGATCTTCATTGCTGTCAGATGGCCATCTAGTCTCTGTTTAAAAACCTCCAAGGAAGGAGAGCCCACCACCTCCCAAGGAAGCCTGTTCCACTGAGGAATCGCTCTAACGGTCAGGAAGTTCTTCCTAATGTTCAGCCGGAAACTCTTTTGATTTATTTTCAACCCATTGGTTCTGGTCCTACCTTCCGGGACCACAGAAAACAATTCCACACCATCCTCTAGATGACAGCCCTTCAAGTACTTGAAGATGGTGATCATATCATCTCTCAGCCACCTCTTCTCCAGGCTAAACATCCCCAGTTCCTTCAACTTTTCCTCATAGGACATGTTCTCCAGACCCCTCACCATCTTCGTTGCCCTCCTCTGGACCCGTTCCAGCTTGTCTATATCCTTCTTAAAATGTGGCGCTCAAAACTGAACACAATACTCCAGGTGAGGTCTTACCAGAACAGAGTAAAGCGATACCATCACATCATGTGATCTGGACACTATACTTCTGTTGATACAGCCCAAAATTGCATTTGTCTTTTTAGCCACCGCATCACACTGTTGACTCATGTTCAGTGTATGATCCACTAAGACGCCTAGATCCTTTTCGCACAGACTACTGTTAAGACAAGTCTCCCCCATCCTATAATTTAAGAAGCATTTTAAGGTACCGGTAGATGCTGAGCTGATATAATTTAATATATCTTCCGGTGATGTCAGGAGTGTGTGGCAGATGCAAATGAGTTGTGCTAATGAGCTCCAGCACCTCTTTATCTACACAATGACCCCTGGGTCTAACCAGGGACAATGATGAAATTTAAAACATCAGCACAAAAGATAAAACTGACTCTGCTGTCCTTTCACATAGCCATGCATGTGGATGGTGTAATGCAGTCTGTCTTGTGATCCTAGCCATTAAACCCTGAACCCTCATTGCTTTGTCTCTGGTCAAAACCCCCCACAGTCACTGGCATTTGACAGAACCCAAAACATCTCTTCCACATTTTCAGCAGGACATGAGGTGGTCAATGCCTCTTGCAGATGTTGTGCAGTACTGCACAGGCCAACAACATCCATGCAGCCTTTTCCTTGACAGGTTCCCTAGGTGAGAGATCCAGAGCGGAGCTATCACTGATCGCGCAATGGATTAAGTTTGCAAACGAACCTCCCAGTTTGGTTTGGTTCATAGTTTGGTTCATGGTTTGGCCACGAACCACAAATTGCATCTTTCCAGTTCATGCCCATCCCTACTGCCTAATGCATTTTGGTGCTATTTCCATTTTGACCTTTCCTCCTGAACTGTTTCTAATTAACATGTAACACCTACATTTGCAAAATGCAAACAAGATCAGGGTAGCGCTGGTGTTCTTGCTGCCTCAGGCCGCCTGCATGGCTGCGCCCCCCTCCTGAGCGAGGCTGCGTGGTTCCTTGCGTCTGCCCTGGCTGCCGGGTAGGGGAAAGGGGCTGTGGGACTGCTGTGCCTCGCTCTGAGGCTGTCTCCCCTTGCAGGGGAGGCAGCTTAAGAGCAACGCCACACCTCCTCCTTCCTTCGCCCGGCTGATGGGTGGGGGAAAGGGCCAGGGGACTGCAGTGACTCGCTCTGAGGCTTTCTTCCTTTACAGGAGAAGCAGCTTCAGAGGTCGGCCGCTCTCCTCCAAGCCCAGCTAGGAAGCCAGGCTTGGAGGAGAGCACAAACTGGTGCACAATTCCACTGCTCTCAGCTTCCAGGTGTCACGTTCTCAGGGTGCAGGCAGGCAGGAGTCCAAAGCCAGTCCAAGGTCAAAGTCCAGGAAGTCAAGCAGGAACCAAGTCACCAATGCAGAATCACAAACTGGAATCAGAAGTCAATGTCCAAAAGCCAGAAGGTCAGGGTGCCAAGGAAATCAAGCAGGTCAGGATCAGGAATCAGGAAGGAGCGTGGATGCAAGCTTCCACAAGGTTACCAGGTCCTGGGTGGGAGCTATATGGGAGTCTCAATCAGCCTGCTCCCTAGGTGGCAGTGACTCTGCTAGAACGCAGGGCTGAGAGATCTGAAGCATCGGCGTGCCTCATGTCTTCTCTCTGAAAGTTCTTTCCGGAGCCTGCTTCGATATCTTGAGATGGGAGGAGGAGAGCTTGGAGGAGATTGATCATCAACAGCTGACACTGGTGCCTGGAGAGTGATTGATGGGCCAGCTGCTGTTTGTTCAGCTGAGGAACTGGCTGGCAACTCTTCTAGGTCTGTTAACCCATCCAGCTCCTCCTCGTCAGGGCTCATGACACCGGGGACTGTGACCGGGGAAGCTGAAAGCAGCAAAGCAATGGGAGAGGGCACCTTCAGGCCCATAGACAGTCCCATAGCTATGGAGGGGCTGGAGTCAGGCCACTCCACCCAACCCCCCCTTCCACTTGTATGGCTCCTCTTTTCCCTGCCGCTCTCCCCACCATGGTCTTGCTGCCATGCACTGGCCGCCACCACTCTCTCTGCCGGTCTCTCTGCCCCGTTCTTGCTGCCCCTGCTTTCCCCGCACTCTTGCTGCCCCACTCTCGCCACCGCACTCTCGCTGCCACGCACTGGCTGCTGCTGCTCTCCCTGCCACTCTTGTTGCCCTGCTCTCCCCGCTGCTCTTGCTGCCCCACTCTCATCACCGCCACTTTCACTGCCACTTTTGCTGCCCCATTCTCTCCGCTGTCTCTCTCCCCACGTTCTCCATGCTCTTGCTGTCCCGCTCTCGCCACTGCCACCGCTCTTGCCACCCTGCTCTCACCAACTCCTTCCCCGCTGCTGCTCTCACCACCCTTGCTGCCACCGCCACTCCCCTTTTTTATTTTTTTTAAAAAGTGTGTAACATCATTTTGGGCCCCAGGGCCCCTCCACCTAAAATTTTATTCCCTGCCCCCCCCCACCTTAAAATTTCTGGCTGCAGGCCTTGAGCAAGGCAGACAAATATGATCAAGATTGAATTTTATGGATGCCTTATGCTCGCTTAGATTGGAACCTTAAATGTGCATGCAGTTCCCAATTTCATTGCGTATTATAGTCATTATTAATGCAAACGAATGTTGCATTATTACTGCTACTGCTGCATCCAAATGGAACACCACTGTCTAGTCTAATTATAGCTAAAGTTGGACTACAAAGATTTATTCCTCTTCAGAAAGGTCGGTGGGGGAGGGAGTCCTTCAAATGCAGATTCCACGTTGCACCATAATCCTTTTGTTTTTATGACTCCCTGACATTTCTCTCATCGGCTGTGCACTTAATGACACCGGGGAGATTCTATTCCCAGTGCTGTGGAGTTAACGGGAGAACCCACCCCTTTTGCACTTATTAAAACGAACTAGCGGCTAGTTGAGTCTCAGGACCTAAGAGAGGATTATTAAAGGAGCTGATTAAGTCAATTAGGCAGCGTGGGGACTCCTCTCGGCTGTGGTATTGTTAGCTAGGAAGCCTAATAGGACAATTAGGATTAATTAAAATCAGCCTGATTGATTCGGACATGTAAACATGGGGATGATGCTTGTGATTGAGGCCATGGGAACTTTCTAGAAACACCCAACGTCTTAAATGAAGTGGTAAATACCAGACTTCGGCCACCGGTACACTCTTTCATCTCAATAGCTATTCCAGTGGTCCTCAACCACCACCTGATTCCCTCGTAGCCAAATAAATTGCTGTTAAACAGCCTATGGCAGGCGTGTCGAACTCATTTGTCATGAGGGCCGGATCTGACATAAATGAGACCTTGTTGGGCCAGGCCCGCCTAGGTCGGGCTGGGCTATGTTTGTACCTGTTTAAGTTTAGGTAGAAGAGATATCAACTTTTTAAAGGATACAAACACAACTAAAGATTTTTTTAAAAAAAATAAATAAAACCTGCTTAAAACAGCACTTGTTGGTCTTAAAGGTGCTTTCTTTGTGTTTCTCCCATGGGATCCAGGTAACTGGGCAAAGGAAACTCTGGCTCTTTCTCTCCCTCCCCAGGGGACCAGGAGGGGAAGGAGCCTCAGCCAATGGAGAAAATCGAGGTTTTGCTCTGTAGCTCCTGTGTGATTGAGCAATCCTTACAAAGCAAGTTGAGATGCAAAAGGAAGCAAGAGAGAGGGAGAAGGAAGCAGATGAAAACCAGTTGCTTGGGAGCCTGAAAGCAGCCCCCCCCCCCCCGGGGGCCTGATTCAGCCCACAGGCTGCTTGTCTGAAACCCCTGGCCTAAGGCTTTTAAGTTGCATTTCTGTATTTTCTGCTTTTCCATTTCTCAGCGGGTTCATTCCGATGAATATCCTGGCATGATCAAACATTGCAACTGCCATTAGATAAAAATGTTGCTTATAAAAAAAGTAGACTTAAATGTTGCATTGACTCCAACAGATGTTTATTGGAAAAATATCATTCAATGGCATTCCACTACGATAAATCCACTTCTCTCCAGCCAATAAGAACTTACTGTTAAGGATGTACGACGATGGTTTTGTCTTTTCTTTACGCTTCCCGTTTATTGTCTTTTTGATCTTCCCATTTTTGGTCGCTGAGGTTCGTGATTAGTTTTTTCTCTTACTCGATTTTTATGCCATTTACACATTATATACTGTTTCTATGCAGTCGATCCTAATGTAACATTGGGTTAGATCCAGGGTACTGCTAGTAAAGTGAAGCTGTCAGTGTGTGATTTCCCTGCCCCCTCCTACTCTGAGCCTCTAAGCCCCCCAATGCTATAATGGGGCATGGGAGGTCAAGTAAGAAGAAGAAGATATTGGATTTATATCCTTCTCCCCACTCCGAATCTCAGAGCGGCTCACAATCTTCTTTATCTTCCTCTCCCAGAACAGACACCCTGTGAGGTGGGTGGGGCTGAGAGGACTCTCACAGCAGCTGCCTTTTCAAGGACAACCTCTGCCAGAGCTATGGCTGACCCAAGGCCATTCCAGCAGCTGCAAGTGGAGGAGTGGGGAATCAAATCCGGTTCTCCCAGATAAGAGTCCATGCACTTAACCACTTCACCAAACTGGCTCTGAAGAGGAAAATGGTGAAAGTTGCTGTCTCCTTTTTCTGTGAATGGAAGTGCCATTCTGCTGGCATAATTCCTGTTAATCTGGCAGAGTAGCAATTTTGGATCCGGCCCATTGGCAAATGTATTAATTTTAACAAGTTAACTCCATGAAATTGAAAATGAACATATGAAGCTGCCTTATACTGAATCAGACCCTGGGTCCATCAAAGTCAGTATTGTCTTCTCAGACTGGCTCTCCGGGGTCTCAAGCTGCGGTTTTTCACACCTATTTGCCTGGACCCTTTTTAGTTGGAGATGCCGGGGATTGAATGTGGGACCTTCTGCTTACCAAGCAGATGCTCTACCACTGAGCCACAGTCCCTCCCCAAATGGGACAAAGATGGTTTGGGCCACTGTGTGAAACAGGCAGTGGCCTGATCCAGCCCATGCTCTTATGTTCTTAAGCTCACAGCAGGGCTTTTTTTTTGCAGCAGGAACTTCTTTGCATATTAGGCCACACACACCCTGATTTAGTCAATCCTCCAAGAGCTTACAGGGTTCTTTGTACAGGGCCTACTGTAAGGTCTTGTAGGATTGGCTACATCGGCGGGGGGTGGGAGGGTATGGCCTAATATGCAAAGAAGTTCCTGCTACATAAAAAGCTCTGGGTCACAGTGTTAATTACCAGAAGAGGGAAGGAGAAGCAGGGCACAAGAAGAGAAAACAAATGAGTGTGGAGCAGGGGTGTTCAAACCACCCTCCTGGTATTTGGGTGACTGAGTGGAACCTCCACATTCAGAGGCACTAAACCTCTGAATCCCAGAGCCAGGAGACAACATGGGGGGAATACCTCAACCTCTTTTGTCCTGTAGTTGGCCCTCCAGAGGAACTAGTTGGCCACTGGGTGAGACAGGATGCTGGACTAGATGGAACATTAGTCTGATCCAGCAAGACCGCTAGGCTCTTATCCCCAGGAACTTCTAATATTTGAGGAGGAAGAGGGCTCAGGCTGCCCCTCATTATATTAGGGTTGCCAATCCCCAGGTGTGGGCAGGAGATTCCCCAGTTTGGAGGGCCCCCACCCCGCTTTAGGATCATCAGAAAGCAGGGGGAGGGAGGGAAATGTCTGCTGGGCATGCCATTATTCCCTACGGAAACCGAGTCCCATAGGGTATAATGGAGAATTGATCTGCAGTTATCTAGGGATCCGGGGGGGGGGGGGCTATGTTTTGAGGTAGAGACACCAAATTTGCAGCACAGCATCCAATTCCTCTCCTCAAAACATCCTCCAAGTTTCAAAAAGATTGGACCAGGGGGTCCAATTCTACGAGCCCCCCAAAAGGTGTCCCTATCCATTATTTCCAATGGAGGGAAGGCATTTAAAAGGTGTACGGTCCCTTTAAATGTGATGGCCAGAACTTCCTTTGGAGTTCAACGATGCTCCTGGCTCCTCCCCCAATGGCTCCACCCTCAAAGTCCCCGGATACTTCTTGAATTGGACTTGGCAACCCTACATTATATACTTAAATGGGTGAAGGATGAGAAAAAAAAACGACTGCCATCATTGAGTGTTTAGCCATAGAAACATGGCTGACCTTGCATCAATTCTTTAACCTCTTTTGACTGTACAACAGCTCTTTTGTTTAGGAAACATGTTCCAAATGCTCTTTGACTGGCACGCTGGGCAGAGTTCAGAAGAAACCCTAAGGATGACTGTGTTCTGAACCTTGAAGTCCCTCGCCCACCATTACTTTGGTGTTAATCTAGGATTTGACGAGGCAACTGAGAAAAGGCACATCTGTGGGGGCGCTTTTAGTAAAAGTGGTAATGTTCTGTGTGTGTTTTTAAAAGCCACGTTAGCAGCTGAGCTTTTGTTGTTGTTATTTCTCATATCCAAATCCTCAGTGTGAAACCCCAGGAGTGTTCTTGGAAGTGTGTATCACTGAAGACTTAACACACAGTAATGGGGTAGAATTTAATTTGCTTAAAACAGGTTTGCTACCTGTCGGATTGGGAACACGAACAATTTGCTTTCAAGAAAATGGGTGGTTGGCTTTACTTATCTGTGGGTAGCAGTTTCTGTTAGTGTTTTTCCCCACCCACATAATTTTATGTGCTGTGGTATACCTTATTACACATCCCCATAGAGATGTAGTTCCTTAATATTGGCTTAGAAAAAGTTCCAAGCATAGTAATACAAAGTGTTGCAATAATATCTGAAATTTGCCAGAGTCTCCCAGATTCTGATGAATTCCATGGCTGCCTAATGGGGAAGGAATGTTCTTTTGATATTTTGTGGGGATTTTTGCACACCTTTAGCTTTGCAAGTTTATTTTTTAAGCCTGACCACACAGTTTGAATCGAAGAAAAGCAACCTCCACAGCTACCTACACCTATGTAAATTCAATGAATATATAAAAAGTCTTTTGCTGTGTGTAACCATCTATATAAAATTATGTTAACTCGAGGGAGGCATTTCTATGCAGTCCTTTTTAGTGTATCACAAACCTACCGTATTTCTTGCTGATCGTGACCATTAGGGATCAGCAAATGTCCCCTAGTTTGTTTGTTTGTTTTTAAAAGAACTACTTTTCTGTTTTTAAAATAGTTTTGGTTCTTTGCTTTTCTTGGTTTTTGTATCTCCATTTGCATTACGTATGTATGTCGTGCAGATATTATGCACAATTTATAAGGGATACATACAAGAATGTACATCGCTGGTAATATTTTGTGGGGATCTTTGTACACCTTTAGCGTTGCAAGTTTATTTTTTAAGCTTGGCCACACAGTTTGAATTGAAGACAAGCAACATCCATAGCTACCTATACCTATGTCAATTCAATGAATACATTAAAAGTCTTTTGCTGTGTGTAACCATATATAAAATCCCCTGTTTAGCCACAACCCCGTGGCGAGAGTGGTAAAGCTGCAGTACTGCAGTCCGAGCCCTCTGCCCATGACCTGAGTTGGATCCCAGCAGAAGCTGGTTCAGGTAGCCAGCTGCAGGTTGACTCAGCCTTCCATCCTTCTGAGGTCAGTAAAATGAGGACCCAGCTTGCTGGGGGTAAAGTATAGATGACTGGGGAAGTCAATGGCAAACCACCCCGTAAAAAGTCTGCCGTGAAAACGTTGTGAAAGCAACGTCACCCCAGAGTCGAAAATGACTGGTGCTTGCACAGGGGACTACCTTTACCTTGAAACAGCCCTGTGATGCAGAGTGGTAAAGCTGCAGTACTGCAGTCCTAAGCTCTGCTCACAACCTAAGTTCGATCCCAGGAGAAGCTGAATTCAGGTATCCAGCTGCAGGTTGACTCAGCCTTCCATCCTTACGAGGTCGGTAAAATGAGCACCCAGCTTGCTGGGGGGAAAGCGTAGATGACTGGGGAAGGCAATGGCAAACCACCCCGTAAAAAGTCTGGCATGAAAACGTTGTGAAAGCAACGTCACCCCCGAGTCGAAAACGACTGCTGCTTGCACAGGGGACTGCCTTTACCTTTACAACATTCATAGTGGTGGGAAGTGCTGTCAAGTCACAGCTGACTTATAGCAACCCTGTCAGGTTTTCAAGGCAAGAGGTGTTCAGAGGTGGTTTGCCATTGCCTGCCCGTGTGTAGCAATCCCAGACCTTCTTAGTGATCTCCCATCCCAATATGAAGCAGGGCCACCCCTATTTAGCTGATGAGATTGCGCTAGCCAGGGACATCCAGGTCAGGGCAAATCAGGGCTTTTTTTGTGGCAGGAACTCTTTTGCATGTTAGACCACACCCCCTGATGTAGCCAATCCTTCTGGAGCTTACAGTAGGCCCTGTACTAAAAGCCCTGTAAGCTCTTGGAGGATTGACTACATCAGGGGTGTGTGGCCTAATATGAAAAGGAGTTCCTGCTACAAAAATGCCCTGGGGCAAATCGTTTGTGTGTGTATGGGTGGGTGGGTGAGTGAGTGGGTGTCTGTGGTATAATGCTGAATCTTGCTTTCAGATTGCACCGGGCAAAATGAAATTGCGATTTTTTTTTCACACCGAAACAGGAGGGTTAAGATACTCAAAATCAGGGCTTTGTTCGTAGAAAACGCCCAGCATGAACTTATTTGCATATTAGGCCACACCCCCTGACACCAAGCCAGTCGGAACCGCATTCCTGTGCATTCCTGCTCAAAAAAAGCCCTGCTCAAAATGATCCCTAAGTACCCCGCTAGTGGACCTCCTGATGGCACATGGGTTTTGGCTACCGTCTTGACACAGGCTGCAATTGTAGCAGGAACTCCTTTGCATATTAGGCCACACCCCCATTATGTAGCTAATCCTCCAAGAGCTTACAGTAGGCCCTGTAAGAAGAGCCTTGTAAGCTCTTGAAGGATTGGCTATAAAAGAGGGGTGTGGCCTAATATGCAAAGGAGTTCGTGCTTAAAAAAAGCCTTGGAGCAAGCAGATCCCAGTCATCGACCTAATCAAGGCTTTTTTTTTTTTTTTTTTGAGCAGGAACGCAGAGGAACGCAGCTCCGGCTGGCTTGGTGTCAAGGGGTGTGGCCTAATATGCAAAGGAGTTCCTGTTGGGCTTTTTCCTACAAAAAGTCCAATGTGAAATAATGGTGATATCAGAGGGTGTGGCCTAATATGCAAATGAGTTCCTGCTGGGCCTTTTCTACCAAAAAAAGCCCTGAACCTAACAAGCAAGCACTCATATGGATGCAGGCAGGAGAGGCGGATGCAGGCTTTCCTCACTTTGCCTGAAGACAATTTTATGCATTTTCAAGCTTCCACCTTCCTTCAGCAAAAGCGAAGTTAGGAGGAGAGGAGAGAAGCAGGCATATGGATCCTCTGCATGCTTAACAGAGAAATATGTGCCAGTGAGTCTAATGGGATTTTCTTCCAAGTAAATGTGCGTATCAGATCAAATTTAAAAATCAGAGTAAGGAGCTTACAGTGAATATGGAAAAGATAAAAGAAGCCCACAAAAATGCAGCGTCTTTGACAGATGCTCTGCACTGATGCAGCCGTACAATCTTTTCCGGGCATTTTTGTGCTAAAACAATTAAGTCTATCTTAGCCCAGCAGCAGTTCCAGCCAGCAGAGAGGGTTGATTATTGCAAATGATGAGAAGAAGAGATTGGGTTGAATTTATACCCTGCTCTTCAATACCCAAAGGAGTCTCAGAGCAGTTTACAATCTCCTTTCCCTTCCCCTCCCCACAACAGACACCCTGGTAGGTGGGACTGAGAGAGCTCTCCAAGAATTGCCCTTGAGCAGAACAGCTCTGAGAGAATGGTTACTGATCCAAGGTCACTCCAGCAGGTGCATGTGAAGGAGTGGGGAATCAAACCTAGTTCCTCCAGATAAGAGTCCACACACTTAACCACTGCACCAAACTGGCTTAACCACATCACCAAACTGATGATATGAACTATATTGTGTGATATGAAGCAGGGGTCCCCCACCCCCGGACCATGGCCTGTTAGCAACCCATGCACCGGTACCAGTCCGTGGCCTTTTAGCAACCGGGCTGTGAGTTGTATAATTATTTCATTATATATTACAATGTAGTGAAAATAAGAATAAGAAGACAACATTGGATTTATATCCTGGCCTCCACTCCAAATTTTAGAGTGGCTCACAATCTCCTTTATCTCCTTCCCCCACAACAGGCACCCTGGGAGGTGGGTGGGGCTGAGAGAGCTCTGACAGAAGCTGCCCTTTCAGTGACAACTCTGCGAGAGCTACGGCTAACCCAAGGCCATTCCAGCAGCTGCAAGTGGAGGAGTGGGGAATCAAACCCAGTTCCCCCAGATAAGAGTCCATGCACTTAACCACCACACCAAAATAAAGTGCACAATTGTATCATCCCGAAACCATGCCCTCCCCGCCCAGTCCATGGAGAAATTGTCTTCCACAAAACTGGTCCCTGGTGCCAAAAAGGTTGGGGACCACTGATGTAAAGGATTAAAAAAAAAAACTTTTCCACACAATATATTCCCCCCTCCCCTTTTCTCAGAGCAGTGATGTAAAATAGAAGCTGGGGCAGGGATCCCCACCTCCACTGGGGGACTGGCCACCCTACTAGTAGAGCAAGAACTCTGTCAATTCAGTGTTCTATGAAGAACCTAGCTCAGTATGGAGAAGCAGGAGAGGAAAGAGGTATATGACACTGAAGAACAGGGAGGGACAGTGGCTCAGTGGTAGAGCATCTGCTTGGTATGCGGAAGGTCCCAGGTTCAATCCCTGCCATCTCCAACTAAAAAGGGTCCAGGCAAATAGGCATGAATAACCTCACCTTGAGACCCTGGAGAGCTGCTGCCAGTCTGAGTAGACAATACTGACTTTGATGGACCGAGGGGTCTGATTCAGTATAAGGCAGCTTCATATTTTCATATGTTCAAAACTGGCCGTGTTCCGTTTATGGAGTTTATTTGAGAAATGCTCAGAGCTACATCAGATTTATGAGGGAACAGAACTTGGGACAAACTTCAAAAATGTCGTACCAAGTTTTACATTTACATGGAGATATTTTTTTCCCAATAGGAAGATTCAGAGCAAGAATCTGCCACTTGCAGACACAAGTGGGGTAGCCCATTCTGCCACCTCAGGATTCAGCCACTGCAGGCCTAGTCGCCCATAAAGAGTTTCCTGTTTTCGCATTCCATATGTGTTAATTTACAAAGGAACACTGAGTTGTTAGCTTACCACCACAGGAATTCTGTGAAGATTTCCTGTGAAACTTTTAGTCCATGACCGTTAGAAAGGTTGCATTATGCTCCCAGGAAAGAGACTTTCTATATCTTTTGACCATAAAGTTCTGACCCCCAGTTGTGCTAAATATCTTGCTGCCTGTGAGCCTATGTGTCTTCAAAATAATGGCTTCCAAAACATCCTTTAGATGAGAAAGGAGAAGAGAAGAGATTAGATTGGAATTATACCCCGCCCTTCACTAGCCAAAGGAGTCTCGGAGTGGTTTACAATCTCCTTTCCCTTCATCTTCCCACAACAGACACCCTATGAGGTGGGTGGAGCTGAGAGAGCTCTCCCAGAACTGCTCTTGAGCAGAACAGCCTTGAGAGAACTTGTGACTGACCCAAGGTCACATCAGCAGCTGCATGTGGAGGAGCAGGGAATCAAACCCGGTTCTCCCAGATAAGAGTCCATGCACTTGACCACTACTAGCAATGGCTCACAGGTGTCAGCAAAGGGTTCATTGAAGTTTCAAAATAATCAGTCTTGTCTTTATTTCAAAGCTAAGTTTCATTTATTGATTACAGCAATGTTACTCTCTACTAAGGAAGGATTGAAACTGATAACGGGTAGCCCCAACGCTTGACATTTATACATACACTTCAAAAGAATGGGCTTTAAACTAGTTCCCATAATAAAAGGCATTTGGCCCTGCAAGTAACTTCTTCCCATGCCGGCTTATCAGTTGCCGGGGACGGCCGGTCTCTCCCCCCTGGTGGTGTCCTTGCTCTGCTCGGGAGGCGCCAGCGAGGCGAGCTTGGCGTTTTTGCACATCAAAGGTTGTGCTGGCCTCCGGAGCCCTGGCACCTCCGTCCTCACCCTTTCTCCTTCCCTTGCAGGGCTCAGGTGTTAGTGGCACAGTGGTTCATTTCAGCATAGGGTTAGTAAATGCAACACAGTAATAACTTCAATGAGACATTTCTGACATATTGCCCCCCCTAATCTCTTGCTCGGGGTTTGTCTGGGTGCAGTAGGTAAAATTGCTTAAGTAGTTGCAGAGCTCTGAGATCCGAAGACCTCACCCACTCATCACAGCTGGGCGGGAAGTAGCGCCAGCGGACTAGATAGTGAAGAACCCCCCTTTGGATTTTGGCATCCAGGATCTCTTTCACCTTGTGATGTTTCTGCCCCTTCACCAGAATAGGTTCCGGCTCGGGGTCCTGAAGGTGCCACCTCGAGCCACCCGGGTCCCGACGAATAAGGCTGCAATGGAAAACAGGGTGTATTTTACTAAACAGTTTGGGCAGTTCTAATTCTACAGTCACTTTGTTGATTACACGTTTTATTTTGAAGGGGCCCAGGAACCGGTACGCCAATTTCTGGGAGGTTTGGGGCAGCGGGAGGTTCTTGGTGGACAGGAACACAGTCTCTCCCACTTTAAAGTCCCACCCCGGGCTGTGCTTTTTGTCAAAATGGGCTTTGTAATCCTTCTCCCTCCCTCCCTGGAGGCGGGGACAACTCTCTCTCCACCGATTGCAAGCAATGGTGGGGAAAACTGGAAAAATCTTGGAGAGTGATCCAAGAAAACTTGGAGGAGGCAAAGAAGGATTACAAAGTGCATAATAAAAGGCATTTGGCCCTGCAAGTAACTTCTTCCCATGCCGGCTTATCAGTTGCCGGGGATGGCCGGTCTCTCCCCCCTGGTGGTGTCCTTGCTCTGCTCGGGAGGCGCCACCAAGGCGAGCTTGGCATTTTTGCACATCAAAGGTTGTGCTTGCCTCTGGGGCCCTGGCACCTCCGTTCCCACTCTTCCTCCTTCCCTTGCAGGGCTCAGGTGTTAGTGGCACAATGGTTCCTTTCAGCATAGGGTTAGTAAATGCAACACAGTAATAACTTCAATGAGACATTTCTGACAACAGGGTATAAAATCTCTGGAGCTTTGAGAGAATGGAAAGGGGGAATACACTCTGTGGGAAAGGGTTTTGCCTGAGTGGGAGAGGAGAGAGGACACCCCCCCCAGGCAGAGACCCAAGCAATGCAGGAAGAAACGGGGCAGTTTTCAGAACCCACAAAAGTGAACAGTCCACTCCCAAATCAAATCAAAAACATGTTTTAAATGAAAAAAAAAATCTAGCCATGTTTCCCACACCTCACAGCAAGGAAAGGAGAAACAAAGAGAGAGGTGATGCTTTTACTCTGGCAGTTTGTATAGAGGCCAGGAGATTCGACAGGTTTCTCCACCCAGCCCAGTAATTCTCCCCTCCTGAGTCCACCAAAAGATATTCTTTTACGCACAAGAAGAACAAGACTCGCAAAAACCAGACGCAAACAGAGGACAGGAATGCGCCTCCAGTAATTATATACACCCCCCACACACACACACACACACATCCTGAGGAAGTCAGATCGATGCCTGTCATTGGAAATCAGACTTGCCTGTCATCTTCAGGCTGTCACTATTGATCCCTCGATGGCTGGAAATATCCCACCCATACCCACTTTTCAGCACAAAACTCCATGGGTGGAGTTTCTTTGCCAAGAGTGCACAAGAGGTTCCAAACTGGGCAGAAAGTTCAGAGACTTCCTGGTCCAAACATGTGACTTTCGAACTGAACTGTCCAAACCTCTAACAAGGTAAAGTCTGTGCCAGATTTTAGTTCGGGTCTGTGCCCATCTCTACGTATCGCATTATCATTTGCAATAATCAACACTCATGGCTAGTACCTTTCCAGACATCACATCGCCAGCAAGGAACAGGGTAAATCGTATGAAGTAGACCTGGCCTCATTCTCCGCCACAGCCATAACTAGGCAGGGCCTATGAGGGCAGCGGCCCCTCCGAAATCTGCCAGACACACTCTCTCCAGGCCCCCCTACCCCCCCTCTCCTATTGTTTATGCTTCATTGATTAAATTAGCATCCCCCAGCACCCCTTCCTGGGGGAAAAAATCATAGATACAGGCTGCCGTGGTCCCATCTAAAGAATGTGGTCTGAGCTCTTTCTTTCCTTGCCTCAGTCCTTGGCTCTAATGTGCTTCCTTTCTACCTACATGCTCCTGGTGAAAGATGCCAAATGGAGTGTTATTACATCATTGATCCCGGAGTTATTTTGCACTTTGAAAAGATTTCTTCAGTACGTTCATGCAAGCAAAACAGATGCCTCCCTTCTCTTTGCTCGGATATTTTACACACATTCAATTTATTTTGATCACCTGTTCGGATGAACTCTCACCTCAATTTCTCCCTGTGTCCCTTTTAAAGACATGATAGATGTTCCCCTTCAAGGAGAACAGATCTATGATGTATGGGAAGTTAACCCAGGAGTGTGCATCCATGTAGTTCTTGCTCAGCTCCCAGGCCGGTCATCTTCTGTTGCACAGAACATCCATTCTCTAAACATATTAAACGTTAGAATGAACCTTCTCACCTTACGTATTATGCTGTTAGCTGACCTGAGGTTAGTTAGGCAAACTGCTGGTCCTAGATGGGCAAACGGCTGGTCCTAGAAAGAGGTATGGTTGCCAGGCTGCAGCCAGCAAACCCAGGAAAATTTGGGGGGCAAGGACTGGAACACTGGTGTCACACTATCACAGTGAGGTCACTTTCAATGAAAACTGGAAGCGATGTCATGGGACTCTGTAGGATGTGCAAAAAGCAAAAAGGCTGAGCACATCTCACAGAGGTCTGAGAGGAGCAGAGCAGCTCTGATAGCTGAGACAGCTGGAGAAATTGCTGAGAATTTCTGAGTTTTGAAGGACTTCATTCCAAGGACTTCATTCTAAGGTTTGTGGGGCTGCCTAAAATTCTAAGGTGTGATAGCTGGGGAACTGCTCTTTGTTTGGTTGACTGCTCTTTGTTTGGTTGACTGCTCTTTGTTTGGTTGACTGGCCTAAGGGTGAAAGAGATTAAGAGTGATTGCTGCTGATTGCTGAGGAGTGCCTCTGCTCCACCCTCTTTGCATTTTAAGCTGCGCCTTGCCAAAGGGCTCTTGGCCTGTGGCTCTTCGCCTAGGGGCTCTCTAAGGGCCAGGAACCCAGATCCCTGATTTCCTTGTTCTCCAAATAAGGTAAGTTCCCAATAAGGTAAGTTGAGGTAAGGTAAGTTGACCCTCCAGAAGGGGAGCCACTTAAACAAACAGCATTTAAAGAGGACTGTATATTTTAATATATATATATATATCATGAAGATAGAATACCAGCAGGGGGTTGGGGGCTTTCCAGTGTTTTGCACTTAGTATCACATGTATGACTATCTGCCCAAAGGACAGAAGTCTTGGGTGTGTGCTCGGTGCAAGGAGCTCCTGGTCCTCAGGGAACGAGTTCGTACCCTTGAGGCCGAGGTGACTGCCCTGGAGAAGCAGAGACAGTCAGTTAGGCACTTGGGGAAGACTCTCGGGGGCGTATTAGATGAGCCCCGCTCTGAACGTAGCAGCCCCGTTGCTGCCAGAGAGTGAGAGGGTCGAGAGGGAACAGGGCACCATGCTGAGGACAAGGGGAATGCGCCCTCAGAAGGGACCTCTTCTTCGGTTGGTGAGCGGGAATCCTTTCGCGCCAAGGAACCATCCCTGAGCAGGGGGAGAGGGGGGTTTTTGGTAGTTGGAGATTCGATCCTTAGGCAAGTAGACAGCTGGGTGGCGAAACCGCGTACTGACCGTATGGTGACTTGCCTGCCTGGTGCGAAGGTAGCGGACATTACGCGTGTAGTAGATAGACTGATAGACAGTGCTGGGGAGGAGCCTGTGGTCGTGGTGCATGTTGGCACCAACGATGTGGGGAAATGCAGTCGTGAGGTCCTGGAGGAAAAATTTAGGCTGCTAGGCGGGAGACTTAAGGCCAGGACCTCCAAGGTAGCCTTCTCGGAAGTGCTACCTGTTCCACGTGCAGGGCAGGAGAGACAGGCACAAATTAGAAGTCTCAATGTGTGGATGAGACGATGGTGTAAGGAGGAAGGGTTTACGTTTGTTAGGCACTGGGATGCTTTCTGGAACAAGCGGGAGCTGTACAAAAGAGACGGTCTCCACTTGTCCCCGGATGGAACCAGGCTGCTGGCGCTTAAAATCAAAAAGGTGGCAGAGCAGTTTTTAAACTAAATCTTGGGGGAAAGCCGACAGGAGATGAAATGTCTCTGGTTCGGGAGGACTCGTCTCAAAGAGATGAAGGGTTGGCTGCTATTTTTCTACCGGGTAACAGACCAGAGTTGTCCACTGTGAAGGCGACAAACAATATGGACTGTCTGCCAGAGTCTCGAGGTGGCAGGAGGAAGGTGGCGGGCCTAGCTCGCCTGGGAAATTATAGATGTTTGTATGCAAATGCTAGAAGTGTTCGAAGTAAAATTGGTGAATTGGAATGTTTAGTGTTGGGAGAAAACATAGACATTGTGGGAATTTCAGAAACTTGGTGGAATGAGGAGAATCAGTGGGACACGGTGATTCCTGGATATAAGCTAAATTGGAAGGATAGGGAGGGAAGGGTTGGAGGTGGGGTGGCTCTGTATGTCAGAGAGGATATACGGTCCAGTAAGACTGAGGTCAGAGAATTAGATTCACTTTTAGAAATGCTTTGGGTTGAAATAGAGGGCCCAAAAGGAAATTTAACTATGGGAGTTTGTTATCGCCCACCAAATCAAAAGAGAGAGGACGATTATAATATGATGGAAGGCTTAAAGATAGCGGCTAAATGTAAAAACTGTGTTGTAATAGGTGATTTTAACTACCCGCAGATTGATTGGGTCAATATGTGTTCTGGTCGAGAGAAAGAGATTGAGTTTCTTGATGCTCTCAATGACTGTGCTATGGAGCAGATGGTCTCAGAACCTACCAGGGGTGGGGCAATCCTGGATTTGGTCCTAAGTAATGCCCAAGACTTGGTGAGAGATGTAAAAGTGATTGCGCCACTTGGGAGCAGTGACCATAATGTTATTGATTTCACCGTTTGTATAAATTGGGAGTTGTCCAAAAAGACCGCCACAACCACGTTTAACTTTAAAAGGGGTAAATACACTGAGATGAGGAGGCATGTGAGGAGGAAACTGAAAGGAAAGGTACATACGGTCAAAACCCTCGGGGAAGCTTGGACACTATTTAAAACTATAATCCTAGAAGCTCAGATAAAATACATACCACAAGTTAGGAAAGGCACAAACAGGCATAAGAAAAGACCTGCATGGTTAACAAACAAAGTAATGGAAGCTGTAAAAGGTAAGAAGGACTCCTTTAAGCGGTGGAAAACCAGACCAAGTGAGATTAGTAAAAGGGAACACAGGCTGTGGCAAATCAAATGCAAGACTGTGATCAGGCAGGCAAAAAGGGACTATGAGGAGCATATTGCAAAAAACATAAAGACCAACAATAAAACTTTCTTCAAATATATTAGAAGTAGGAAACCAGCCAGGGAGGCAGTGGGGCCCTTGGATGACCATGGGGTAAAAGGATTACTGAAGGAGGATAGGGAAATGGCTGAGAAGCTAAATGAATTTTTTGCCTCCGTCTTCACTGTGGAAGACGAGAACTTTTTGTCCTCCCCAGAACCACTAATTTTGGAAGGGGTGTTGAAAGACCTGAGTCAGATTGAGGTGACAAAAGAGGAGGTCCTACAACTGATAGACAAATTAAAAACTAATCAGTCACCGGGTCCGGATGGCATACATCCGAGAGTTCTGAAAGAACTCAAAGTTGAACTTGTGGATCTTCTAACAAAAATCTGTAATCTTTCATTGAAATCTGCCTCCGTTCCTGAGGACTGGCAGGTAGCAAATGTCACCCCCATCTTTAAAAAGGGTTCCAGAGGAGATCCGGGAAATTACAGGCCAGTCAGTCTGACTTCAATACCGGGAAAGTTGGTAGAAACCATTATCAAGGACAGAATGAGTAGGCACATTGATGGACACGGGTTATTCAGGAAGACTCAGCATGGGTTCTGCAAGGGAAGATCTTGCCTCACTAACCTGTTACATTTCTTTGAGGGGGTGAACAAACACGTGGACAAAGGCGACCCGATAGATGTTGTTTACCTTGACTTCCAGAAAGCTTTTGATAAAGTTCCTCATCAAAGGCTCCTTAGAAAACTTGAATCATGGAGTAAAAGGACAGGTCCTCTTGTGGATCAAAAACTGGCTTAGTAATAGGAAGCAGAGAGTCAGTATAAATGGGCAGTCTTCTCAGTGGAGGACGGTAAGCAGTGGGGTGCCGCAGGGCTCGGTACTGGGTCCCATGCTCTTTAACTTGTTCATAAATGATTTAGAGTTGGGAGTGAGCAGTGAAGTGGCCAAGTTTGCGGATGACACTAAATTGTTCAGGGTGGTGAGAACCAGAGAGGATTGTGAGGAACTCCAAAGAGATCTGTTGAGGCTGGGTGAGTGGGCGTCAACGTGGCAGATGCGGTTCAATGTGGCCAAGTGCAAAGTAATGCACATTGGGGCCAAGAATTCCAGCTACAAATACAAGTTGATGGGGTGTGAACTGGCAGAGACGGACCAAGAGAGAGATCTTGGGGTCGTGGTAGATAACTCACTGAAAATGTCAAGACAGTGTGCGTCTGCAATAAAAAAGGCCAATGCCATGCTGGGAATTATTAGGAAGGGAATTGAAAACAAATCAGCCAGTATCATAATGCCCCTGTATAAATCGATGGTGCGGTCTCATTTGGAGTACTGTGTGCAGTTCTGGTCGCCGCACCTCAAAAAGGATATTATAGCATTGGAGAAAGTCCAGAGAAGGGCAACTAGAATGATTAAAGGGCTGGAGCACTTTCCCTATGAAGAAAGGTTGAAACGCTTGGGACTCTTTAGCTTGGAGAAACGTCGACTGTGGGGTGACATGATAGAGGTTTACAAGATAATGCATGGGATGGAGAAAGTAGAGAAAGAAGTACTTTTCTCCCTTTCTCACAATACAAGAACTCATGGGCATTCGATGAAATTGCTGAGCAGAAAGGTTAAAACGGATAAAAGGAAGTACTTCTTCACCCAAAGGGTGATTAACATGTGGAATTCACTGCCACAGGAGGTGGTGGCGGCCACAAGTATAGCCACCTTCAAGAAGGGTTTAGATAAATATATGGAGCACAGGTCCATCAGTGGCTATTAGCCACAGTGTATGTGTGTATATAAAATTTTTTGCCACTGTGTGACACAGAGTGTTGGACTTGATGGGCCGTTGGCCTGATCCAACATGGCTTCTCTTATGTTCTTATGTTCTTATGAGTTTTCTGCAAATCCTAGAGCATCCCTTGATCGTACTTTCAGCACTCCCCTTCCCAACACGGCTGCCATTTTCTCCTGCTGGCCTTTCAGGTGATGGTGGGCAAAGGTAAGGTTTCTCAGGAGGCCTCCCATTATGCAGAGAGCCTTAGCAAGCCTAGAAGTTGTGTACAAATATATGCCTTTTCGTTTCATTTGGATTTTGTGTTCCGTTGTAAAGCTTTCTGTTTCATTCATTTTAATTGTTGTCATTCCCAATTCATACTTTTATGGCATTTTTACACCACTTTTATGCCATTTATAAACCACTGGTATAAATCTAAGCATCCATTTCAGTAGCAATATTTCTATATAATTATATATTATATGATCGGAAAGGGTAGCATTCCCCATTGGGGAACCAATCAGAAGCTGAGTTTTTAAAATCAAAATAGTGTGTTTCTGAAATTCAGCAACATCCCTAGTTGATGTTTTTAAATGGGAACGAATGGTTAAGAGATGGTTTCCTGCTGGCTGGAGAATCTCTCTGTATACCTGTCAGATCTTGGAGGTTATCATACCCCCTCCAGCTGATGGGAGAAGGTAGACAAACAGTGGAAAAAACAGTTTCTAGCTTTGAGTAGGGAAAGATTTTAATGTTCATAGCTTGAGTTAAAATGGCAGTGAAGCTGTGACAAGTAAATGGTTAATATTGTAATCTGGTCTGAGAACCTTGAGTGACAGAGAATTCAAATGGAAATCTTCAGTTGAGAGAGTCAGTTAGGAGTAGCAGTTAAGAAATGACAGTTGACTGGAAAGAAAGGCTAAGGAAGTGAGAGGATCAAGAAGGATCCCCATTCAAGCCTGAGGGAAATAGCTCCTAGAAAAAATGGGAGTGATCCCTATCCAGTCTGAGGGAAATAGCCCCTAGAGAAGGGGGGTGATCCTATTAAGTGGTTAAGAAGGGAAATGGGAACTTGTTTGAATGTTTCCGCTTCCACCAACTTTAGTGTCTGTGATATCAAGAAGCTTATGCTTGTTTATGTAAACAGAGATTCCCAAGAAATCTCTCTCTTCAAGTTTAAAAGACCTGTCTGAATAAAGAAGCAGTTACTTATTTGTGAAAAATTATCTGGCATTTATTGTTATACAAAGTTACCTCATTCCTGTTGCCTGGTCACCTCATAAGATCTATGCCTGATTCCTACCTAACCATTTCCCCTCAAAATTAAATACAAGTTTGTTATTTTTGAACTACCATCTGCCTCTTGAGCAGGCCCGTAACTACAGTGGGACCTGGGAGGGGTTAGGCCCATCCTTTCAACTCCCCCATCCAACTATATGGCCCCTCTATTGGAGGACCCCCAATCTGTCCCCTTTGCTCACCACCACTCTGAACAAGTTGCTGCTGGTCTTTTCGCTTTTTCTCTCTCCTTCCCTAACACACCTTACAGAGCAAAGGGGGGAGGGAGAGAGATCTCTGTCAAGAGATCTCTGTCTCTCTGAGATAGGGGCACATAAGAAAGGGGTAGGGGAGCAAAGCTGCTGTGACTGCCCAGGTGAAAGAGGGTTAGCTTGTGGGACTCAAGGTAGCTCTCAGTGCCGAGAGCCCTGGGCTGCCAAAGTAGGTGGCCCCTGGCTCCCCCCCCCCAACAAATCCTACTGTGGGCCCCACCAAATATGAAATCCTGACTACAGCCTTGCTCTTGAGTGCCATTACCAAACTAGGATGTAAGAAGGATTTTAATCTCTCTCCTCAGTTCTCTAAGCGGGGCCAGCTTTTACCAATATACATTCAAACAACTGGGTGGGACAGCCAGAAAAAAAAAGAAGGAAAGGAAAGAAAAGAAAAGGGGGCTGCTCTGCCAAAATGTCAAAAAGAAGATAAGGGTAAACCCTGTTAGGGAAGGCAAAGTCGTCAATGCGACAATGCCTTCCCCCACACAAACACAAGTCTTCACATCTCTAGCCGCACCAGATTTTTTTTTCTGGACAGATTCTAGAGAATCTCCTCTTCAACTACTGTCTGAAGCCTGTACCCACTGCACTCACATGGCTAAATCCCAAGCAATCCATGGGGGCAATCCTAGATCTTGCAGAGTATTCATTTGGCTAGTTAATGGAGGGAACGTGCATGACAGTAAGACAAGATTCCCTACTCCAAGGAGTTTACAAGGGGAAAGTCTGTGGCTCAGAGGTAGAGCCTCTGCTTGGCATGCAGAAGGTCCCAAGTTCAATTCCCAGTGTCTCCAGTTAAAAGGATCAGGTAAGAGGTAATGTGGAAGACCTCCACCTGAGACCCTGGAGAACTGCTGTCAATCTGAGTAGACAGCAATGACCCTGAGTAACTGATGGTCTGACTCCGTATAAGGCAGCTTTGGGTGTTCAAAAACTGGGCAGAAAGGAAACAACAAAGAAAGAGGAGGGAAGAGTGACAAGCATTCATTTCAGTTATACCTGCTATGGCTTGTACACGCATGCTGAAGAATAAATAGATTAGAGTGATAACATGATGGAAGAATATGCTGCAGATGGTAGATTCCATCTCAGAATGTTTCATGTAAGACACCCTCTATGCAAAGACAGAACCGATACAGCAGAGCAAAAGGTCCCACTCTTACTTGCTTTTCTAACGCCAGAGAGCTCTTAATGTAACAGATGCCTCCACAACTTGAAGAAGAATTGCAGATTTATACCCCGCCCTTCTCTCTGAATCTCAGAGTCTCAGAGTGGCTCACAATCTCCTTTCTCTTCCTCCCCCACAACAGACATCCTGTGAGGTGGGTGGGGCCAGAGACCTCTCACAGAATCTGCCCTTTCAAGGACAGCTCTGAGAGAGCTATGGCTAACCCAAGGCCATTCCAGCAGCTGCAAGTGGAGGAATGGGGAATGAAACCCGGTTCTCCCAGATAAGAGTCCGCGCACTTAACCACTACACCAAACTGGCTCTCTCTAATCCTCCTGTCCACCTCACCACTTTGTTCTCCTGCATGAGTGAACCAGGCCTTTGTGATGCTGGACAGGCAGAAGAATTTACCAGTGCAGCTTTGTGTCTTATTGAACTTGGGCTCTTACCGATGCAATGCAGCTACATGTGCAGAATTAGGATGCCAGTCCAATGTCTGCCCAGGCTACAGATCTCTGGCATGCTAGAGATCACGCTTGGATGGATGGGAGCCCAGCTCTAATGTCGTACTGGATGCATACAAAGCCACATAGTTCCGTTCGTGTTCCTCACCAATGTCCCATTTAAATCAGTTCTTGGTTTCAGTTGAGGAAGGGAATAATAACCATTCCGTCCTAAACAGAGTTACATCCTTGTACATCCTTTGAAGTCAGTGGGCGGGGAAGCTTGTAACTCTGTTTAGGATTGCACTGCAAGTTATTGAACTTTCTGCCAAGTACCTTAGCGGCGATAGACATCAACCTCAAAGGTTAAAGACTTGGCTATACCTGTTCGAGAGGGGAAGATATACCCTGAATTGCACAGCCAATCATCCCCTTCAAGAGCTCTTCCATTGCAATCCTGTGTTCAGTTACCCCAGTTTAAGCCCACAGATTTTAATTGGGTTCAATTGAAGTCACTGCCCAGGGTTGCCCTGCTCCTGTTGTAGGCTTCTGTTGTGTTAAAACTACACATCAGTATGCACAAGCGGGAAACACCGAGCAAGAGAATATCATGGCAATGCTGAACGAATCTCATTCTTGGACTCAGAAAAGATGCATTACGTGACACAGCTAATACAGCGCCACATGTCAAAGAGATCTTTCAGACTTAATAAGCGTGGCCTTCTCTCAATAATCTAAGAATCACAAAGCAATCAGACAATGGGCTGCCTTTCTGGAAATTGTCTTGGGCCCATCGTTCGCAAACGGTTCCAAATTACAAATGTTAAATGGTGACTATTTATCATCTTTTGAGTCATCCTTGTTATTCTCAGCTCTGTTTTATTGGGAAGATTTTGTATATGTTGTCATGAAGCCGCCGAGAAGCCGTAAATCTTCCCCAGGCGATTCTAATTGTTGACTTCTCGGGCAATTGTTCTTTAAAAGGCTTTGAAAACTTGGAGGTGGAACAAACCCCCCAGAGAAACTTGAGTAGACAATGCGAGAAGCGCCAAGCTTTAGATCCTTGTTGTCCACAGGGCCTTTTTTTTTTTTTGTAGCAGGAGCTCCTTCGCCTATTAGACCACACCCTCTTGATGTAGCCAATCCTCCAAGTGCTTACAGGGCTCTTCTTACAGGGCCTGCTATAAGCTCTTGGAGGATTGGCTACATCACAGGGGGTGTGGCCTAATGTACAAAAGAGTTCCTGCTACAAAAAAAAGCCCTGGGTGTCCATCTTGATCACTGCGATCTGGAGAGAACTTAGCTATTCACACTGAGCTAAATTTTATTCCCTCGTACCTCTCCTGTGTATGAAGTAAGACTCACTGGTTTTAGTAGAGAAAAACAAGGCAGGGTAAACTGGAATTTCCTGAGCCACGCTACTTAAGAGAGCCTTGGCTTAAGAGAGCCAGTTTGGTGTAGTGGTTAAGTGCGCGGACTCTTATCTGGGAGAACCGGGTTTGATTCCCCACTCCTCCACTTGCACCTGCTGGAATGGCCTTGGGTCAGCCATAGCTCTGGCAGAGGTTGTCCTTGAAAGGGCAGCTGCTGTGAGAGCCCTCTCCAGCCCCACCCACCTCACAGGGTGTCTGTTGTGGGGGAGGAAGGAAAAGGAGATTGTAAGCCGCTCTGAGACTTTTCGGAGTGGAGGGCGGGATATAAATCCAATATCTTCTTCTTCTTAATGTGAAACCTGAAGCAAACATAGGGCTTCGTCCTTGCTTGAGGCCCAATGTAAAATGATGTATGCTGCGGGTGGGGTGGGGGTATGCCTATATGTTTAGCTTTGATTTTAAATGCATAAAAATAACTGTCAAGCCCTGTTATTTTGGCTAATCTTAGCAGGCCGGGTAGTTGCCCACGGCTCTGACCAGTCTCCATTATTTACAACTTAGGAGACACGCAGGCACTACCATCTGGCAGCAGAATTTTTATGATACCGAAAGGGCCTGCTGTGTCTCAAGAAGAAGAAGATATTGGATTTATATCCTGCCCTCCACTCCGAAGAGTCTCAGAGCAGCTCACAATCTCCTTTACCTTCCTCCCCCACAACAGACACCCTGTGAGGTAGATGAAGATACTGGATTTATATCCCGCCCTCCACTCCGAAGAGTCTCAGAGCGGCTCACAATCTCCTTTACCTTCCTCCCCCCCACGACAGACACCCTGTGAGGTAGATGAAGATATTGGATTTATATCCCGCCCTCCACTCCGAAGAGTCTCAGAGCGGCTCACAATCTCCTTTACCTTCCTCCCCCACAACAGACACCCTGTGAGGTAGATGAAGATATTGGATTTATATCCCGCCCTCCACTCCGAAGAGTCTCAGAGCGGCTCACAATCTCCTTTACCTTCCTCCCCCCCAACAGACACCCTGTGAGGTAGATGAAGATATTGGATTTATATCCCGCTCTCCACTCCGAAGAGACTCAGAGCGGCTCACAATCTCCTTTACCTTCCTCCCCCACAACAGACACCCTGTGAGGTGGGTGGGGCTGGAGAGGGCTCTCCCAGCAGCTGCCCTTTCAAGGACAACCTCTGCCAGAGCTATGGCTGACCCAAGGCCACTCCAGCAGGTGCAAGTGGAGGAGTGGGGAATCAAACCCGGTTCTCCCAGATAAGAGTCCGCACACTTAACCACTACGCCAAACTGGCTCTCTCTCTCAAGGATGTACTCCCCCAATTCACAGGCTTGCTTATCTTTTCACAGCCTAGTGTGAAAGTGCTTTTGTAGTAGGAAAGAAAGTTGTTGCTTTAACCTCTGAACCTAAGATTCAAATGAAGCGTCTTTAGTAAAGGTTTATGATACTCTGTATAGCAAGCATGTAACCTTTTGTATCTCAGTAACTCCACTGACTCTGTTAGTGGAGCACCTTTGAATTCCTGAATAAACAAGTTACTTTGAAAGCAGCAAAGGACTTCATTATTGGGAAACTTGGGGCTTGACAATAACCTTTGGGGGGTTTCATTTTTCAGGGTACCCCCCCCCCCTCTAATTTGCAGAACCAGGTATGATTGCCCACTCCTCCTCCCCATGAAGCCTGCTGGGTGACCTTGAGCCAACCCCAGTTCTCTCAGAGCTCTCTCAGTTCAGAGAAAACACAACCGACCTTGATAGATCAACAGTCTGACTGAGTATAAGGCAGCTTCATGCACTCGTATATAAAAGCAGATGATTGGAAGGGAAATTAAAAGGAGAAGGAGGAGAAAAAATGGAAGAAGATATGGAGCAGAAGTGGTTATTAACAAGGTGGAGATGGAACACTATGTCTGGGGCAGTGATGTATTCTTGGTGCTTGGGGAGCAACAGTGGAAGGACTTCTGGAGTTCTGGCCCCACTGGTAGACCTTTTGATGGCAACATGAAGTGTTGGACTGAATGGGCCATTGGCCTCTTGAATGTTCTTACAAGAGAGGACTGGATTTTAAGCCTCACCTACCTCACAAGGTGTCTTTTGTGAGGAGACAAAGGGAATGGGTTGTAAGCTGCTTTGAGTCTCTGTGGGGTAGAGAAAAGGTCTTACTTTTCCTCTGTTGCTGCCTTTTCTCCTTTTTCTTTTAACTTCCCATTGCGAACTTCCAAACACAAGTGCTGGAAGCTGCCCTTATACCTAGTCAGACCACTGATCTATCAACATCAGTCTTGTTTTCTCTGACATACACTCTCTCTCTCTCTCTCGGCTTGGCTTCGCGAACGAAGATTTAAGAAGGGTGCAATAGTCCACGTTTGCTGCAGGCTCGCTGGTGGCTGACAAGACCAATGTGGGACAGGCAGGTCCGGCCACAGCGGCTGCAGGGAAAAGTCTGATTTAGGGTTGGTCCTGTAGCAGTGCGATTCTTCCTCAATCTCCTTTTGTCCTCAAGACCAGCTATGCGTGCGTTCTCAAAGGAAGAGACAGCCTGGTGGATGGTGTGCCTCCATGCTTTGCGATCTGAGGCTAGGTCAGACCACTGGTGATGGTTGATGTGACAGGTGCTAAGGGATTTCTTCAAGGAGTCCTTGTACCTCTTCTTTGGTGCCCCTCTATTTCGATGGCCGGTGGAGAGTTCGCCATACAGGGCAATCTTGGGAAGGCGGTGGTTTTCCATCCTAGAAATATGCCCTGCCCAGCGCAGCTGCGTCTTCAACAGCAGTGCCTCGATGCTGGTAACCTCCGCCCTCTTGAGGACTTCACTATGTATATTATATTAATTTAATTTACATTAGCGGATGATGCAGAGTTGTTTTCTGTTGCCCAAGAAAGTCCAACCAGGATCAGAGTTTTCAACTAAAAATCAGGGAAGACTTCCTGACGGAGTGGTTCCTCAGGAAGTGGTGCGTTCTCTTTTCTTGGAGTTTAGACAGAGGTCAGATGGACATCGGACAGCAGTGCTGATCCTGTGAACTTAGGCAGAACTTGAGAAGGAGGGTAGGAAGGGTTGCATCAGTGCTTAGTTCTCGTGGCCCTTTCTTATACGTCCAAGGAAATGTTGATCTACACTTTGGAAGGGGGGAGTTGGCCGTCTTCTGGGCATGGAGCAGGGGTCACTGGGGATGTATGTGCAGGGGGAAGTTTCCTGCATTGTAGGGAGTTGGACCAGATAATCCTGGAGGTCCCTTCCAACTCTATGATTCTATATATTATAATTTTAAACAACAACTATAGGAATGTAGATTCCCAGGAGGCTACCTCTGAGTTACATGAACGCACATGAAACAGCCTTATCCTGTATCAGTTCATTGACCTGTAAAGTTGAGCAATGTCTACTTTGATAGCAGCAGCTCTCCAGGTGAAGATCTTTCACATCAATTGCGGCTTGATCTTTTACCTGGAGATTTCAGGAACTCAGCCTGGGACCTTCAGCACACAAAACACATGTTCTGTCACTGAGTCACAGCCCTTCCCCTATAGAAAGAACCAGAAAATAGAGATAAAACTCTGCACTGATACATGGAGGGCTATGTAGAAGTAACATCTACACGCCATAGCAACAGACCAAGTCAGTAACTAGGGGTGGAGTCACAGCTGCATGGAATGATTAAAAACAGCTATATTTGTGTGTATTGCAGCTAAAAAGTAAGGAAATGTCCCTATATTTCCTGGCAATCTATATCCTCTGTGTGAGGGGGGAAAAATGATGTGAAAAGAAATAGACTAACTGGGGAGAGAGAAACAGTCACAATTTCCAGTGACAGAAATTTCTTTTTTCTTTATGCTACCTGTCACAGCTGCGAAACAGAACCATGCCAAAGCGATCCTCCTATCCATTCCCAGATTTGGTTTGTGAACTCTGAATGTAAAGTAAATCTCTGTGTACAAAAGGATGTTTTCTGTATGGAACTATCTGAAGTGTGCCACCGGATAAAAGACAAGCAAATTGCAGAGTGCACCCAAGCAGCAGTGGCTTGCGGCGGAACAGTGCCCTATGCCCCTCCGAAAGTGGTGGGAAGCAGCTGCACACCTTCACTGCAGAGCACACTGTGAGGCTGCCCTAGGTCCACCCCCGCGTCTGATGGGCAGCCCCACGGCGTGCTCTGCAGTGCAGACATGCGGCTCCCCCGAGGCATTTTCACCATTATTTCCCTTGCCACAGAGGTCAGCATGGATGGGAAGGCCATTCCAGTGCCCTCCTGGGGCTCTCACCAGTGCCCTTGCCAGGGCTGCACCCCAGGCAGCCACCTAGGCTGCCTAGTAAAAGGGCCGGCCCTGCATCCAAGATCACAGTAGGTAAGGAGATGCTATGGCATAGCGGATAAGAGAATAATCTGTAACTAGAAGAGTCCCACGTTCAAATCTTGTTTCTGGCACAAACTTGCCATGTAGTCCAAATCAGTCCTTTTTTCTCTTGCCTCAGTCCCGTGCAGAATGTGGGGAGAATAAAAGTAGCATGTTTGCTTGAAGAGCTAATTTTCAGCCCAGTAGCACCTTAAAAACCAGCAAGATTTTTTCCCGGGGGAGGGTAATAAGCTTTCCAGAGTCAAAGGTCCTTTCATCAGGTACAAATAGGAATGGAGATCCCTTCATCCTTATATTCCAGCCAGAAGGTGGGAAGGGTGTTGTAGAGAAAGGAGTCAGGATGCAAAAGTACAAAGCAAAATGCTATCCCTTTGATTAGAGCAGGGGAGAAATGCTCAGGGGCAGAAAATTAGCAATTATGTCCCTATTCAGCGGTGGGGGGGGGGGGGAGATGTCCATTGTTCTGAACTTGTAAATGAACTCAAGCTCAGCAATCTCACATTGTAATCTCCCCTTGAAGCTTCTCTGCTTGGAGACGGCCTTTCAATAATGTGATGGATGCCTACCAGTCTGGTGACCTGACTTTTGCTGTGATGTCTTCAAGCCTTGTGAAGAAGATGTGGAAGAAACACATTATTCCCTGAGTTACACTGGTGCCAGTGTGGTTTGCAGATCCAAGGGGGCAGCCATGTTGGTCTGAAGCAGTAGAACAACATGGCTGCAACACTTTAACCTTCCGGAGCATTCAATGGGTGACCTCAACGTAGTTGTTTTACTGCAAAGGAACTTCAAGAACAGAATGGAGAGCGAAACTGCTGAATTACAAATTATTATGAAACTTGGAACACCTCCCCAGGACTGAACAGGGATATTGGGTTATGCTAAACCCACTCTCACTGAGCATAGCTATACATCCACAGTATCGCAATGTATTCCTCTTTTAGAATAGTGTATCAGAATAATATTTTGTATTGACATACTCAAATAAGGAATATTGGCTGTTTATCGTATTACATATACTTAACCCATTTTAACTATATTTTATTGTATTCTTTTTTTTCTAATGGCAAACTAGAATGATGTTTACATGTCAAAAAGAAAACTAGGTGCACAAGAACATCACTGTCCAATGTTTTTTCTCTTCTAGCTGTACTGACATACCCAAATAAGGCATATACATATACTAAACCCATCTTCCATGATATTTTAATGTATTTTTGTTCTAATGGCAAACTATATGTATGTTACATGTTAAAAGGCAAATTAGTTGGATGGGAAAAAACACTGAGAAAGAAATGCCTTCATTTTGACCCAGGCTTACAAACAATAGAGTGATTAACAGACATTCTCACCTTTTGACATGTTACTGTTTTATTGGTTTCTCATGCTCATGCTACCCAGATCAAAGGTTTGCTCAATTTGTTAATTTTACGATTCTGTCATTGGACTTTTAAATTTGTACCATTTTGCATCCTAAACCACTGCCTACCAGCTCTATGTAGCTCTGCTCACTGTACCTGATTCCTCGTCTGAAGAAGTGTGCGTGCACACAAAAGCTTACGTTCTGAATAAAACTTTGTGAGGTTTGCAGTCAGTCTTTTTATATTGGAAGAAGCATTCCATTGGGAATGATTCTGCTTTTTATAGTGAGGTGCAAGTAAGCTTAGAGCTGGCCACACAGATAGCTCCTTTGACCAGATTTTGTCTTGCCTCTCTTTGTTACACCCCCCTCCACTGTCTCTATATAAAACCAGGCCCAATGGTTACATACTTCATGCATCCAAAGAAGCGAGTCACAAAGCTTATGCTGAAATAGTTGTTACTCTTTGAAGTGCTGCTTGTATAATTTTTACTACAATACAGTAACAAGGCAACCCTTTTCTGATTTATCAATTTGCATCTCCTCCATCCATTATTTATGCACACTGAGAAACCATGATAATGTTAATGAGATTTTGTGTATGATAGCATCAATGCATCTTGTAGTGCCTTGTTTTACTGAGGTGCATATTGGGTAAACCACTGCCCTCAACCCGTTTTTATACAGCCACAAGTATGATCCCATCGAGACAGCAGTATTTTATCACTATTTGCATGCATGTTGGTAGGAGGCATGAAGAAACTGAAAACTGTGGGAAACCGCTCACCAAAACTCCACCGAAAACCGGAAATGAAAAAGCACAGAATGATGGATGACTTCCTGATCCATCGTTTTCACTTGGAGGGTAAGACGGAGAGAATTCAGGACAATTCCAAAACCCAGAGAGAAACGCGGATGGGAAAATTTTCAGAAACATCCCTACTTTTTTTTTCTCATTTTAATGCAGTTTACAAACAGCCTAACTACAATCTTGATCTTTTTGCATGCATAGAAAGGTGCAAGTGTGTAAAAATCAGCATGTAATGCTTTTTCAGGTACCAGGGTTTGGGTTGGATTTATTTATTTATTTATTTTGTGGATTTCTAGTCCGCCCTTTCCCAAGTCAGGCTCAGAGCAGATTACAACATAATAAAACAATTAAATCATGCAATAAAACAGCTAAAATTAAACCATTAAAACCCTTTAAATGAAATAAAATAAAGCAGCATCAGTGATATGAACATAATTCACAAATTAAAACACAGGATGCGGTCAGTGCAGGGAGGCCAATGAGATGGTGTGAGGACGCCCGCCTGCCTCAGCCAAAAGCCTGGTGGAACAGCTCTGTTTTACAGGCCCTCCAGAATGGCAATAGATCCTGTAGGGCCCGTATCTCCTTGGGGAGCTGATTCCACCAGGTTGGGGCCAGGGTCAAAAAGGCCCTGGCCCTGGTTGAGGCAAGTCGGATGTCCTTTGGGCCAAAGATAGTCAGAAGATGTTGGTTAGCCGATTGTAGAGGCTCTGGGGCTCAGGATGCAGCCAACCTTTTAAGACAACCTGCCCCAGTTACTCTACTTTCTACTTTTTGAAGCTTTTGAATCCTTGTTCTTTTACCTGGTCTGTAACTGTAAATAAACTGACTGACTGATATAGACCCCTCCCACATGGCTTTTGTCCATGCAGATCCCAAAGATCCTCAGCATAGCTTTTGGGGCTTTTTTGCTGGTCAAAGAGAATCCTTGTTTCCTGTGCTTTCTTTGTGGAAAAAGCTCAGCAGGAGCTCATTTGCATTTTAGGCCACGCTACTTGGCCTGGGAGCTCGTGGCTGCCACAGAGTGGGTTGGGCCACCCAGAACCCTGGCCAGGCCAGGCTGAGCTCTGTTCCTGTGGGCTCCGGCAGAAAAAAAAAAAAGCCATGCTTTTCTTGTTCATTAACTAAAATCTGACTGGATCTGGCTCTAACGTTATAATGCTAGATTCAAATCCAGTGGCATCTTAGACATCAGTAATAATAATAATAATAATAATAATAATAATAATAATAATAATAATAATAATAAATTTTATTTATATCCCGCCCTCCCCGCCTAGGCAGGCTCAGGGCGGCTAACAACATTCAGATAAAACATTATACAATAAATACAGTAATTTTAAAACAGCATTAAAAGTTATACAGTAGTTTAAATCAATAATATCTTAAAAACCATTCCAGTTTATATAATATAACAACACAATGATGTTCCTGGCGCTATTCTGTCCGTTTACATAATGACAAAAATCATTATATAGAGTCACTTTGATGGATCATCAGTTCGGCCATCCTTTGTCAGCAGTCTGCGAAGGCCTGCCTAAAGAGGATGGTCTTGCAGGCCCTGCGGAATTGGTCCAGGCTCCGCAGGGCCCGCACCTCTTCCGGGAGCTGGTTCCACAGGCACAGAGCTGCAACGGAGAAGGCCCGTGCGCGAGTGTTTTGCAATTTCGCCTCCTTTGGCCCAGGGATAGTCAGCTTGTTCTTCCCTGCTGACCTCAATGCTCTTTGGGGCTCGTATGGGGAGAGACGGTCCTTCAGGTAGGCAGGTCCTCGACCATATAGGGCTTTAAAGGTAATAACCAGCACTTTATAGCGAACCCGGTATGTAACTGGCAGCCAGTGCAGCTTGCGTAGCCTCGGCTGTATGTGCTCCCATTTTGGGAGTCCTAGTAACAGCCTGGCCGCTGCGTTCTGCACTAGCTGCAGCTTCCGGGTTTGACACAGAGGCAGCCCCATGTAGAGGGCATTACAGTAGTCCAATCTTGAGGTGACCGTCCCATGGATCACTGTTGCCAGGTCCCGGCGCTCCAGGAAAGGGGCCAACTGCCTAGCCCGTTATGGGAAATTTGAGCTTCCAAGAGTCAATGCTCCCTTTGTCGGATATATCTAATGAAGGTCTCTGATGCAGGGGCCTTTCACTCTTAAAAGCTCATGGTCCAAAAAATATTGCTGGTTCCTAAGGTGCCACTGGTCTCGAATCTAGCTGTTCCACTGCAAGCCAGCATGGCTACCCTCTGAAACCACCTTACGTTATACTTCACACAAAATCTAAGCCCAATAAGACCTTAAAAGACTAACAAAATCCCCCTGGATATAAGCTTTTGTGGCCCTTTCCACACTTGGATCTCCAGCCAGGTTTTCTCTGAGTTCGAATGTCATTCATTTACCTTGCAGGAAAACCCTGGGCAAAACAGTATCCCTATATCCCAGGACAAGACGTGAAGCAAAACTTAGGTGAAGTCAGTGTAAAAGGGAAACAAACAAAAAAACCCACCCTGAGATTAAAAAAAAAAGTGGTAAAGTTGAATTTAGTGTGGAAACGGAAGGAAAAGACATCGAAACAGGGGTGAACTTGAGTGCAGTATGGAATGTCAGTTTGAGCCGGGGACAGGTTGAACCAGGATTAGAGTATAGTGTGGAAAGTTTGAGTCCAGTGGCACCTTTAAGGTGAACCAAGTCTTATTCTGGCCATAAGCTTTCATGTGCACGCTCACTGCATCAGCTGTACCCTGAGAAATCGTGCTGGACTTACAAGAGGCTGCTGGACTCGATGTTCTGCTAAGTTTCCAAGGCAGTTCATGATCAGGGCCAAGCAACCACCACAAAATCAAGGATTAAAAATCTAAGACATAAAAATGTCAAAAGATAACATCTTAACTGGAAGCAGCAAATCAGCAGCACTACCATCCATATCAGATTTTATATGAATCCAGACAAATCCCTCCCTGTAGGAAGAGAATAATAGGGTAGAACATTTCTTAGGGTTGGTGCAAGAGGACATTGGGTGTTACTGAAAGAGCTGCATTGTTTGGGTCTTTTGTTTGTTTGGAAAGAGGGGTCTGGCCAACAGGCTTATAATAATGAAGAAGAAGGTGAAGAAGATATTGGATTTAAATCCCGCCCTCCACTCCGAAGAGTCTCAGAGCGGCTCACAATCTCCTTTCCCTTCCCCCACCCCATAGCAGACACCCTGTGAGGTAGATGAAGATATTGGATTTATATCCTGCCCTCCACTCCGAAGAGTCTCAGAGCGGCTCACAATCTCCTTTCCCTTCCTCCCCCACAACAGACACCCTGTGAGGTGGGTGGGGCTGAAGAGGGCTCTCACAGCAGCTGCCCTTTCAAGCACAACCTCTGCCAGGGCTATGGCTGACCCAAGGCCATTCCAGCAGGTGCAAGTGGAGGAGTGGGGAATCGAACCCGGTTCTCCCAGATAAGAGTCCGCACACTTAACCACTACACCAAACTGGCTCTCCAGTAATGAGAGTGTGGAGTGAATGGCTAGAAATAATAATAATAATAATAATAATAATAATAATAATAATAATAATAATAATAATAATAATAATAATAATAATAATAATAATAATAATAATAATATTGTATTGTTGTAATAATAATAAAAATTGTATTGTTGTTGTTGTTGTTGTTGTTTTCTGCCCATTCCCCCACGGGGGCTCAGAGCAGAGTACATCAAATATACAATAATAAAACAAACAATCAAAACAGCTAAAATCATAATAAAATCAGTTGCAGCATTAAGCTCAGAGTCTAATCAGCACTTTACATACCATATATTATGACGTTACATAACCCACTGGCCCCTGTAAGGAACAAACAGTTCAAATAATGATGAAATAGCAATGCTATATTAATAGCATAATTTTTTCGGCACTGATGATGGTACAGCAGAGGAGGCCAATGGATCTAACAAATGGATGCCCGCTGCCTCATCCAAAAGCCTGGCAGAATAGCGCTGTTTTACAGGCCCTACAAAAGGCTAACAAGCCAGGTAGGGCCCGGATCGCCATAGGGAGCTGATTCCACCAGGTCAGGGCCAGGACCAAAAAAGCCCTGGTAGAGGCAAGACAGGCATCTCTTGGGCCGGGGATGGTCAAAAGATCTTGGGAGGCCGAACAAAGTGACCTCTGGGGCATATATGGGGAGAGACAGTTCAGCGGGTATGTTGATCCCAGGCCGCGCAAGGCTTTAAAAGTCAAAACTAAGACCTTGAAATGGACCCGGTACTCTACAGGCAGTCAGTATAGACTGCGGTGCGTCGGCCGTATGCTCACCCGTACAGGTGATGCAGTCCTTGTGTTAATGAAACTTAGTGTGACTCAATAAAATTGGTTGGCAACAAGACAGACCAAGAAAAAGATTCCTTCATGTGACATACAATTAACTTGTGGAAGCCAACACTGCAAGGTGCTCTGGAGACCACTGACACAGAAGACTTTAAAACGAAGACAATAAGAATGTTGTAACAATGTACAAAAAAGGGGGGGGAGCTCCTTTGCATATTAGGCCACACACCCCTGATGTAGCCAGTTCTCCAAGAGCTTACAAGGCTCTTTTTTGTAAGCTCTTGGAGGAATGGCTACAACAGGGAGGTGTGGCCTAATATGCAAAGGAGCTCCTGCTGGAATTCCACCCCTGATACCAAGTCCCACCTAGAGGCTGGCATCCCTAGATACCACAAACTAAGGTCATTTCTAGTACCTTGGACCATCTGCGTGCAACCTCTGTTTTCACTTGACTTAATTGGAGAGAGATTAATGGTACAACTCTAATAGAGTATACCTTTACAGTGTTTCCTCTAGGCTGAGTTAGTGTGAGCTAGCTCACAGATAAGAGAACATAAGAGAAGTCATGTTGGATCAGGCCAATGACCCATCCAGTCCAACAGTCTCTGTCACACAGTGACCAAAAAACCAGGCACCATCAGGAGGTCCATCCTTGAGGCCAGAACACTAGAAGCCCTCCCACTGTGCCCCCCATACAGATTTTTAGCCTTCCGCTCACACATTTTTGCCTTCGTTCAGGAAGGATGGCCCCAGGGCACAATAATTTATGCAGTAGCTCACAACTTTAATGCCAGTAGCTCACAATTTTAATACCAGGAGCTCATAAAGTAGAATTTTTGGTCGCAAGACTCTGCAGCTTAGAGGGTGACCCTTCTAAATCCATGGACAGAAGGGAGTAACTCTGTTTAGGATTGCCCCATAAGTATGGTGAAACCCATCTCCTCAACCCAGCTGTCAGGTCCTCTGAGTGCTCCCTGAGTGAATCCTTCATAGCAGCGATTTTAGTTCAATTCCAATTTTAGTATATGAGTTGCCAAAGTGAGCACCGGTAGCGATATGATTAAATTTTTTAACTGAAACATAGAAATAAAAGGACAGGCCCCCGTTCTTTTCAATCAACTTGGCATCGGAGATCCAGGAAGAAATAGTTAAGCTAGAAGAGCTGCTTCCCCCCCCCCAAAAAAAATACTGTGATAAATGGAGATGACTGCGCACTGTGACAGAGAGGCATCATCTGTTAAATAATCTCTGAAATAATCAAACCCTTTCGAGGGCGCGTTGCATCCTGCTACTGAGCAGCTGCTGAAAAGTATCCATTCGGATCGCTTTTCAAAGCAATCCCTTTCTAAACACCTGCCTCATGTTCCCTTCTTGTTGTTAGCACTTACCTGAGAGCAGCAGAAGAGGCCCGCTGGATCAGGTAAAAAGGCGATCCAACAACCTGTCCCTGACGTCTGATAGCGAGGGGTGAATGGATTTGCAGCATTCCTTTCATGGTTCCAGACATTCTCTTTGTCCGGCGTTTTGCCCCAACTTAATTTCAATCAAATGAAGAGAATGGCTAGAATGAATTCTTTTTTTTCCCCCCATTACCTCCTGTGTTACCAATGCACAGGGGTCATTTCGTAGAGAAAGAGGTGCCAGAGCTCATTAGCACAACTCAGTTGTTCTTGAAAGAGCAGCTGCTGTGAGAGCTTTCTCAGCCCCACCCACCTCACAGGGGGGTCTGTTGTGGGGGAAGGGGATAAAGGAGATTGCAAGCCGCTCTGATTCAGAGAGAAGGGCGGGGTATAAATCTGCAGTCTTCTTCTTCTTTTGCATATGCCACACACCCCTGACATCACCCCTAAGCTCAGCATCTACCTTAAAATGCTTCTTGAATTATAATTGTCATAATAAAACTGTAAAGGTCAAGGTAGTCCCCTGTGCAAGCACCAGTCATTTCCGACTCCGGGGTGACGTTGCTTTCACAACGTTTTCACGGCAGACTTTTTATGGGGTGGTTTGCCATTGCCTTCCCCAGTCATCTACGCTTTCCCCCCACCAAGCTGGGGACTCATTTGACCGACCTCGGAAGGATGGAAGGCTGAGTCAACCTCGAGCCGGCTACCTGAACCAGCTTCCGCTGGGATCGAACGCAGGTCGTGAGCAGAGGGCTCCGACTGCAGTACTGCAGCTTTACCACCGTACTCCCATCGTATTTATAAAATGACTTTCTCCTATGTGGCCAGAGTGGCATGAGGAAGATTTCCATCAGTCTGCTTTATCTGTTTTGGTTATTTCCCCATTTTTGTGCGGTAGGCTTGCCAATCCCCAGGTCCCAGCGGAGGTTCTTCCACTTTCCCAGGCTCCTTCCCACCACAAATCAGCTGGCCGGCGGGGGGAAGCCCCGCTTCCAGAGGACAATGTGCCTTTCACCTCCAGAGGCTTCAGTCTCCGATTGAAAGGCTTCCTCTTGGGATGGGGTGTCTGTGTTACTTTGAAGAAGTTGGCAGCAATTTGTGAGTAGAGAGGCCACTCCCTCGCTTCAGAGTCACCAGAAACTGGGGTGGGGGGGGAATGTCTGCTGGGCACTTCATTATTCCCTATGTGGAGATCAATTCTCATAGGGTATAATGGGGAATTGATCTGGAGGTTTCAGGGGCTCTGGGGGAGCTGTTTCTTGAGGTAGAGTCACCAATTTTCAGTATAGTATCTAGTGCCTCTCCCCAAAGTACCCCCCAAGTTTCAAAACGATTGGATGAGGGAGTCCAATTCTATGAGCGCAAAAGAAGGTGCCCCTATCCTTCATTATTTCCTATGGAAGGAAGACATTATAAAAGGTGTGCTGTCCCTTTAAATGTGATGGCCAGAACTCCCTTGGAGTTCAATTATGCTTGTCACACCCTTGTTCCTGGCTCCACCCCTAATGTCTCCTGGCTCCACCCCCAAAGTCCCCAGATATTTCTTGAATTGGACTTGGCAACCCTATTGTGGGGGAAAATATTGGAAAGTTTGTCAAATCTTAGAGTTCAGCAAAATTCTCACAGGGAATTTGAACAATGGAGCCCAGAAGCAAGTATCGGATGGGGTTAAGAAAGAAAGAGCACAATGAAGTTTAGAGGTTCTAGAGCTCCGCTCCTGTGAGTTCCTGCCCAAAATGAGGCCTGCCAATGGACACGTGAGCACAGACAAACCACTGAGAAAGAGTTGTGCTAAGCTGTTTGCACAAATGGTTGCATCAGGATCCTCCCCCCTCCCCTCCCAGTGTTTTACTAGTGCAGATTGGTGCTCCTGTGCACTGGTAAAAGCACCACACACCCCAAAAGAATCTTGGCGCAACCAACTGTGCGATCTGAATCCAAATTGCTCATTTACAGTAGCTACTTATTTTTAAGCACAATGCCGATGTAGAAGAGAAGAAAGAACCAAGTGGGAGCAAGCATAAAACTCTGTGTAGGAAAGCCAGATAATAATAATAATAATAATAATAATAATAATAATAATAATAATAATAATAATAATAATAATAATAATAATAATAATAATAATAATAATAATAATAATAATAATAATAAATGACGACGATGATTGTTTTGTTGTTGTTGTTGTTGACAGGGGTCTTTTTGTAGAAAAATAGGTGGTGGAGCTCATCCAGGGATTGTTATGCAGCTGCACCTTCTATTCAATGGACAAGGAGGTGGAACTCTCAGAAGGAGGAGGTGGAACTCTCAGAAAGGTTCAGAAGCTGTGCTCCTGTGAGTGCCTGCTGAATATGAGGCATCATCATCATCAACATCATCATCATCATCATCATCATCATCATCATCATTATTATTATTATTATTATTATTATTATTATTATTATTATTATTATTATTATTAAATGCACTGGGTTCCATATTGGAAACACAACCAGCTAATTTGAAACTCCAGAATCCAGGAGGAAACTCAGATTTCAGTGGATTTCAGAGCCGTCCCTCTAGCTAACCAAAGGCTTCTGGGAAGAACCGCAAGTTCTATCTGCTCTCTGATAACTAAGCAGAAATATGACCTGTTCCTTTCCTCAATTACTTTCCGGCCAACTGATGTCACCTCATCCCTGCGCACACAGGTAATGACTGCTGTGGCTACAATCAACATTAGCCCCAGAATTCAGAGAGCAGATCCATTAAGTCCTCCTTTATTGCTGAGAGACCCAGCATAACGATAAGGCGAGTAGGATCAGCATCTCAGGAATTAGACCTGAAGCCTGAAGAAGCTGCTGTGCTTCCTCCGCAACTATAATACTCGTGTTCAGAGAAGTATGCGCACTGTGATGCAACACAGTGGGTTTTAGCCTGAGTTCTACATGTGGGAAATACAGTAGCTATCCAATTTTACACTTATCTTACCTACCCTTACTACCTCTTTTTAAAAGTTGCTTAATGCTGCAATAAGGCCTCATCCTCTTCTAACTTTTTTGCCCAGACCCTTGCTTTCTTCCGAAGAGCACTCTTCATCTTTCTAAATAAGCATATCCCTTTTTAAATCCTGATTGCCGTGCAGTTTTTCTCCTTCTCCGTCAGACAATCCATTTCATGTTCTTTCTCCTCTGTCTTCTGCTATAGTCACTAGTGTAGCTCCTTTTAAAAGGGGAATTACACCAATTCCGGGACCACCAATAGTCCCTGTTGGCCATTGTTCTCTCTAAGCTGCAGAGTCTTGTGAGCAAAAATTCTATTTTGTGAGCTACTGGTATTAAACCTGTGAGCTACTGGCATTAAAGCTGTGAGCTACTGCATAAATTAGTGTGCTCTGGGGTCATCCTTCCTGAGCTAAGACAAAAATGTGTGAGCTGGAAGCTAAAAATCTGTGAGCTAGCTCATGCTAACTCAACTTAGAGGGAACACTGCTAGGGGTCAATGTTCCCTCTAAGCTGCAGAGTCTTGTGAGCAAAAATTCTACTTTGTGAGCTCCTGGCATTAAAGCTGTGGGCTATTGGCATTAAAATTGTGAGCTACTGCATAAATTAGTGTGCTCTGGGATCAATTTTCCTGAGCTAAGACAAAAATGTGTGAGCTGGAGACTAAAAATCTGTGAGCTAGCATTAAAGCTGTGAGTTAACTCAGCTTAGAGGGAACACTGCTGATGGCTAAAGGGAATCTCCATGCTCAAAGAAGGATTTCACATGCCACAGAAAACAGGATGCTGGGTTGGATGGATATCTGATCTGATCCAGCAGGGCTCGTATATCGCTTACTTGCTGCATACAAAATCTTATCCCACCCCACATATTCTCATGAAACTCCTTCCTTGAATTTGGGTTGCCAGCCTCCAGGTGGTTTGAGATGTTTTCTCTGCAGTTGCCAACCTCCAGGTGGTTGAGACGTTTTCTCTGCAGTAGACATTTTGTGCTTGATGTCAGTGTCAATATAACTGGAGTGATGTATGAACTTGTGGACAATTTACCATTCCCTTCATGAGGAAGGTTGACTGAAATGTCCTGACCAGCTAGCGAGTAACATTGGAGGTGGTTTTGGGGTGTCCATGATTCTGAATATTTAGAGCCAAACAACGCAGCACAAACACTTTATTGGATTGGACAACTTTATGGGACTGGACATTTTTCAATATAGGAATTCAGTATATCTTGAGACTTCGATCGACATTTTGGAATTATTGTACTGTATGAACATTGATTAATATATTATGAAAACTTGTTAGTTAATCGACCAGTGGCTGGAGATCTCCTACGATTACAACTGATCTTCAGATGTCAGAGATCAGATCACCTGGAGATAACAGCCTTTGGGAAGGTGGACTCTATGGCAACAGAGCCCTGTGGTGCAGAGTGGTAAAGCTGCAGTACTGCAGTCCGAGCTCTCTGCTCACGACCTGAGTTTGATCCCGGCAGAAGCTGGTTCAGGTAGCCGGCTCCAGGTTGACTCAGCCTTCCATCCTTCCGAGGTCGGTAAAATGAGTCCCCAGCTTGCTGGGGGGGAAATGTAGATGACTGGAGAAGGCAACTGAGTCCCCAGCTTGCTGGGGGGGAAATGTAGATGACTGGGGAAGGCAATGACAAACCACCCCGTAAAAAAGTCTGCCGTGAAAACATTGTGAAGCCACGTCACCCCAAAGTCTGAAATGACTGGTGCTTGCACAGGGGACTACCTTTACCTTTTCGCTCTATGGCAGGGGGCCCCAACCCCTGGGCCGTGGACTGGTACTGGTCCATGGCCTCTTAGCATAATTAGTATAATTATTTCATTATATATTTCAATATAGTAATAAGAAGACGACGACACTGGATTTCTATCCTACCCTCCTCTCCAAATTTCAGAGTCTCAGAGAGGTTCACAATCTCCTTTACCTTCCTCTCCCACAACAGACCCCCTGTGAGGTGGGTGGGGCTGAGAGAGCTCTCCCAGAAGCTGTCCTTTCAAGGACAGCTCCTATGAGAGCTATGGCTGACCCAAGGCCATTGCAGCAGCTGCAAGCGGGGGAGTGGGAAATCAAACCCAGTTCTCCCAGATAAGAGTCCGCACACTTAACCACCATGCCAAACTAATAAAGTGCACAATTGTGTCATCCCAAAACCATTGCCTGCCCCCAGACCCTGGAAAAATTGTCTTCCACAAAACCAGTTCCTGGTGCCAAAAAGGTTGGGGATCACTGCTCTATGGGATTATCCCCCATTGAAGTGCCCCCTTTTCCCAAACCCTGCCCTTTTCAGGCTCCACTCCCCAAAATGTCCAGGTATTTCCCAACCTGGCCAATCTACCTTGAGCCATCCTTTCATTTCGACCGTTGTCCCATCTCCTCTAACCTCTATCTTCAGTTTTTAGATATCTCTACCAGCAACAGCCATCTCTACAAAGGGATGGAATAAAACAACCGCCTACCAAAAACAATGAGGGTTTTTCTTACAGTATGCTTACATTCATATCCATGTAGGTACCCCGAAACAGGAAAAGGTAAACCAACATTCACAAGTAGGTCAAATTGTCCTACAGAAAATGCATTACTCTGGACTGAACATTTTGGAAGAAGATGAAATTGAATCTTAGGGGCTTTCCTCCATCCACTTAAAGGAAGCAGATTTCCCTCCCTCCCCTTCCCTAGAAAGACACAGTCAGCTGGACAGGAAGTGAATCATAAAGCTGTAATGATGATGAGTTTTTCTTCCTGGCTTTTGTAAGCCGAAACAGCTCCAGAAAACTGGCTACTGTTTTCACTCTAACGCATCGTAGAATGTACAGCTGCTGAAATTGTACTACACCTGTAACTTTCCAGGGCTGGGGTTTTGGTTTAATGGAAGTTCCATCTTCCATGCTTCTCGGATTTGTAATCAAGTCCCTGATTTAGTTAGAACTGGGTGGCAAACATCCCGCAATCTTATGCATGCATATTTGTTGATGAGAGAAGTGGCCACAGAAGAGACGCAAACACTGCCTTGCTCGCTGGAGTGAGCGCAATCATTTGTTTTTCGGCATCTAGAATGCTTTTTTTTTTTTTTGTATTCATGGTTTATGTATTATTGAAGACATAAAAATTGATATTCCATTGTAAATGCTGATATGTTTCACAGTTCAACAGAAATGGATGTTGCCTTGAACTTGTGGTATTTACCTGCCCAGAAGTAAAAGACTCCCTGTCTTTCTCCCTTTGCATATGTGGGGGCTGGTAGAATTTATCTGACAAATTTGATGCAGCAGGAAAAGCTACTCCTGGCAATTTTAAAGGAGGGGAGGGCAAGGACCATAATAGGTAATAATAACAACTCAGGTAACACATGAATATCCTGAATTACTATATGCCATGAATAATGTAGGTCAGATGTCAGGAGTTTAGAATAATGTCACCTTGGCCTCCGCCACAGTGGTATATTTTCTCCAATTTATATGGCAAGAGAACACACTGGTATTCAGAAAAAGCATTCCACTAGGGTGAAAGCCATTCTTTGGAGATTGTATACGACTTGTCAGTCTTTTAAAAATATTCTTCCTATACACACACACACATATTACCTAGGTTTCTTTAGCAGGAGTAGACTTTTTTAAAAAAACAACAACCGTGGCCATGAATGATTCTTGAATATGAGGAAAATCGCACTTAATCTAAAAAGACAGCTACCATCTTTCCAGTTCTGAGGTGATGCCTCGTGTGATTACTTGTAATGTGCCATTGCGGTGCTCACTAATTGTACAGTGTAGACTGAATTTTTAAAAAAAAAATTCCACAGGAGCTCTGGAGGAATTATTTAATCAGTCACTGAAAGTTGCCTAAAGAAAGTTGTAAGAGTTCTTTGAAAAGAGAATCTTAAGACAGAGATAGTTAAATAGTCTACTTTCTTTCAAAATTCACTGCCACAGGAGGTGGTGGCAGCTGCAAGCATAGCCAGCTTCAGGAGGGGACTGGATAAGCATATGGAGCAGAGGTCCATCAGTGGCTCTTAGCCACAGCGTATTGTTGGAACGCTCTTTCTGGGGCAGTGATGCTCTGTATTCTTGGTGCTTGGGAGGGACAGTGGGAGGACTTCTAGAGTCCTGGCCCCACTGAAGGACCTCCTGATGGCACCTGGCTTTTTTGGCCACTGTGTGACCCAGAGTGTTGGATTGGATGGGCCATTGGCCTGATTCAACATGGCTTCTGTTATGTTTTTATATTATTTTATGTTCTTATGTTCAAAATGTTTTGGAATTGGCTTGGCTAGCCTTGAAAACTTCTTTCTCCATGAGTATATCGGACATGTTTTAACGACCACAGGCTAAAAAGATCACAGAGAAACAGTCAAGAAGTTCTTGAAATGAAATTGTGAGGTAGCAGATGCTCATGGTAAGTCTTTTCAAGGAGCACATGAAAACAGAAATGTCCCTGCAATGGCAGCGCTGTACAGACAGGCTTGGATAGGGATTTCCAACCTCCAGGGGAGGCCAAATGTTTGGTCTGGTTTAGAACGGCTGGACTGGTCAGGCCGCTGTCCTTTACCTTCACTTAGCAGAGTGCTCCTTTTGAGATTCAGCGCAGCAGCGTGGCCTAGTCTTAATGGTTACCACACTATCTCACAAATTGCACAGAGGGCCCTTGCTTTAAGTTAAGAAACCAATACTGGTGGATTTGTTCAAAAAAGAAAACCTAACATATAACTGTAGTGGAGAGAAAGAGTGTCTAAACTATTCCAACTAACTGGATGGCTTTGGATTGTAGAAGGCCATCTGGTTAGTTCGTTTCAGCAGGAGAGACACCATGCTGTTCCTCCTGATGCATGCAGGAAAGAAGAACAAAGAGGAGAAGAACAAAGAGGAAGGAAGTTCCCTGAGGTTACATTCTATTGGTTAGAGAGGGTGAGTGACAACAAAACAGAGAGGAAGTGAACCTAGCTATCTACTTGCTAGAGTTGCCAAGTCCAATTCAAGAAATATCTGGGAACTTTGGGGGTGGAGCCAGGAGACTTTGGGGGGTGGAGCCAGGAGTCATTGGGGGCAGAGCCAAGAGCAAGGGTGTGACAAGCATAATTGAACTCCAAGGGAGTTCCGGCCATCACATTTAAAGGGACTGCACATCTTTTTAAATGCCTTCCTTCCATAGGAAAAAATGAAGGATAGGGGCATCTTCTTTTGGGGCTCATAGAATTGGACCCCCTGGTCCAATCTTTTTGAAACTTGGGAGTTATTTTGGGGAGAGGCACTAGATGCTATACTGAAAGTTTGGTGCCTCTATCTCAAAAAACAGCCCCCCCCCCCGAGCCCCCGATACCCGCAGATCGATTCCTCATCGTTCCCTATGGGAATCGTTCATGGAGGTGCATAATGGCTGTGTGGGTGGGGCTTCCTCCTCTGGCCAGCTGGCTGGGGGAGGGGGGAAGCCTGTAAAACCGGGGGATCCCCCTCTGGGACCTGGGGATTGGGAAGCCTACTACTTGCTCTATGGTGTTTGTAGTCTTGGAGGACTGACCAAGATATATCGTCGGTCTCTTCTTCTAACAGTGTTATCCTGGAATTATATTGATCTCTAGACTACAGAGATCAGTTCCCCTGGAGAAAATGGCAGCTTTGGAGGATGGACTCAGAAATATCCCATTCCTGCTGAGCAACCTCCCTTATCTGAATTCCAACATCCTCAGAGACCCCCTCCTCCCAAGTCTTTTGAAATCTCCTTGACCAAAATTGGCCACCCTTTCCTTAGATGATGGACTGTTCCATAAGCAGGCCCAGCTAGGGGTTCTGAATAGCGCGGCAGCAGCCACTTTTGGCTTGAAAGCGGCCGGGCAGTGCTAAAACACCATGCTCTTTGGAGGCTTCTAAGAGGCCTCCAAAGAGCATGGCGGCCGAGCAGCGCTGGGGAAGGGGCAAGGGAAGTAAGGGGGTGCCTGTTGGATTGTAGTAGGCAGCTGCCTACCCCGCTGACTCCCACACGCCGGCCCTGCCCATAAGACTAGGTTCTGATCCATTTCCCCTTCTGCAGTGTTGATTTGTAGACTGTTCACGTCATTGTTGTATTGAAATGATGTCAAGCTTTATCTGTCCTTTGCCAATAAAATGCCATATTGGATGACACGTCTATTATAGTTGGATTCAGTATAAGGCAGCTTCATATGTTTGTGAGTTCTTGGACCTCACCTTGTTCTTGCCATTCACAATCTTTTGGTGTTTGCAGAAGGAACTAATTGTCACAAAAATCAGTGATTCGGTTGTGATCAAAACTATCTAATGACCAGAGGACACGGAGAGAGATCTGATGTGTTAAAGGCAAGAGAGTGGGATTTAGAATGTGTTTCCAAACAACTTCCTATGTCTCCCGTATTTGTCAAATGTGTCTTTTTCTTTTAAAGGCAAAATAGCGCAACAGTGTGTTTAACCATAACGGGAAATCTTGGAACTGCGTATTGTGCAGCAAACGCTAAGGTTGGACAAATACGGTTAAGTTGTTCCCTGTGCAATTTCCAGCTTGAAATGAGTTATTTGTGCAGTGATCAACCTACAGCTGCCTCTCGAATCAAAACGCTTTGTAATGTTCAGCCATTTGAAGCGCTGGAAGCAGGAATGGACAGGCGTTTACGCCATTTGCTGGGAAGCATATTTGATAATGTTGAAGCCTCACAGAAAAGGAACGATGGAGTGGAGGGAGGGTCCCTTAGACTGACATATGCAGAGCACCAAACATCAAAGTCCTTAAAGAACCAGCACCTTGAGTTGGGTTAGGAATTAAAATAATGCATAGATATACAGAATAAAGTAACATTTAAACTTTGATAACGATTAAAAACTATTAAACCAACTCGCACAGTATTTTATGCTTATAATAGATTTTTAAAAAATTAGGACTATCGGGGCTTTTTTTGTGGGGAAAGCCCAGCAGGAACTCATTTGCATATTGGGCCACACACCCTGACACCAAGCCAGGTGGAACTGCATTCCTGCTAAAAAAAAAAAGCCCTGAAGACTATTAATAAAATTTTTAAATCCATGTATTTTTGAGGCAGTTTACATAAGCTCATTTGTTGGGCTTTAACATATTGGGGGGTGGGGGTAGGGGGAAGAATCCAATTTTTCTTTTAAAAAATTCATTTTTTGTACCAAAGAATCTGACTGCATTAATTGTGAGGCTAATTTATCCATAATAATAATGTCCCATATTTTTGAATGCCATTGTCTTACTGTCGATATTTTGTTCGACCTCCAAGTTTGTGCAATTAAGATTTCCGCTGCCATTAGGAGTAGTGGAGTCAGCTCTAATCTAGAGTTTGGGAGAGCCTGTTCAGGCTGGCGGTTCAGAAGGATGGAAACAGGAGTCATTGGGAGTGGATGGTGAATATTTTTTTTCTGTTAGAGAAACAACTCCCCCCCGAAAAGCCAGCAACATTTGCGCATTCCCACCAACAATGTCAAATTGTGCCTTTTTTCATTTGTAAACTGAAGCCTTTTGAAAAGAGCAACAGTCCGGCAGCGCCTTAAAGACTAGCATTTGCATGAAGGTGAGCTGAGATACAAGCAAACTGACTTCCTCCTCTACCTAGAGCAGGGGTGTCAAACTCATTTGTTATGAGACCTTGCTGGGCCGAACCATATTGGGCTGGGCCAGGCAATGTCAGACAGGGCCGTGTACGTACCTATTTAAGATTACGTAGCAGACACATGAACTTAATAAAGTACACAGACAAACACAATTAAAGGCTTTTTTTTAAAAAAAAAAATGCTTGAAACATTAGCACTCATTGGTCTAGGTGCTTTCTTTGTAGCTCTCTCATGGGATCCAGGGAACTGGGCAAAGGAAGCTCTGGCTCTTTCCTTCCTTCCCCAGGGGATGAGGAGGGGGAGAAGCCTTAGCCAATAAAAGGAAGAGAGGCTTGCCTCAGTAGCTCCGCTGTGTGATTGAGAGAGCCTGTCAAAGCAAGCTATCCCTACTCCCTTTCCTCCCCAAGGGAGGAGCCTCAGCCAATGGAGAAAATAGAGGTTTTGCTCTGTAGCATCTGTGTGATTGAGCAAGCTATTATGCAGAAGGAAACAAGAGAAAGGGAGAAGGAAGCGGATGCCAGCCAGTTGCTCAGGGGCCTTATAGGAGCCCTCTGGGGGGCTGATTTGGCCCCAAGGCTGCATGTTAGACACCTCTGGCCTAGAGGGTAAAAAAAATGTTAAAAACTCACAGTGGAGGCTTTGCTCCTTGCTAACCTTCCAGGAGAAATTGCATTTCTTCACAACCACTACCAATACTGGGATGGCGAAATCTGAAATCCATCCATCTCCACCTGATCTGCCTACTCCCTCCACCTCACTTCCCCATCTGTAAAATGAGAATAATCAGCACAGAGCTGAACACGTGAAGCTTGCCTTATACTGAATCAGACCACCAGTCCATCTAGGTTAGTATTGTCTATACAGACTGGCGGCGTCTCTCCAGGGTCTCTGGCCAAGATCTTTCACATCACCTACTGCCAGTGTTCCTTCTAAGCTGAGTTAGTGTGAGCCAGCTCATAGTCTTTTAGCCTGCGGCTCACACATTTTTGTCTTAGCACAGGAAGGATGGGCCCAGAGCAAACTAATTTATGCAGGAGCCAAATTGCTCGCTCACAATTTCAATGCCAGTAGCTCACAAAGTACAATTTTTGCTTACAGGACTTCACAGCTTAGAGGGAGTATTGCCTCTAAGCCAGTTTGGTGTAGCGGTTACATGTGTGGACTCTTATCTGGGAGTACCAGGTTCAGTTCCCCACTTTTCCACTTGCAGCTGCTGGAATTATTTTTAGTCAGCCATAGCTCTCTTAGGAGTTGTCCTTGAAAGGGCAGCTTCTGTGAGAGCTCTCTCAACCCCACCCACCTCACAGGGTGTCTGTTATGAGAGGGAGAAGGTAAAGGAGATTGTGACCACTCTGAGATTCAGAGTATAGGGCGGAATATGAATCCAATATCATCTACTTCTTCTTCCTGGTCTTTTTAAACTGGAAATGCTGGGGACTGAACATTTGACATTTGCCACGCCAAGCAGATGCTCTGCCTCTGAGCCATGGCCCCTCCTCAAATGTCAATGTGTTGGCAAAGACGCTAATGTTTGTCAAACTTTTTTGTTGTTGTTAGGTTAAAAGAGTTTTCATCCATGGCACTGTTGCAGCTGTCTGTACAGGATTTTTCTTTTTTTTAAAAAAAAGAGCATTGGTCATTATTAGCTGCATAATTTGCTGAGGGGGCAATTACGAATCACGCATGCTCACGACCAGTCTTAAGTGAGATTCTCCACATTTCCCATCAGTGGGCAATTTATTTTCAGAATGTTTCTTGCGCACCAGCACAGAGATAGGAAATCGATACGGAGCTGCCGTCCGCTATCCCTCGCTCCGATTGTTTTCAGCATAGACAATGGGAATGAAGACGGGTTGCCCTACTTACTCCCTATAATTTATGTCTTATTTGTAGACCATCATGGGAAGGGCAGGAGATGATTAGAAGTCTAGTAAAAAAAACCCACCAGTGCGACTCGAGGGACTTGTTTTATTGAAAGAGAACTATTTTTTTTTTTCGGTTCTCCGAAGCTACCTGCATCTCAAACCGCAACCTGACAATACCCTTGGTAGGTATTAGCGTAGGCATCAGATTCAACCTTTGTAAAATTGAGGGTCTTGATGCAAGATGCAGTGACGCGAGTAATGAAACACATGTTAAAACAAAATCCCAGGTAATGGTGTTATGATACACTCAGGGCTGGGGAGGTGTTTGCAGCACTGCTTTGTAATTGTCGGTGAGGCTGGCTGTGCCCCAGACAAGATATAATTACCTTGACTTCACATTTTATTAAGGGTCACCATCAGTTCCACTGTCTTCCTGCCTGGGTATGCAGACTCTCTAAAAAATATTTAAATAGCAAGGGCTGACAGCATGTTGGAATTCATTTTCCTTATCTAGGGCGGGGCCTGGAGATCTCCCACTATTATGATTAAGAACATAAGAGAAGCCATGTTGGGTCAGGCCAATGGCCCATCCAGTCCAACACTCCAACACTCTGTGTCACACAGTGGCCAAAAAAAAACCAGGTGTCATCAGGAGGCCCATCAGAGGGGCCAGGACACTAGAAGCCCTCCCACTGTTGCTCCACCAAGCACCAAGAATACAGAGCATCACTTGCCCCAGACATAAGAACATCAGAGAAGCCATGTTGGATCAGCCAATGGCCCATCCAGTCCAACACTCTGTGTCACATAAGAACATAAGAGAAGCCCTGTTGGATCAGGCCAATGGCCCATCCAGTCCAACACTCCAACACTCTGTGTGACACAGTGGCCAAAAAAAAACAGGTGTCATCAGGAGGCCCATCAGAGGGGCCAGGACACTAGAAGCCCTCCCACTGTTGCTCCACCAAGCACCAAGAATACAGAGCATCACTTGCCCCAGACATAAGAACATCAGAGAAGCCATGTTGGATCAGCCAATGGCCCATCCAGTCCAACACTCTGTGTCACACAGTGGCCAAAAAACCCAGGCGTCATCAGGAGGTCCACCAGTGGGGCCAGGACACTAGAAGCCCTCCCACTGTGTCCCCTCCCAAGCACCAAGAATATAGAGCATCACTTGCCCCAAACAGAGAGTTCCAACAATACACTGTGTGGCTAAATGCCACTGATGGACCATAACCAGATGTTTCTCCAATCCCCTCTTGAAGCTGGCTAATTTGAACCCAAAGCTAACTTGGTGTCAAAAGCCACATATCCCTTTTCTCCAGCGGACAATTCTGGCCACAAAGATCCTACTTTTACAAGTTTTACAAGTTTACAAGTTTAAATTTACAAGTTTTAAGTTGATCTCCAGGTGGCAGAGATCAGCTCCTCTGGAGGAAATAGTAAATACAACTGAAGCTGGTGTGAAGTTAAGCAATACAAGATAACCAATGGAATCATAGAGTTGGAAGGGACCTCCAAGGTCATCTCGTCCAGCCCCCTGCACAATGCAGGAAACTCACAAACACCTCACCCTAAATCAGGGCTGGCTCTCCCACTAGGCAAACTAGGCAGTTGTTTAGGGCGCCGGGAGGGTGCAGCACCAAATTGGGCTCCCCACCCCCCTCCTGGTGCCCCAGGCAAGCACCTAGTTTGCCTGCCTCTCCCGCCCCCTGCCGCTACCACCACCTGCCACCACTGCTGCCGCCGCCCGCCCCTCCATTCCCCTCCATTTCTTTCACCTCCCCCCATGCCTCCCCCCTCCCCACTGCAGCTCTGCACCCCCCATACACACCTACCCCTCCCCGCCGCATCTCCTCCTCCCTCCCTCCCTCCCATCGGACCCTTTCCCACTCCATGCCAGGATCTTCATTGCTGTCAGATGGCCATCCAGCCTCTGTTTCAAAACCTCCAAGGAAGGAGAGCCCACCACCTCCTGAGGCAGCCTGTTCCACTGAGGAATCGCTCTAACGGTCAGGAAGTTCTTCCTAATGTTGAGCCGGAAACTCTTTTGATTTAATTTCAACCCATTGGTTCTGGTTCTACCTTCCGGGGCCACAGAAAACAATTCCACACCATCCTCTATATGACAGCCCTTCAAGTACTTGATGGTGATCATATCACCTCTCAGCCGCCTCCTCTCCAGGCTAAACAGGCCCAGCTCCTTTCTTCATAGGACTGGGTCTCCAGAGTAATGAAGCAATAAAACTTTCACACAAAGCGTGTAAATATGTGTTTTTAGTGAAGTGAAACAAAAACAAAAGTAAGGAACGCTGAACATTCTTGAAATTTTTCCCACAAAGTCTCTCAACAGTCACAAAGAATGATAGCCTCTTCAAATAGGACTTAATGAAGATGTGGGTAAAGTCTTTAAATTCTTAGAGTTCCAATCGTGATGGTACAGAGAGAATAAGGAACTGCTTTTAAAAGGACTCCTCACGGTTTCAATAGTTCTTCCTCAGCCTCTTTCTCCCAACGTTACACAGTGCCACAGCTCTACTCCTTACAACATGGATCCACGCATACTCTAATTTGCTGCTAAGAGCCGGTAGATTTAATTTAAAGACTTCACCCACGTCTTCCTTAAGTCCTATCTGAAGAGGCTATCATTCTTCGTGACTGTTGAGAGACTTTGTTGGAAAAATTTCAAGAATGTTCCGTGTTCCTTAGTTTTGTTTTGTTTTTTACTTCACTAAAAAAGCATATTTACACGCTTTGCGTGAAAGTTTTATTGCTTCCGGTGGTTATCTTGTATTGCTTATCCTCTGGAGGAAATGGCTGCTTTGGATGGCATTGTACCCTGCTGAGATCTCCCCCCTCCCCAAAGCCCACCCTCTCTAGACTTCACAAAGGGATGCCAGCCTCCATGTGGGACCTGGGGATCCCTCGGAATTATAGCTCATCTCCAGACTACAAAGATCAGTGCCTCTGGATTAAATGGATGCTTTGGAAGGTGGACTCTATGGTATTGTATCCAGCTGAGGTCCCTGTCCTCCGCAGGCTCCATCCTCAAATCTCCAGAAGTTTCCTAACGGTCTGGCAACCTTACCTTCCCATTCCCCACTGGTGGCCAGGGGGGCCTGGAAACTTTAGCTCCACCCCCAAAAGCTCCAGGTATTTTCCCCACCCAGATCTAGCAACCATCTTCATCTCATTGCAATACAATCCTCATTGTGCTTAAAGGTAAAGGTAGTCCTTGACGCTGGCTCAGTGGTAGAGCATCATCTTGGTAAGCAGAAGGTCCCAGGTTCATTCCCCGGCATCTCCAGCTAAAAAGGGTCCAGGCATGAAAAACCTCAGCTTGAGACCCCTGGAGAGCCGTTGTCAGTCTGAGTAGACAATACTGACTTTGATGGACCAAGGGTCTCATTCAGTATAAGGCAGCTTCATAGCACTGTGCAAGCACCAAGTCATTACTGACCCATGGGGTGACATTACATCATGACATTTTCTTGGCAGACGGGGTGGTTTGCCATTGCCTTCCCCAGTCATCTACACTTTACCTTCTGCAAGCTGGGTAGTCATTTCACTGACCCTGAAAGGGTGGAAGTCAACCTTGAGCCGGCTACCTGAACCCAGCTTCCGCCGGGATCGAACTCAGGTCATGAGCAGAGCTTGGACTGCAGTACTGCAGCTTACCACTCTGTGCCACGGGGCTCCTTTCTCATTGTGCTTACTCAGAGGTAAATCAATTTATTTATTTACTCCCTTCGGTCAAGATCCACCTTTCAAACGGAGACTCAGCCGTGGATTACCACGAAAAACAATGCAGCGAGAACAGTAAATACAATGCAGCCGATGGAATGAGAGAACAATGCACTAAAACACAGTAGAAGGCAGACAATAAAGCTGGGTTAAAACGGGAAGAACAATACCATGGAAACATTACATTGCGTACCATAAACAAGGTGATAAAGCTGGATTGCAGAATTAGAGAACAATGCAATAAAGCAACACAAAATACACAATGAAGACCATCTTAAATTCCACAGGCACTTAACTACAACCTTGTTCACTTCATTTAAAAAAGTGCCGTCCTGAACAATTCAGCGTTACACGTTTTGTGGAACACTTCCATGGCATGAATCCAGCGAATTAAGCAAATCTTACATCTGATGGAGCCGTAGAGATGTATAAAGTTGAAGCTTCCCTTTGTAGGTTGCCCGCGTTGTGGACAAAACCTGAGGTCATTCTCTCCCCTCCCCAAAAACAAAATTCACAAAGTTTGATAGCAGCGTCATCATTAAAGTTATGCCTGCTTTGGCATCGGCTGAGCATACTGGTGTAAAAGAGTAAATTGAAATGGCATGTAATGGTGTAAACGATCTAAATAGTCAATGGATGCTTTGATTTTAGATGGGCGGTATTTTATTGGAGTGGTGTTTTATTGGGTTGGATCTGAACATCGCTTTCCGCAAAGTGAGGGAAACTCTCGCTGAGCAGAAGTCTGCATCCACCTTATTGATTTTATTTATTGTTAGAAATGACCTAGGAAGATTTTATGGGGAGAGTAGTATACAAGCATTGTCAGTAAAATCCCTCAAAAAACCCCCCAACCCACCAGTTTGAGAGCCAGACCAATTTCGCACTAACCCTACGCCTCTCTCACGTTCCTCTTTTCAGCATGGCATCCTTCTGATTTCCCACTATCTGCCCCAGGTCTTCAGCAAAGATTGGCATTTTTGCGAGGCATAGAGAAACTGGGTTTTAGCGATTTCTCTTTGCCACACAAAAACACTGATCTTTGCTGAAGCTCCAAGGCAGATAGTGTGAAATCAGAAGGATGCCGCGCTGAAAAAAAGTACCATGAGAGCGGCGTAAGGTGAGTGCGAAATTGGTCCCAGTGTTAAGAGGGTCAGCATGGCGTAATGCATAGAACGCTGGACTAGGATCCTGTGTTCGAATCCTCACTTCTACCACCGAAGCTTGCTGAGCGACCGTGGGGGCTCCAAACTCTCAGTCTGACCCACCTCATGGGGTTGTTGTTGAGAGGAAAAATGGAAGAGGAAAGAATGGAGTCCTAAGCTGCTTTGAGTCCCAACTGGGGAGAAAGGCAGGATATAAGTAAATAAAAGTAAAAATGCTGTCTTGTGTAGTGGTTATGTCACGGCTGGGGCCGGGTCAGGCGAAGTCCAGAGGCAGTCCGAGGTCTGTAGCCAGCAAGCAGGAGTGTCCAAGGTGCCAAATCCAAATCGCTGTGCAAGTATCGCAGGTCCGAGGTCCAGAAGCCGAGGTCAGGGAGTCCAGAAGTCAAAAGCCAAAGTCAGGGAGTCAGGAACCAAAGTCAAGCCGGAGTGGATGCTAGAACATCAGAGAGATGACTAGTTGCTTCCACAAAGCCTCCTCCCAAAGCCCACAGCTATATAGCCCTCTGCTGGCTGTTGCCCATTTGGGCTAATTGCTGGCTCTGGGAGGCAGCCAGGATCCTGTTACAACTCAAGCATCCTTGCTCTTAGGAGGGCCAGAATCCTCTCAAAACTCAGGGCTCAGGGAGCGTCTTGCTTGTGAGCGTGCCGCCCTCCTCCGATCCCTGAGGTCCTGACGGAGGCGGTCACGCACACGAGCCACCCGAGAGGGCGAGGCAGGGGGGCTGGGATCTTCTTCAGCAGGAGGCAGGGGTACTGGTGCAGGTGGCAGGGGTACAGTTTCCTCGGCAGACTCATCTTCCTCTGCAGGGTCTCCAGCACCCATGACAGGTTAGACTGGCAGAGGTTGTCCTTGAAAGGGCAGCTGCTGTGAGAGCTCTCTCAGCCCCAACCACCTCACAGGGTGTCTGTTGTGGGGGGAAAAGATATAGGAGATTGTAAGCCGCTCTGAATCTCTGATTCGGAGAGAAGGGTGGGGTATAAATCCGATCTTCTTCTTAATCCTTTCAAAAACGGAAATGGCATGCAGCAGGTAGGAATGTATTGGGGGGGGGGAGTCCTCTGAATGTAAAGGAATATGTACCTGAGCAAATGCCTTTGGCAACAAAGGGAAAAGTACGGAAGTATCCGAAACCAGTTAAAATTTTCACAGCATGCGCCTTGCTACTATAGATTTCCTTCATTCTCCTGGATGTAAGTTTTTTTTTGCTGTTGCCTGAAATTCTATTAAGGCCATTTTCTTTTCTTCTTTTGCCAAATGGGTCCTAGATGGAGATAAAATTGAAATGCATCCTTTCGCTCACCGACCGCTAATCTGGGGTCACCCGGGCTACATCGCGTTAGACCCAGGATTCTGAAAAGGTTGCAGCGGATAAAAAAGTCGGTTCTCATTCAAAGGAAGAGGCCTTTTCTTTTTTTCGTTTGTTTCAAGAGGGAGAGATTCAATGCAAAGGAACTAGAATCGTCTGTGAACAGAAATGTTGATGGCAAAGCCCCACCCCCACCCCCTTTTATGTTCTGTAATTACAATAATAGGTTCTTGTCATCACTTTGCTGTAGGGTTGCCAAGTCCAATTTAAGAAATATCTGGGGGCTTTGGGGGTGGAGCTAGGAGACTTTGGGGGTGGAGCCAGGAGACATTAGGGGTGGAGCCAAGATCAAGGCTGTGACAAGCGGCATTGAACTCCAAAGGGAGTTCTGGCCCTCACATTGAAAGGGCCATCACTTTTTCAATGCCTTCCTTCCATAGGAAATCATGAAGGATAGGGGCACCTTCTTTGGGGGCTCATAGAATTGGACCCCCCCCCCCCGATCCAATCATTTTGAAACTTGGGGGATATTTTGGGGAGAGGCGCTAGATGCTGTAGAGAAAATGTTGTGCCTCTACCTCAACAAACAGCCCCCACAGAGCCCCAGATACCCGCAGATCAATTCTCCATTATTTTCTTTGGGAATAAATCTCCATAGGGAATAATAGAGTTCCCAGCGGGCATTTCCCTCCCCTCCCCCCGCTTTCTGACGACCCTGAAGCGGGGGGAGGGCCTCCAAACCGGGGGAATCCCCTGCCCCCACTTGAGTAACACTTTGCTGTTAATAATCCTCATATGGTCTGATGGTGCTGGAAGAGCCAGAATTTCTTTTTACAGCCAGTGCAAAGGCCTTTATACCAGGACTGAGTATTTCAGCAAAACCTTGATTCTTCATCTCCTACAAACGATGATTGTGTGTGCTAATGAACATGCTCTAAGACTGATGCGTTTTTGGACCCTAATTGATACTGTTCATTGGGGTTCCCGTTGATGTAGGCCCTCCACCGATAACAGGCCGTTGTTCTATGTAACCCAATTAATTCTGTGGCCATTCTTTTTCAAGGCAAATAACACTGAGATCGCTTTCTGTTTCTTTTCTTCTTCTGAAAGAAAGCACGGCTTCTTTGTGAGTCACCCTTTCTAGAACAGTAGAGCGTTCAAGGATTGGGATCTGCTAGCTCCGATTTGGGAAATATCAGGGTTCTCAAAAAAGAGAACAATCATTGAGTGTAAGGTTCCTGCACCCCAGTTTTTGGAAGAAGAGTCTCCAGGTCCAGAGAAGTCAGCAAGCACCTAAAATAGAGAGACATTGGACTGTATTATTAGTTTGGAGTGCTTGGGACTTAAAACGGATAAAAGGAAGTACTTTTTCACTCAAAGGGTGATTAACATGTGGAATTCACTGCCACAGGAGGTGGTTGCGGCTATAAGCATAGCCAGCTTCAAGAGGGGGGGTTAGATAAAAATATGGAGCAGAGGTCCATCAGTGGCTATTAGCCACAGTGTGTGTGTGTGTGTGTGTATATATATATATATATATATATATATATATATATATATATATATGTGTGTGTGTGTGTGTGTGTGTGTGTGTGTGTATAATTTTTTTAGCCACTGAGTGACACAGAGTGCTGGACTGGATGGGCCATTGGCCTGATCCAACATGGCTTCTCTTATGTTCTTATGCTTTTGGAGACTATTTCTCTTTTCCTGTTGAGTGGTGAACACATTGCTGTATTATGTATTATTCTCAGGAGTGGAATTCTAGCAGGAGCTCCTTTGCATATTAGGCCACACACCCCTGATGTAGCCAATCCTCCAGGAGCTTACAAGGTTCTTTTTTGTAAGCTCTTGGAGGATTGGCTACTCAGGGAGATGTGGCCTAATATGCAAAGGAGCTCCTGCTAGAATTCCACCCTGGTTATTCTTATGAGTATGTACATTGTGTGTACTTCTATTCTGATTTGTAAACTTTGTATTGCTTTAAGAGGATTGCTATTCTGTCACAGTCTGGTTTTCTTGTTGGCCTAGTTGAAGCTAAACAGATGTCTTTGGAGCTGGGGATTACCAGGTGTTTATCGGCCGATGCCGGGGTGGGGGGGTGGCATTGGCAAACCTGAGCAGAAAAGGTAGCATATCTTTGCAAAGGTACAGTATTAAACCTCATTTTGAAACTTGCAATAGGAAAGGAATTAAAACCCCGGGGGGGGGGGGGAGTTGCATTCCTTGTCCTTCACAAATGGACACATTTCCTGATCTGTTTCCATCAATGTCACACTGACTAAAAAACAGATGAAGTTGAAAGGAATTCATGCCTACCTTAATGAGAACATGCTAAAGTTAAACTTGAAAACCTTCAGAAAAAAAAATGACCACATCTTAAAATTTTAAATCTTATTCTCTTAAAAGAAAAGAAAAATCACTTAAAAAAAAAAAAAAGGTTATGTTTCAGGTTTCCCAGGTCCATGTATTAAGCTGAGTTTTTCTTTTAATACTTAATTTTTTATTAATTTTTCTAAAAATATCCACAAACATTAAACAAAATAAACAACAAAAAATAAATACATGTAATATACATAAAACAATATTAATAAGAGCACTCTTACAGTCTTCTATTAATTCATAGTTTTGCATTTACAATTCATATTTCAAATATATTATCTTTCACTGTACTATGGGTGCAGTCAGATGTACCATTAGTGGCGACACAGCTCCGTCTGGGTGACGGATTAAATGTGTTCATTCAGACATCCACATCTGGCAATCGAGCGTCATCCAGGGTCATCCTGGCTTGCTACGCCTGAATGGCGCATTAATTTGACAGCACAGAAAGTCCGGCCCTTTTTCAAAACAGCAGCACAACATCGGCTTTTTCATGTTTGGACAGCTCATGCGCAATACTGCCTCCCACCTTTAAAAAAAAAAAAAGCCCCAGCAGACATGTGCATTGCCAGATCATCCAGGAATCTGAGGTGACGCTTCTGCTTCTCCAATCAACACAGGATTGGGTGGGGGGGTGGGAAACGTTATCCCACTATTCAGAACAGGAAAAAAAATCTTTTTTTTTTCAATGTGGAGGATTTCCAGATATCATTGTCACTGCCAATTTCTAGGAAAGTAATTCCTGGCAGTTCCTTGGTTTGAATCGGCAACGTTAATTCCGGAAACTTTCCCCCTTCCCTCCTGCCTCTGAAGCAACGTTTGATTTCCCAGCTCCAAACAGTTGGGCGCATGTTCAATGGACCCCGCCCCCTCCCAGAACTCATCATCTGATTATGCATGCTCCAAGAAAAGAGTGTGATAGTATTGGATGTCTGATCGCGCAACAACAGAATGAATCGCATTCTTGGATGCTCGTCTGAACTGCCCTGCATTGAATCAGTATTCAGCGGTTCAGATTTGAGCGCTACACACCCGCTTTTAATGGTACATGTGATCGCACCCTATATTATATATAAAAAGCTTCAATAATACGAGAAGTTTGTGTACTTTTTTGGAATACATTTTTCAAATTCTTCTTCTAAGTTGGTGTAATTAAAAAATGGGAACCATTTTTCAATAGAATTGTTTTCTTTCTGCGGTAAGTCATTTACCCTTATCTGTATGGCTAGTTTATCTAATGCCGCTATTTCCCATACTTTAGACATCCATTGTTGTTTTGTAGGAGACACATCTCGCTTCCAATGTTGAGCTATCAGAAGTTTAGCTGCCATGAGTAATAGAGTTGCCAATTCTTTTTTTACTGGATAAAGTTTTAAATTTGGCCAGTAATTCAAAAAGATTGATTCCGGGGTAAAAGGAATATTACCCTCTACAATGTTGCCTACAGTTTGTTTAGTCTCTTTCCAAAAATTATTTATTTTGGGGCACAGCCACCAACAGTGTAAAAAAGACCCTTCCTGTTTACATTGTTTCCAGCACTCAGGTGTAGGTTTTATATGAGACAGAAAGAGCTTTTTAGGTGTTAGATACCACCTTGAGAAGAGTTTACAGTTTTGAAGTTTTAGATTTAAGGAGTAGGTATTATAAAGAGGGGACTCCCAGATAGTCTGCCATTGCTCTAATATACCACAATCCTTTTCCCAGGCTTTTTGTCGGCTCGTAATTTCAGACCAATTTTTAGAATTAAGAAGGTTGTAGATAATCGAGGTTAGAGTTCTAGCTTGCTTTGGACTTTAAGCTGAGTTTTAATGGCTTCAGCACCTGGCTATGCCAAGTAATATCCATCAGAATGCATTAGGTATAATCAGGGCTTTTTATGAGCATTTCTGGCTGGCTCGGTGTTAGAGGGTATGGCCTAATATGCAAATGAGTTCCTGCTGGGCTTTCTCCACAAAAAGGCCCTGTGTGAAACAATTGTGACATCAGGGGTGTGGCCTATTATGCAAATGAGTTCCTGCTGGACTTTTTCTGCAAAAAAAGCCCTGGGTATAATGATTAAATAAATTGCTTTTACTGTTTACCACTACATACACTTGAGCACATGATGAGGATGCTGATGCAACACAATACGAATCTACAGAGATTCTTTCCAGTCTCATGTTTTAACACAGGTCTTATCAGATTCATCCCTATAAAAGAAACTTTAATATTGCACTGGAAACATATTTAAAATGGACCTTTTGTATTTTTTAGAACTGAAGGAGAACACAAATGAATCAAACAGAAGCGATTTAAAAGCCAGCAGCAGTAGTTACCCTATACGAATGTGTTAGAGGCCGTAGCAATTTCCTGTCACTGAGGTAGGGAATCACTGCATTTGATACAAGACTGCTGATATGATGGCCACCATTTGGTCTGATTTTCTTGAAAATCTAAAGCACAACCTTTCCACTTGAAGAGTCTGTAGTCGGAATCAAATCAAGTCAGCCACATGGGTTGATCCAGTCCGGTCTAGGTATTTCCAAAGTTTCAAGTTTAAGAACAGAAGAGCCAGACGGGAGAGAACTAGCCAGGGGTGGTGTCAACATACTCTGATGTAGGGAAGATCCCACCACACCCATACATAGGAATGGCAGCACTCCTGGCAGGCACAGTGGTGGTATTCTCATCTGCACATAGGCTGGCTGAAATACAGCAGATGGTTATATTCAGCAACATGAGTAAATTGCCCCAGTGAGATCACAAAAGTGCATGCTTGCTAACTGTTTATTTTGGCTTCTTTGTGTGTTCACTTTCATTTAGTGGAAGTGTAGCTGTTGGGGGATGAGGAAATGAAGACTGTATTCAGGGGAACTGCATTGCTGTATTTTTATTTATTTATCTTAGGAAATGGGAAAGTCTCCTGGCTCCACCCCAAAATCTTTTGGCTCCACCCACAAAGTCCCCAGATATTTTCTGAGTTGGACCTGGCAACCTTATCCGCATATAGCACCCAGGACTATTGAGGAAAAGACAAAGTAAGCACAAAGGCTTAGGAATGGGAAGAAGGACACATATGGAATGTGGGTGGGGTGGGTGAAAGGAATGCACAATCAAGGATCCTAGAGGTGGTCCAAGGATGAGAAGGCAGTCTCTGCCCATGGGGACCTCCAGACCTGGAACTGGCGCTGGAACACCAGTGCTCTATTTAGCTCAGCATGCTGTTTTCATCCATTGTCCACCACCAGGTGCACCAGAAAGCCTACAACACGGGCACAAGCCTCTTTATGTTGCTTCTTCCAGCAACATAGACATGGTAACTAACATCGTAACTAACAGCTGCTGATGGTTGTATCCACCTCAACAGTGGTCTACTCATGACAATGGAGTCACAAATCACTCTGCCACTCATTATCCTGATGTGCCCAGAACATCAAATCCAGGGTGTGACCTGCTGTATGTGTCAGGCGGAATATCATTTCAGACAGACCAAGGTTGTCCTGGCAGTCAAGAAATTTCAGCACCCAGCTGCTAAAGTTATTTGATCAGTGGTGCTCCGAATGGAGTACAGCAGGGGTGGGGAACACTTGGTGTGGCCCTCGGGGACTGCTGGGCCAAACCGAGCCATGTGGCAGCCTCTCTGGGGCCTGGCTGGCCAGCGAGGATCGTGGGGACCAGCTGCGCGGTGCAGCAGCCAGGCAGGGATCACAGGGCCCAGATGTACTGTGCAGCAGCCTCCCTGGGGCCTGGCTGGCCGGCCAGAATTGCTGCAGAGCCTGAAAAAGTTACTGTCACAGTTCAGTTTGCACTTGATTATCCCGGATGGTGTGGCCGAATATGCTAATGAGTGTGTGACCTAATATGCTAATATTAGGGGATGTGGTCTAATATGCTACTGAGTTCCTGCTGGGCTTTTTCTACAAATAAGCCCTGGACCTATGCATTTGCCTAGGGCAGCGGGCCATGTGTGTGTGTGTGTGTGTGCATGCACGCCAGATTAGGCTTTCCCCACATGACTTCAAGTAGAAAAACAATTATTTGCATTAATTTTGCTGACCTGAATCATTCTCCCTTGGCAGAGCACTGTTTTTTTAAATTGATAATTTTATGGCCCACAAATGATGTTATAAATATCCATATGGCCCTTGGCAGAGAAAAGGTTCCCCACCCCTGGAGTGCAGTATAGCACTGAAGTATTGTTATATGCAGGCCTCAGATTCAGCAGGAGCTCACAGGAGCACAGCTCCTGAACCTTTCTGAGGGTTCCCCCCTCCTCCCCACCTACCTTGTCCATTGAATAGTAAGTGGAACTGCATAACAATCCCTGGATTAGGACAATGGGCAGCCAGCCAGCCACCAGGGGCTTTGCCACACTCCCAGCAGCCCTCATTAACCCCTGGAGAAGCTCGTACCACCCTTTCTCCACTTCTTATGTGATTTTGGGCTACCAGTGACTTGCTGGCCTTTTGACTGGGGAGGGCAGCCAAGGAGAGCCCCAAGTGAGCGAGGCCTGCTTGAGCTGGCTGGATCTCTAGCCAGCCTAAGCAGGCCTCGCTCTCCCATGGATCTCCTTTCTTGCATCGGGTTGCTTTTGGTGGGGGGGGGGGCGCGGCATATGCTAATGAGTTATGCTTATAAGCTCCACCACCCATTTTTCTACAAAATGACTGAAGCATTGTTATATGCCTTTATTAGTGATCTCTTCCATCTCACTCTGCAGGTTGATAATTAGCTCATCTCAAACCTTATGTCCTGTTTCAATAAGTTCTGTTGCTGTTATGTCAGGCTGCCCCCGGTAAAGAAATACATGCCATCTATCACACCCGTTTTTCAAAACTGTGTTTACATTGAATTGATTTTCACTGGACCTGCATAGATTAATTTTAATGCTTAATTGGAATATAAGCTAGAGGACCAGAAGAAAAACAAGTTTTTCAACAACCCATTAATATTCAAAAATCATTGCTTCAGCATCTGACAAGAAAAGATATGTACATCAAATGAGAAAACATGCTGTACTGTTTCTTAATTCCTTATGTCCCAGACGGACACAAATGGAGATAAAATATCCCTTCCTGTTGTATGGTCTGACATAACAGTTAACTGACTTACGGTAAACTGTCTTTTTGTCCATATTTAAGATGTAAAATTCTATAATGCTTTCAGAATTTTAATTTGCTAGAGTCTGGATGCAATCAATACGTAACAAAGAGCTCTGCAGATGAAACGTCATATGCTAGCACGAAGTCTCCATGAAAAATGCCCCCCTTGCATTTTGCTTCTGCTGACATAGGTGCACATCCGTAAATTACTGCACAGAAGGAATCTTGGTACATTGGTGTCAAGATCACCTTTTTGCAGTGTTTTAATGTCCACTCGCACATTGCAATGTACAGGGGACAGAGCTATCAGCAGCAGTCCACAGTGGGTGAACTCCCACCCTGACCCTCCATTGAACAGTGAACAGGGGGAGATGTCGCTGATGCTGCAACATCACTTGCAGGTGTCACCACACATTCCCTCCTGACACTCCAGGAATTGACTGTGACTGATTTCGCACTCACCTTACACCGGTCTCACATTCGTCTCCTCAAAGTGGCTTTCTTCTGATTTCCCACTTTCTGCCTTGGGGCTGCGTTTTTGCACAGCAAACAGAAACTGGGTTTTAGCTTTTTCTGTTTGCTGCACGAAAACGCCAATTCTTGCTGCAGCCCCGGGGCAGATAGTGGGAAATGGGAAGAAAGTCACGCTGAGAAGACAAACATGCGAGCAGCGTAAGGTGAGTGCAAAATCGGTCCCAGTCTCTATGGCAGACATACATTCTTAGCCAAAGGACTCCCCTGGCCAGTCCACATATTTATTCTTAAAACTGGTATCCCGCTTTTCTGTCGGCCAAAGGTTGCTTGTAATTATGACCACCACCTCAAAAGAAGAAGCTTCAAACATGGATCTAGATACAAGGATATAACACCAGTTTTGTACACTGTTGTATCAATAAATAAAAACCAGAAAGAACTCCAATTTGATTGGTTTGACTGATTAATTGTCAAACAATTCAACTTCTGCTTGAGGTTCCTTCATGAAGAGGCCTTTTAAAAGACGACCATCTTGCAAGCTTTGTGAACGCCCATCAAAGTTGAAGCCTTGCTAAATACCTCTGGAAGACTGTTTTAAAACACAGGGGCTATAATGGGGGGGGGGAGGGAAATAGGAGCAGACGGAATATGCCATCTGTGGAAGGGTTAGAGCCTTTTTCCTTATATCTGTGTAAAGGAAAGGAATAGAGACTTGCTTTTATATTAAAAAATGAAAGCCAGGAATTCAGAGAACCTGCTTAAACTACCTTTGCAACATTAAATTGCTATTTTAGGGCTTTGTGTTTTTTAAAAAAATTAAAATCATTCATGCAGGGGACGAGTGATTTAACAATGATGACAGGTGGATGGGAGAAAGAAAACCAATAGAAACATTACACACGGATTCAGAATCAACTTCTAGAAAAACATTGGGGTAAAAGTGGTCTTAAAAGAGCCAGAAACAAACGGGGGTGGGGGGACAGAGCGGGAAGGGCTTAAAAATGCATTTGGAAATCAGGGGATAAACCAAAGCAGCGTGGAACCAGAACCAAAAGGAAAAGACCTATGTGGAAACGCCCATTGAGTAGGAATTACTACAAGGACGCCCAGGGTTTTATTTTTAGCAGGAATGCACAGGAACGCAGTTCTAGCTGGCTTGGTGTCAGGGGGTGTGGCCTAACATGGAAATGAGTTCCTTTTTTAAATTTAAAGTTTTATTAAGTTTCAAATAAAGGAAAAGGGGAAGGAAAGAATAATACAAAGGGATACGGGAAAATTAGGGTTGGAAGGAGAGATCAAATGTCTCTTTTTGTTTGCATTTTCTTTCTTATTACAAAATATCTGGGGGGGTGCTCTGTATGGCGAACTCTCCACCGGCCATCGAAATAGAGGGGCACCAAAGAAGAGGTACAAGGACTCCTTGAAGAAATCCCTTGGCACCTGTCACATCAACCATCACCAGTGGTCTGACCTAGCCTCAGATCGCAAAGCATGGAGACACACCATCCACCAGGCTGTCTCTTCCTTTGAGAACGCACGCATAGCTGGTCTTGAGGACAAAAGGAGATTGAGGAAGAATCGCACTGCTACAGCACCAACCCTAAATCAGACTTTTCCCTGCAGCCACTGTGGCCGGACCTGCCTGTCCCGCATTGGTCTTGTCAGCCACCAGCGAGCCTGCAGCAGACGTGGACTATTGCACCCTTCTTAAATCTTCGTTCGCGAAGCCAAGCCGAGAGAGAGAGAAAATATCTAATTCTATTAATTCACAATCTGAGTATCATTTACAATTTATATCTTCCATTTTGCCTCAACTGGCTACAACTGGTGCAAAACGCAGCAGCCAGGTTGTTAATGGAGCTACCTGTACGGGAGCACATTCAACCTGTGCTGAAAGCGATACACTATCCAGAGGCGCACACTGGATTGTGGGGTGCCTCAGGGAGCAGTTCTCTCTCCGATGTTGTTTAACATTTATATGCGCCCCCTTGCCCAGATTGCCCGGAGGCATGGGCTGGGTTGCCATCAATATGCAGATGACACCCAGCTCTATCTACTAATGGACGGCCGGCCCGGCTCCGCCCCAGAGAATCTCGACCGGGCTTTACGGGGGTGTTGCGACGTGGCTTAGGCTGAGTGGGCTGAAGCTGAACCCAGCGAAGACAGAGGTCCTTTGTGTGGGTCGCGGTGCTCTGGGAAGGGAAATAGCTCTCCCGGCTTTTGACGGCGTGCCATTGAAAGCAGCACGCCAGGTAAAAAGCCTTGGTGTTTTACTGGAGCCTTCACTATCGATGGAGGCCCAGATAGCAGCCACTGCCAAGTCAGCATTCTTCCATCTGAGGCGGGCAAGGCAGTTGGCCCCTTTTCTAGAGCATCGGGACCTCGCAACAGTGATCCATGCAATGGTCACCTCAAGACTAGACTACTGTAATGCCCTCTACTTGGGGCTACCTTTGTGCCAGACCCGGAAGTTGCAGCTAGTGCAGAACGCGGCGGCCAGGCTGTTGTTGGGGCTCCCGAGATGGGAGCACATACGGCCGGGGCTACGTGGACTGCACTGGCTGCCGATTACATACCGGGTCCAGTACAAAGTGTTGGTCATTACCTTTAAAGCCTTATATGGCCGAGGACCAGCCTACCTGAGGGACCGTCTTTCCCCGTATGAACCCCAGAGAGCACTGAGGTCAGCCGGGAAAAATATACTGACTATCCCGGGGCCGAAAGAGATCAAACTCCAGAACACCCGAGCACGGGCCTTTTCAGTCGCGGCCCCTACCCTATGGAATCAGCTCCCTGAGGAGGTGCGGGCCCTGCGGAACCGTGATCAGTTCCGCAGGGCCTGCAAGACCACCCTCTTCAGGCTAGCATATACAGACGGCTGAACAAGGGCTGTTAATCAAGGATTACCGCTGTTTAATTAAGGATTACCACTGGAAATACTGTATACACTGACAGAATTAGCGTCAAATGCCACCGTCACTGTCAGACTAAGTTATAAATTTTAATTATACTGATTGGTTTTTAGTGATGTTAAATTTAAAGTTCTATATTGTTAATTTTAAAGCCTTATTTATTACTGTATGTTTTATAAAATGTTGTTAGCCGCCCTGAGCCTGCCTAGGCGGGGAGGGCGGGATATAAATAAAATTTATTATTATTATTATTATTACTAGTTGCCTGTGGCATTCCGGATTCGCTTCAAGGTGCTGGTTATAACCTTTAAAGCCCTATATGGCCTGGGACCTGTCTACCTTCAGGACCGCCTTTCCCCATACGTACCCCAGAGAGCACGACGTTAAGGGTCTCAAAATCTCCTTAAGATCCCTGGGCCGAAAGAAGCTCAATTGACCAGCACTAGAGCCAGAGCGTTCTCGGTAACAGCCCCACTTGGTGGAATGCCCTCCCTGAAAGCATCAGGGCCCTTCACTACCTGTCACAGTTCCGCAGGGCCTTTAAGAATTATTCAAACTCGCCTTCAACGGTTAGGGGGAGGTGGCTATTACCTTCAGCATCGACACTCTCACTGAACTAATATAATGGAAATCAGAAGCTTGCCATCTCGAATTTTTAATATGTATGAAAATGGTTTTTTTTATATATATTTAGAGCCCTATATGGCCGAGGACCTGCCTACCTTAGAGACCGTCTCTCTCCATATGTTCCCCAGAGAGCACTGAGATCTAGTTCACAAAACCTTCTGAAAATCCCTGGGCCGAAGGAGGCCAAGCTAACAACAACAAGGGAACAGGCCTTTTCGATAATGGCACCCCAGTGGTGGAACCAGCTGCCAGAGGAGATGCGGGCCCTACGGGATCTTAATCAGTTCCGTGGGGCTTGTAAAACCGCCCCGTTCCAACTTGCTTTTTAAGGTGGAACCTTGCAATAACATTAAGCCATTTTATATATACTGAGACTGTAGCACCATTAAGTTATACTGGTTTTTAGATTATTTATTTAATTTAAATTAACTTACATTTATGAACTGCATTTTAATTGTTATTATTCTGATTTTATTGTTATATCACGACATATGTACCATGTCTTGTAAGCCGCCCTGAGCCTGCCTTAGGGTTGCCAATCCCCAGATGGGGGCAGGGGAACCCCCGGTTTGGAAGCCCTCCCCCCGCTTCAGGGTCATCAGAAAGCGGGGCGGGGGAGGGAAATGTCTGCTGGGAACTCTGTTATTCCCTATGGAGATTTATCCCCATAGAAAATAATGGATAATTGATCCGTGGGTATCTGGAGCTCGGGGGGGGCTGTTTTTTGAGGTAGATGCACCAAATTTTCAGTACAGCATCTAGTGCCTCTCCCCAAAGTACCCCCCAAGTTTCAAAACGATTGGACCAGGGGGTCCAATTCTATGAGCCCCAAAAGAAGGTGCCCCTATCCTTCATTGTTTCCTATGGAAGAAAGGCATTGAAAAGGTGTGCCGTCCCTTTAAATGTGATGGCCAAAACTCCCTTTGGAGTTCAGTTATGCTTGTCACAGCCTTGATCTTGGCTCCACCCCTAATGTCTCCTGGCTCCACCCCCAAAGTTTCCTGGCTCCACCCCCAAAGTCCCCAGATGTTTCTTAAATTGGACTTGGCAACCCTAGCCTCCCTCGGCGGGGAGGGCGGGGTATAAATAAAAAATTATTATTATTATCGTTATTATTAATTTTAATATGTTTGTAAATTGCCAATACTTTTAAACTGTTGCTAGCTGCCCTGAGCCTGTCGGAGGAGGGCGGGATATAAGTCTGATAAATAAATAAATAACTCTTTCTTTTGGCTTGCAAATACACATTTCTTATAATTGCACCTTATTCAGTACAGTATTACTACAGTACAGGTACTAACTCCTTATCCTATATTCTTATATACAAATATGTTGCCACTTAATTTCCTCAAATTCCAAACTCATACTACATCCAACCAATCATACAGTGGCTGCCGGGTCTTCTTACTATCTTGTATATTTCCTTTTCTTAGTTTTACAGAAAGTAAGTCCATTTCTGCCATCTGCAAATGAGTTCCTGTTGGGCTTTTTGCAGGAAAAGGTAGGTTGTGCAAAACAATGGTGACAGCAGGGGTTGTGGCCTAATATGTAAATGAGTTCATGCTGGGCTTTTTGCAGACAAAGCCCTGAGGACGCCAAATTGGCTCACTGGCTGAAATAAGGAGAAGTCGAGCCATCTATTACAACTGAATGATGCCATTGTTTAGAAAGATTTTTCATTGCTCTCTTGATATTGACTTTTAGAGGGCTTCCCCCCCCACACACACACACACCTGTAGCTCAAGTTACATGCCAATCTTCATGATTTCTTGGCTATTATTTAAACAGCATGAGCACCTCATCTGCAAAGCTGATAATGGAAATCACGACCTTTTGATTTACAAATCACTGTTTTAAATATTAGATTTTAGCTTAAAACATTCCGCTGCTTGTAAAGTCTGCTTCCGCTCTCACTTCTGCCCTGTATTATCTTAGATGCATAATTTAAACGGGAGTCCCATTACAGAGCACTGTTATTGAAGCTGTGTGAAATCTGTACAAATCAGGGCTTTGAAGCCCAGCATTTATAATAAGGTTCATATTTGAGCACCAAGTTCCTATTCATACATTCTGATCAGGTTCTTATTCCACCCCCCACCCCCACCCCCTCCATATCTGGCCAGCTCTTCTTTTATGTTCAAATGAAAAGTCGCGAGAAGGGTTACGTCGCTTGCATTTTGCTGCAAATTGAACGGCTCTCGCATAATCACGCTTGTTCATGGGTTGGTAATAAATGTCCCCAAATCACATAATGGAGAGGGAGAACCAGCTTGTTTTGAGAGGAGAACTGCAGCTTCATTTTGCTCCCTTGGAAAGAACAAACAATAATTCAGGGGAAAGACGTATCGAGAAGGAAACAGAAGAGCTTTTCCGATCAGCTTTTTAAAAAAAGCTTCTGTTTCTGCTGAAAAATAATTAGAGAAGGGAAGTGTTTCTCAACGGGATTCTGCCACGGTCTCCTCGGCCTATTTGACCATGAAATAAGTACCTGTTTTCATGGTACCACAAATTTAATCCAAACACCAGATATTAAGTTCCTTAGAAATACCTTGTCAAGTAACTGTTTGTGTGTGAGGCATTATCCTTCCTACATCTTTGTGTCATCTTCATAAGGCAAGGAACTGTTTCTCCCTGTAACCATGGGGAACAGCGGGGTCTACAAAGACCTTCTATTCCAGGAGTTCAGCAGACACCCAGTAGAAAATACAGCACTGTGGGAAAGACCCTCTGGAGAGCTAATTGAATGCAGAGCAAATCCCCCAACGTAAGAAACACAGAAGCATAGAGCTGGAAGGGTACCAGGGGGTCATCTAGTCCAACCCCCTGCATCAGGCCACAGATTCAGCAGGAGCTCACAGGAGCACAGCTCCTGAACCTTTCTGGTGCCCCCTCCTCCTCCCCACCTACCTACCTTGACCATTGAATAGTAGGTGCAGCTGCATAACAATCCCTGGATTAGGAGAGCGGGCAGCCAGCCAGCCACCAGGAGCTTTACCAAACCCCCAGCAGCCATCCTTAACCCCTGGAGAAGCCCACACCATCCTTTCTCCACTTCTTATGTGATTTTGGGCTACCAGTGACTGGGGGGAGGTGACCCAGGAGAGACTCAGGCGGTTGAGGCCTGCTTGGGCTGGCTGGATCTCTAGCCAACCCAAGCAAGCCTCACTTGCACGGGCCTCTCCTTTCTTGCATTGGGTTGCTTTTGGTGGGGGGAGGAGCATATGCTAATGAGTTATGCTAATGAGCTCCACCACCTATTTTTCTACAAAATGACCCCTGCCCTGCACAATGCAGGAAATTCACAGCTACCTCCCTGCTCCACTCCCCCAGTGACCACTCCGCTATGCCCAAAGGGAGGCAGTGTGGGAGGCAAATATATATATATATTCCGGGATCCCTGGGCCAGTGTGACCCCACAGTGGTGATCGGCATACAAGAAAGGGGCAAATAAGAAAGGGCGTTTTGAGGTTCCTTAACTGATAAGGCTGCCAAGTCTCCGGACCGGGCGGGGGTTCTCCCACCCTGGAGGCTCCCAACCCACTGGCCCACATTGGGCTGGGGGGGGGGGACTCCCCCAATGTGGCTGGTGCGATGATGTCACCTGGAAGTGAAGTCATCACGCCGGTGACACCATGCGTCGGCTGCTCTAGGTGTTTCTGGGAAAACTCTATAGTTTCCCAAATGCTCTAGCAATTTGGGAGGGAAAACTCTATGGTACAATAGGTACCATAGAGTTTTTTCCTCTCAAATTGCTAGAGCGTCCGGGGAAAACCATAGAGTTTTCCCTGAAACACCTAGAGTGGCCAGTGGATGCGGGGGACTTGGCAACCCTATTAACTGATCAATTAAGGTACAGCAAGCGTGAATAATGAAGGTTCCAGGGCTATCCGTCTAATGAGCACAACTCCACATCTAGGGGAGTCCTTTATGTTTCTTCTTTTTCTGGACTGAGATATACTTATACTGAGATTATCTCTGTGGAGGTGCCAAAATCTTTAGATTTTTTTCCCTAACAAATTCCATATATATCAATCTCTCAGGGTTTAGGAGGCAAAATAAGACACACACCACCGGAAAAAAAAATCTATGGCAAAGATTACATAACTGCATTTCAATTGCATTTTTGCTCACATTCCAGTTATTGATTTCTCAGTTTGTTTTGAACAATTATATTCAGGTTTTAGCTCAGTGTTTCATAGCAAAGTTTTCTGATGTTTTATTGATAGCTGGATTGAATAATTTTTGTAAAAGGTGGGTAATAAATCTTACTGTAAATAAGTAATAAATACATTAGAACTCTGGAAGGTAGTGTTGATTGCATGTCAGCATGGGACTGAAAGAAGGCAATCTATCCTCCTGAATGTTGATCGCTCTGAAAGGAATTAATTCCTGATTGACGAGTTCCAGGTTTTAAATTCTGATGGTTTAAGTTCTCCAAAAAAAAAAAAAAAGGCACAGCTTAGTCTTGCCCACCATTCTATACTCTCCATTTTAAGCCTGTGATCCCCCCCCCCAATTTTTTAAAAAAACTGGATTTGATCCAATGATTTTTTTTCATTAAGGAATTTTCAACTGGATGAAGGTTACTTCAGTTGAAAGAAGGACTCATTTCAATGGAAGGAGACTTCCACCCTTCCAGTGCATCCACTCTTTTGCCTCAGTCCTTTGATGTGTAGATTGTTTTCTCAGGAAACTTCCTTCCTTCCTTCCTTCCTTCCTTCCTTCCTTCCTTCCTTCCTTCCTTCCTTCCTTCCTTCCTTCCTTCCTTCCTTCCTTCCTTCCTCCCTCTCTCACAAAATGCTTATGCCCTTCTCCGTGCACACACCAGGAGGGACAACATGCCTTCCACTCTTGGCACCATGACGCAGATGGCCAGCACCGGTGCTAGTGTTTTTGGTGCCCTAGGCTAGCTGCCCACCTGCATCCCCCCCCCCCCGAAATTTAAAAAAAACCCAGAGAATTGTAGAAGAAATGAAGAAACTTGAAACTATTTACATTTTTAATTGACAGTTTTTTATTTTAAAAACAGCCAGGCAGCATCTCCACTCCATGGAGCCTACTTTCCATTGGAGAAGGCAGGCTCCGAGGAGCACGCATGCTGCGCGTGTGGAGAGGGAGTGCCCTGCGGCACCCCCTAGACCAGGTGATGCCCTAGACAGCCGTCTACTTGGCCTACTCCCACGCACCGGTCATGGATCCATCTCAGAGACATCGGAGAACAGGGTGAATGCGGGAGCGGGATGGGCATTAGCTGTGCTTATCTGACCTTGTTTTCTTAATCCACCTGGGGGCTGTCTCTACGTCAGCTCAAACTGGCCAGCCAAATTCAGCCTTTGTATAGCAGCCCTGGATTTCCTTGGCGGTTTCCCATCCGAGCCCTAACAAGGGTCGAATCTGCTTAACGTCTGAAATTGAATGCGATTGGGCTAGCCTGGGCCATCCAAATCAAGGTGTTCTGGCTCTACAAGATCACAGATCTCGTTGGCCCTAAAGTCACTGGGAGAATCGCGGTTTCTTAGCTTCATCTTCCCAGTTATAAAGCAGGGCAGTTTCAGTGGCATTTGTGAAATGAGGAAGGGCTGTGCTTAGAGACAGAGAGGACCTGCTCTACGTGCAGAAAAACCACAAGTTTGAAGCCTGCCATTTTAGAAAAAGGATCTTTGGCATTAAGAATGAGCATGGTTTGACTGCACCTCTGCCGGTTAAAAATAGATAAACCAGAGTGGGATAGGCCAATGGTCGGAACTGATGTAAACAGCTTTATAGGTTCATTTATTAAATAAACGTGGGGCATTTTATGGCATCACTAATTTGAAAGGGATGGGTCTGAATTTGTGTTGGCTGTTTTCTTATTAGTACATTTCAGGGGCAGAAGAAAGATAGTATATCACTCTGGGTCCACCCACCCCTCACGTACTGAAAAAACAAAATAGCAATCAGGAGAACTGGATTTACATTTTTGCTCTTTGATGGAAGGATTTAATATTGGCAAGAGTCAACATTATGGTAAATATTTCACAACGCGTTGTACTGATGCTCCTTTTTTGCAACTTGTTTCTCACAAACTGACTCTGGTTGACCCCATTGTCTGATTTTATGCTAGCATAAAAAATAAACTACTTCAACAGATGCAGCACTGCTAATCTCCTGAGTTTATTACTTTGATACTTTTTTTATTTAGGACATTAATTTTACCCCCCTCCCAATCCCAAAACATTGAGCCTGGAGATTTTAAAGTCTCTTTTTTTGGTAAACGAGCAGCTATCAGATAATGTCCCCTAGAAATCTGATCTTAATGGATATTTTTAATTGAATTTATACCACTGAGAAAATGCAAAGCAGTGTGTTAGGAGATGCATATGCTCTGCAGTGGGGGCATCATTTGTTTATCTCGCTTCTAGAAAGTGCAGTATCTCATAAGGTTAGACTTGCAAAAAATTTGTACTGAAGAGCCTATTCCATTATTTAAGATCCATTTCTGCATTAAATAAGGAATAGATGGTATTTTTATAGAGCCAGTGCGGTATAGGAACCGGAAGACCGGGCTTCAGGTCTCCTTTTGACCATGAATTTCAATGGATGATCGCAGAGCAGTAACTGTCAGATTATGCTGCTTCACTGGGTTGTTGTGAGAAGAAAATGGAGAATGTAGGATGAAGTTGTGCTACAGAAACTACTTTTCCTAGAGAGCACCAGGGCTTTTTGTGTGTGGAAAAAGCTCAGCAGCAGCTCATTGGCATATTAGGTCACACTCCCGGCACCAAGCCAGCCAGAACTGCGTTCCTGTCCATTCAGAGCCAGTTTGGTGTAGCGGTTAAGTGTGCGGACTCTTATCTGGGAGAACCGGGTTTGATTCCCCACTCCTCCACTTGCACCTGCTGGAATGGCCTTGGGTCAGCCATAGCTCTGGCAGAGGTTGTCCTTGAAAGGACAGCTGCTGTGAGAGCCCTCTCCAGCCCCACCCACCTCACAGGGTGTCTGTTGTGGGGGAGGAAGGTAAAGGAGATTGTGAGCCGCTCTGAGACTCTTCGGAGTGGAGGGCGGGATATAAATCCAATATCTTCTTCTTCTTCTTCTTCTGCTCAAAAAGGGGGGGGGGGACCCCTGATATAATTTCTGTATTTTCCTGGAAACGATATTATGCCATTGGCTGATGGCCATCTTTAAATGCTATTTTCCTGCCACCACTGGTCGGAGCAGCTGGATGTGGGCGGGGGCCAGCCCCCACACCCCGCTTTCTCCCAGGGGTTGCTGACTGCAGCCTGTAAACCCTAAGGACAAAAGCAATCCATATGAACACAATTGCATAGCATTGGAGTAAGGAGGCAGGTTTATTGAAGTCAGTTTATACATATTCAAATCCAGTTTAAATCCATACAAATCATCTTCTCCATTGATGAGGAGTGGGATGGGAGCCTCTAAAGGTTTTGTAGACTTCTGTGCCCTTTTAAAGTCTAGAAAGATTTAACAACCCCGATTCTCGTTGGGAACTTATCGGACACAACAAGTACAGCTTGGTACTATGGATCTGTTTTCTCCATCTCATGAAGACCTTAGCCACCATCTCCTAGTCAGTCAGGTAAGGTTTCTGCCGTGTTTTTCTTGCTGACTTGAGTCCTTTTCCAGAAGATGCGTCATTTCATAATATGGTCTGGTCCAAACCCCTTAGGCAAGAAGATTGATGATGGGGGATGGAATAAGAAAACACCTTGGTCAAGGATACTTTTTATAGGAACAGTAGACTTGGCAACAGAAAATTAGCAAGGCAGTAAATAAGACATATGAACATATGTAGCCTTGTAGTTACATATTTACTTTCACAAGATCTTTGAGTACATATGAATATATGAAGCTGTCTTATACTGAATCAGACCCTTCGTCCATCAAAGTCAGTATTGTCTAATCAGACTGGCAGCGGATCTCCAGGGTCTCAAGCTGAGGTTTTTCACACCTACTTGCCTGGACCCTTTTAGTTGGAGATGCTGGGGATTGAACCTGGGACCTTCTGCTTACCAAGCAGATGCTCTACCACTGAGCCACCGTCCCTCCCCATGGCCCTTAAAAATAGAATAAAGTTGGCCTTTGTGGCAAAGGCCAGTTGTTCACTGTTCCAAGAACCCAGGGGAGGGGGTTACCCCAGAAGTCATGGGGAAAACGTTGACCAATTTAGCACTCAGCTTACCCTGCTCTCCCGTTCGTCTTCTCTGCGCAGCGTCCGTCGGATTTCCCACTATCTGTGCCAGAGTTACAGGAAGTGTCGCAGCTTTCACACAGCAAACAGAAACTGGTTTTGGTTTACCCATTTAAAGATTTCTACAGGCACCAAACTCCTGCTATTCCTTCTCCCCGATGAACTGCACTACCTCAGAGTCCCTGACCAATTTCCCACTAACCTTATGCCACTCTCACGCTCCTCTTCTTTGCGGGGCTTCCATCGGATTTCACACTATCTGCCCTGGGGCTGCATCTAGCTTTACCTTTTTTGTGTGGCAAACAGAAACTGTGCGAAAGAGGCGGAGCGAGTTGGAGCCTCAGGGCAGCTTGTGTGAAATCCAACAGAAGTCCCGCTGAGAAGTGGAGAGTGAGACCGAGGTTAAGGCTAGAGGGAAATCGGTACCTCTCTTTCCTCCCCATTGTCTTTCTTTTTAAAGTTTGAGTTATATCAAGAAAGTAAATGGGGTCATTCTGACCCCAACAGACTTGGCTTGAAAGTGAAAGTACTATGCATAATTGTAATTGGGGTTCTATTGACGCCCAACAAATATTGAAAAAAAAACAATTTTAGCACTGTTCCCACGTATAAACAGATGGAAAGGAGGAGGTACGGGCCCTGCGGGATCTCAGTCAGTTCCGTAGGGCTTGTAAAACCGCCCTCTTCCAACTAGCTTTCTAAAATAGAACCTGGTAGTAACATCAAGCCATCTTTGTACATATTGAGATTGTGGCACAATTAAGTTATACTGGTTTTAGATTATTTATTTAATAATATTTAATTTATGAATTGTATTGTAATTGTATTATCTTGTTTTTATTGTTATAACATGGTTTATACCATGTCCTGTAAGCCGCCCTGAGCCTGCCTAGGTGGGGAGGGCGAGGTATAAATAAATATTATTATTATTATTATTATTATTATTATTATTATTATTATTATTATTATTATTATTATTATTATTATTATTATTATTATTATTATTGGAAAAGAAAAGGTCCCCTGTGCAAGCACCAGTCGTTTCCGACTCTGGGGTGATGTTGCTTTCACAACATTTTCACGGCAGACTTTTTCCGGGGTGGTTTGCCATTGCCTTCCCCAGTCTTTTTTACACTTTCCCCCCAGCAAGCTGGGTACTCATTTTACCGACCTTGGAAGGATGGAAGGCTGAGTCAACCTCAAGCCAGCTACCTGAATCCAGCTTCTGCCAAAATCGAACTCAGGACCAAACACCTCTAATCTCCATTTTATAGGAAGGTGGAACATACAGTGAAAACTAAAATTTCTCTCTGTAATTTATACCTATAGATATTTGTTGTGGGGAAAGTATCACACTTTCAGCTTTAAAGGATAATACTGCTTTTGAAATTGGAAATTGAAATGACCCCAAGGGAAGCCAATGTTTGAAACTTGAATTGTTGTGTAAATAGTAGGAGCAGGTAAAAGCCCTGGGTTGGTGCTCTGTCAGATTCCCTTATGTTTTTATCCATATGGAAAAACTCAAATTGAGCTGTATGGCAATTTCAGAAATAGGATCATTCTACCCACAAGGCAAGCCTGGAGATGTTTGGTGTAGTTTGATGTAGTGGTTAAGTGTGCGGACTCTAATCTGGGAGAACCGGGTTTGATTCCTCACTCCTCCACTTGCACCTGCTAGCATGGCCTTGGGTCACCCATAGCTCTGACAGAGGTTGTCCTTGAAAAGGCAGCTGCTGTGAGAGCCCTCTCCAGCCCCACCCACCTCACAGGGTCTCTGTTGTGGGAGAGGAAGGTTAAGGAGATTGTGAACCGCTCTGAGACTCTTCGGAGTGGAGGGCAGGATATACATCCAATATCATCTTCTTCTTTGCAGGCCTCCTTTTGAACCTCACATTTTCCAGAGTTGAAAGAGCCATTCAGCCTAGAACTTTAGATGACCCTTAGCCATCTGCCTACTGATTGCTTCCCTTAGTTGTGCTAAATCAAAGCTCAAATTGAACTGTATTGCAGATTTGGAAACCAGGGCCATTCTGTCCCCCTGCAAGACTTTTTTGTTACCTGTTATTCTATGTGGCACTGTTGTTATGTTAAGTTTCAGTACTGTAGCAGTTTTGAATGATTGCTTTCTTAAAACTAAACCATTTTACAGATTCCCGACTGCGTCTTATGCTTTAAAAGTGGTGGGGTCAGTCTGACCCCATTTATGTTTCTGTGGGGTTTTAATGTTTTCAGTGGGTGGTATTTCTGACCCTGATTCCAGATTTTACTCATCTTTCTCGCACATCGCAGAAGACTGTTATTCTTGAGACCTGATTTTTTTCCCCCTTAGTACCTCATGCCATCATGGAGACAGCTATTAGTTTTCCATTACTTTTTGCTGTAAATTCGGCTCCGAATCGTGGGTTTTATACTGCGACTCCTTGAGTGCTTTCATCAGCGCTGCCTTCGCACCATCCTCAACTATCCACTGGAGTGACTTTGTGACCAACACTGAAGTCCTCAAGTGGGCGGAGGTTATTAGCATCGAGGCACTGCTGTTGAAGATGCAGCTGTGCTGGGCAGGGCATATTTCCAGGATGGAAAACACCACCTTCCCAAGATTGCCCTGTATGGCGAACTTTCCACCGGCCATCGAAATAGAGGGGCACCAAAGAAGAGATACAAGGACTCCTTGAAGAAATACCTTGGTACCTGTTGCATCAACCATCACC